>NW_024070196.1:70134351-70179804 GCF_014754425.2 Oryx dammah | reverse complement strand
CCCCTGGAGGATGAGAGGGAAATGCAAAAGAGAAAACCACGCGGAATACAAAGGGAGACCAGAGGCCGGCAGACCAGTGTGAGACCCGTAGAGATTTCACAGACTGGTGAGGATGCGGAGAAATCCAACCCTCACACCCTGCAGATGGGAACGGGAGCAGTGAAGCCTACTGGCAGTGGCGGCGGCTCAGAGCACTCCCAAGGGCCGCTCCCAAGGGAAACGGAGACACGTCCACAGCAAAACGCGCCCACAACACATCCATACATGACCACAGGGAAAAAAAAAAAAAAAACGCGCCCACGAATGTGCACAGCAGCATTCTGCACGGCAGACTCCAGGCGTGAGCAACTCAAACGTCCATCAGCTGACGAATGGACACAGAAACTGTGGGCTGCCCAGACAGCCACTGGATTATCATTCGGTCCTCAAACAGGCCCATCAGCTGACGAATGGACACAGAAGATGTGGGATGCCCAGCCAGCCAGTGGGTTATTGTTCAGTCATAAAACAGACCACAGTGCAGCACCTGCTGCCACCCGCATGAACCGTGAGGGCACAGCCACTGAAAGAAGCCGCCACCGAGGCCACAGGCTGCCGAGCCCACTCATGTGCCCGCCTAGACGCCACCAGGCCACAGCAGCAGGAGAGAGGCGGGGCCGGGGAGAGGGACTGGCGGGGTGGCTCCTGCCGGGAACAGGGCCGCTTTATGGGGAGGGGACAGAGCTGGAGGGTGCACAGCTGGGTGGACACACCCACGCTTGCAGCTCTGTGGGGTCTGGTAAAGGAAGACAGGGCAGGAGCCTGACTGTGGCAGGGGTGCCAAGGGCACACCCCAGGGGGAAAGCCCACAGAACTGAGCCCTCAGGAGCCTCCAGCGGGCAGCAGGGTGCCGGGCAACACCGGGCTCCAGCCGACAGAGCACCACCAAACGCTCCAGGGAGGGCAGAGCGAGGTGCCAGGAAACGGCCCACCCGGGGGTCAGCACACAGCCCCGCGTGGGCCCAGCAGGCAGTGTAATTGAGCCTTGGCAGGGACTGAATGTGTGACCACGACTCCCACCAACAGAGCTCACAGCGGCGACCTCCACATGGGCTCTGTGGTCTCCAAGGGCTCTTACAAGGAGAAAGTAGTCTTCTTCACAGATAAGGAAGACACCACCCCACTAGGTCGATAGCTATTTCATCTCCTGGTTTCTACATTTAAACAAGGAAAGCATGCTGCTGATTAGCTCTGGAAACGGTGGCTTCACCATAAACTACGCTGTGATGGACACTGTGATCACCAAACAGCCAGGGGGCGGGGGGAGGGGCATGGTAGGGAGCAAGAGCAGAGGAGAAACCGTAGCACATGCAAAGGGATTTTTTATCACCCAGAACACAGATCTTTTAAAATCCAACTATTTATTTTTGCATCAATACGAAAATCATCTGAGGAGTTAACCTCATAGAGCCTGGCATCCTGGGGTATTTGGGAGAACACTGACATTTCTTCGAATTCTAGGAACTCTATACGCATCTTATTTGGGAATATAACATACCTACCAATTCAGGGGACACGTAAGGGAGAAATGGACATTTCATGAGGCCAAATAGAAGAAAACTTCATTAGTGGAATACCTATGCCTATCTCCACAAAATGTATACAGGTAACAGAATATATTCGTAGTGGAAAATAAAGTATTCAGAACATGAACATTCTAAAATCTTACCCCATAGGTAGAACACGTTTGTGTTATTTTGGTCTAAAATGCATTACTTCTAATCATGAGAAAACAGCAGACAAGCCTAAAATGAGCAATATTAGACAAAAAGTAGGCACTCCACTCCAGTGCTCTTGCCTGGAAAATCCCATGGACGGAGGAGCCTGGTGGGCTGCAGTCCATGGGGTAGCGAACAGTTGGACACGACCGAGCGACTTCACTTTTTCACTTTCATGCACTGGAGAAGGACAAGGCAACCCACTCCAGTGTTCTTGCCTGGAGAATCCCAGGGACTGGGGGGCCTGGTGGGCTGCCGTCTATGGGGTCAACACAGAGTCGGACACGACTGAAGCGACTTAGCAGCAGCAGCAGCAGCAGCAGCATGGCCAAGAAGTTAATAAGACACTGAATAACTTTAAGGACAGGAAAAACCATAGCCTTGACTAGGTGGGACCTTAGTCGGCAAAATCATGTCTCTGCTTTTGAATATACTTATCTAGGTTGGTCATAACTTTTCTTCCAAGGAGTAAGTGTCTTTTAATTTCATGGCTGCAATCACCATCTGCAGTGATTTTGGAGCCCCAAAAAATAAAGTCTGACACTGTTTCCACTGTTTCCCCATCTATTTCCCATGGAGTGATAGGACCGGATGCCATGATCTTTGTTTTCTGAATGTTGAGCTTTAAGCCAACTTTTTCACTCTCCTCTTTCACTTTCATCAAGAGGCTCTTTAGTTCCTCTTCACTTTCTGCCATAAGGGTGGTGTCATCTGCATATCTGCGGGTATTGATATTTCTCCCGGCAATCTTGATTCCAGCTTGTGCTTCTTCCAGGCCAGCGTTTCTCATGATGTACTCTGCATAGAAGTTAAATAAGCAGGGTGACAATATACAGCCTTGACGTACTCCTTTTCCTATTTGGAACCAGTCTGTTGTTCCATGTTCTAACTGTTGCTTCCTGACCTGCATACAGATTTCTCAAGAGGCAGGTCAGGTGGTCTGGTATTCCCATCTCTCTCAGAATTTTCCACAGTTGATTGTGATCCACACAGTCAAAGGCTTTGGCATAGTCAAGCAGAAATAGATGTTTTTCTGGAACTCTCTTGCTTTTTCCATGATCCAGTGGATGTTGGCAATTTGCTCTCTGGTTCCTCTGCCTTTTCTTTTTTTTAATTTTATTTCTTTATTGATTTGGCTCCCCTGGGTTATGGCACACAGGATCTTCGATCTTCACTGTGGCATGTGGGATCTAGTTCCCTGACCAGGAATTGAACCCCGGCCCCTGCACTGGGAGCTCAGAGTCTTAGCCACTGGACCACCAGGGAAATCCCTCCTCTGCCTTTTCTAAACCCAGCTTGAACATCAGGGAGTTCACGGTTCACATATTGCTGAAGCCTGGCTTGGAGAATTACTTTACTAGCATGTGAGATGAGTGCAATTGTGTGGTAGTTTGAGCATTCTTTTATGGTTTTTCCTGTGGTCATGTATGGATGTGATTGGACTGTGAAGAAGGCTGAGTGCCAAAGAACTGATGCTTCTGAACTGTGATGTTGGAGAAGACTCTTGAGAGTCCCTTGGACTGCAAGGAGATCCAACCAGTCCATTCTGAAGGAGATTAACCCTGGGATTTCTTTGGAAGGAATGATGCTAAAGCTGAAACTCCAGTACTTTGGCCACCTCATGTGAACAACTGACTCACTGGAAAAGACTCTGATGCTGGGAGGGATTGGGGGCAGGAGGAGAAGGGGACAACCCAGGATGAGATGGCTGGATGGCATCACAGACTCGATGGACGTGAGTCTGAGTGAACTCCGGGAGATGGTGATGAACAGGGAGGCCTGGCGTGCTGCGATTCCTGGGGTCGCAAAGAGTCGGACACGACTGAGTGACTGAACTGAACTGAACTTTAAGGACTAGGGTTGCGACTATATAGAAAAGTGACAGTTGAGTTAATAATATTGTATCAGTATGAGTTTCCTTTTACTGACAATTGCACTAGGCTTATATAAGATGTTAAAGTTAGGGAAGGTGGGGGGCGGGAGGGAACATTTGGAAACTCATTGTATCATTGTTGGAACTTTCCACTAAGTCTACTGCTACTGCTGAGTCGCTTCAGCCGTGTCCGACTCTGTGTGACCCCATAGGCGGCAGCCCACCAGGCTCCCCGTTCCTGGGATTTTCCAGGCAAGAACACTGGAGTGGGCTGCCATTTCCTTCTCCAATCCATGAAAGTGAAAAGTGAAAGTGAAGTCGTCCAGTCGTGCCCAACTCTTAGCGACCTCATGGACTGCAGCCCACCAGGCTCCTCCATCCATGGGATTGTCCAGGCAAGAGTGCTGGAGTGGGGCGCCCTTGCCTTCTCCGAGTCTAAGTGTCGTTTAAAAGACAACCTACAGAATGGGAGAAAATATCTGCACATAGTGCGACTGACAACGAGCTAATTTCCAAAATATACAAACAGAGCTCACACAGCTCAACATAGAGAAACACACGATCAAAAGATAGGCTTAAGTTCTAAATGCGCTCCTCTGAAGGAGACGTACAGGGCTTGCCGGACACGCAGCCCAGTGGCTAAGACTCCATGCTTCCAAAACAAGGACACAGGCTCAGTCCTCGGTAGGGGAGATGCCACACGCGATGGGGCAACTCAGCCCGTGTGCCAGAACTACTGAGCCTGGCCATGGCGTCCTCAACCCGCAACTACTGAAGCCCGGGCACCCTGGAGACCCAGCTCCAAAACAAGAGAAGCCAGCACAGTGAGAAGCCCGTGCAGAGCAAACAGAAAGGAGCCACACAGCAACGGAGACCCAGCACAGCCAGAAATAAAAATACAGATGGCCAAAAGACACATGGGGCTTCCCTGGTGGCTCAGACCATGAAGAATCCGCCTGCAATGCAGGAGAGCTGGGTTACATCCCTGGGTTGGGAAGATCCCCTGGCGGAGGGCATGGTGACCCACTCCAGTATTCCTGCCTGGAGAATCCCCGTGGGAAGAGGAGCCTGGTGCGGAGTCCTAGAGTCAGATGCGACTAAGCATGCAAAACACACATGAAGACACGTTTAACATCACTAATTATTCAGTCAGTTCAGTCACTCAGTCGTGTCCGACTCTTTGCAACCCCATGGACTGCAGCACACCAGACTTCCCTGTCCATCACCAACTCCCGGAGCTTACTCAAACTCATGTCCATAGAGTTGGTGATGCCATCCAACCATCTCATCCTCTGTCGTCCCCTTCTCCTCCTGCCCTCAATCTTTCCCAGCATCAAGGTCTTTCCCAATGAGTCAGTTTTTCGCATCAGGTGGCCAAAGTATTGGAGCTTCAGCTTCAGCATCAGTCCTTCCAATGAATATTCAGGACTGATTGCCTTCAGGATGGACTGGTTTGATCTCCTTGCAGTCCAAGGGACTCTCAGGCATCTTCAACATCACAGTTCAAAAGCTTCAATTCTTCGGTGCACAGCTTTCTTTATAGTCCAAGTCTCCCATCCATACATGACTACTGGAAAAACCACAGCTTTGACTAGACGGACCTTTGTTGGCAAAGTAATGTCTCTGCTTTTTAAAATGCTATCTAGGTTGGTCATAGCTTTTCTTCCAAGGAACAAGTATCTTTTAATTTCATGGGTGCAGTCATCATCTGCAGTAATTTTGGAGCCCCCTCAAAACAAAGCCTTTCACTGTTTCCATTGTTTCCCCATCTATTTGCCAATCAGAACAGCCATCATTAAAAAGTCTACAAACAACAAATGCTGGAGGGCATGGAGAAAAGAAAATCCTCTTACCCTGTTGGCGGGAATGTAAACTGGTGCAGCCACTATGGAGAACAGTATGGAGGCTCCTTAAAACACTAAAAATAGAGCTACCATATGATTTGGCATTCCCAGTCTTAGGGATGGGGGATGGTGGGGGACGATGGACCTAATTTGAGTTTGCTTTTCAACTATTTAAAAATGTAAAAACCATTCTCTGCTCTTGCGCTGTAGCAAAACAGTGGGCTAGTGAGCAAAGAATGATTTCTACATTTTCAAATGGTTGAAAAACTTCGGGACACACGAAAATTACGTAAAACTTACATAAGACTCAAACTTCGGTGTCCTTAAATAAAATGTTATAGAAACACTGCCCCGCTCTTACATACCGTCTTTGGCTGTGTCCGAAGTACTAGACAATGTAGAGCCCCCGAGTACTTATATCATTATAAGTATACACATAGTCACAAGAAATAATAATATTATAAAAAAGCAAAGAGAGGCCGGCTCACTGGAAAAGACAGTGATGCTGGGAAAGATTGAAGTTGGGAGGAGAAGGGGACGACAGAGGATGGGATGGTTGGATGCCATCACCGATTCAAATGGACATGGGTTTGGGTGAACTCCAGGAGTTGGCGATGGACAGGGAGGCCTGGCGTGCTGCAGTCATGGGGTCGCAAAGCGTCGGACACGGCTAAGCAACAACCAAAAGAAGGGTCAACACGGAGGGAAGCCCGGCCGCGTGGAAGCCGCATACACAGCACGCCCTGCAGTGACCCAGGCGCCCGAGAAGCCAGAGGCCCCAGAGCCGCCTGCGCAGCGCCCCGGGCCGCGGTCCGGAGACTCGATCGGGCCCAGGGGTGGCGGGGCGGCCACGGCTTGCAGCCTGGAGCCGCCGGGCCGCGGGGGGAGCCGGGGACGCGGGATACCACCCGCAAGGGGCGCTCACCGCGCAGCACCGCCGCGAAGGTGAAATGGAAGGACGCGAGGCGGGGGCTCAGCGCCGGGCCCTGCGCCGCGACCGCCGTCCCCAGGCGAAGCCCCCCACTCTCAGGCCGCCGGGCTGAGCAGGGAGCTGACTAGAGGCCCCCGCCGGGCCGCTCCGGCTCCCGGCCTCGGTCTCTTCGCGGGGAGTCCTGGCGCCAGCCCGGCCGGGCCCCGCGCCCGCCGCCCCTCAGGCTTCCGCCCCCACCCCAGCCCATAGAGTCGCGCCCCAAACGCGGGCCGCCCCAACCCCGTCGCCCACGGGCTCACCAGCCGTCTCCACAGCAACCGCCAGGGCGGCCGGACCCCCAGCGCGGCCGGCTGCGCGCCTGACAACAAGGTGCGCTCCCATTGGCTCAGGCGCCGGCTGCGCCGGCCAATCAGAGGGCGCGCACGCGCCGTCCGGCGCGCGGGCCCCCGGCTGCCTGCGGACGCGGCCACGCGCAGAGCTCCGAGTGCGGCTGCGGACTCGGCGCCATCTCCTCCCAGTCCTGTTATCTAGGAGGCGCCCGGTTGAAGGGGCCAGGCCCGCGGCCCTGCACAGTAACTACCCTGCGCGGTAGTAACAGTAACGCACTACTGTTTCAGACTTCGGACAGGTGCTGTGGAGACCGCGGCGACGTGGGGACACTTAGAGGGAACAGGGGAAGGAAGAGCATCCTCCTTGACGTAACCCGAAGCCCAAAAGGCACAGATACAAGCAACTCGACGCAGAAGATAAAAAAGGGCAGACCTAAATGTAAGACCAGAAACTATAAAACTCTTAGAGGAAAACACAAGCAGAACCCTTGATGACATAAAGATCCTCCCTGACCCACCTCCTAGATTTACGGGAAATAAAAACAAAAGTAAACAAGTGCGACCTGATTAAACGTAAATGTTTTTGCACAGCAAAGGAAACGATAAACAAGGTGAAAAGACAGCCCTCAGAATGGGAGAGAATAACAACAAATGAAACAACTGACGAGGGATCCCTTTCCACAATATACAAGCAGATCTGAAGGGTTTCCGACACGGGGCCTGGGACTTAGGGGGCAACGGTCTTGGGAGCTACGTGTTTTAGGAAGGGGCTTCACACTGGTTGACATTCATAGAGGCCTGAGTCCAGCAAGAAGGATTTAAAGTACGAATGTTATGGCTTTCCCTTTGACTTTAGTAAAATCATGGTGAAGAACTCGTAGACAGTTAGGTACAATAAAGCTTTATTGATATGCCAGGAACTACAAAAATAACTGAGTCACCAACCTTAATTTTGGGTATAACCTGGTGGGAGGTGGTGGTGGTGGTGGGAGAGTTTAAACAGACCCTAAACAGATGGTTTCAAAGTTTCAGAGATAACTTGCAACCTTGGATACAGCTCTCACCCCTGAGTTGTATCATGAAAGATGTTCTGAAGTGAAAGTTGAATAAAAATGGGGAGGGTGATCCAAGCAGCAGGGAGCTGTGTAGCAAAGGTTTGTGCCGAGAAACAGTGCAGCCTAGGCAGGAGTCTATGCAGCACGGTGTTACCAAGGGGCAAAATGGGGGGCCATGATGCCCGCATGGGTGGAGGGGCCAGTCCTCACTGCAAACAGATGACCTCACTCACTGATGGGGATGAGACTGATGATGGGGAGCCCAGACTGGATGCTGTTACCTTGTGGTCCTGGAAAGGTTTTAGGCCTGAATCCCTCCTTGAGCGCTTCAACCACTCATTTACCTCCAACCCACAAACATTCCCTGAGCCCCTTTGGGAAGCAGGACATCCATGCTGGCAGAAGGAATGAGTGCAGAGACAGCTGGGACAGGGAGCCAAGGGTAGGACCTCCAAGCTGTAGCTTTTAACAAGTTCTCAGTGGTGGTCAAAGCTATGGTTTTTCTAGTAGTCAAGTATGGATGTGAGAGTTAGACCATAAAGAAGGCTGAGGGCTGAAGAACTGATGCTTTTGAATTGTGGTGTTGAAGAAGACTCTTGAGAGTCCCTTGGACTGCAAGGAGATCAAACCAGTCCATCCTAAAGGAAGTCAACCCTGAATATTGACTGGGAAGGAATGCTGCTGAAACTGAAGCTCCAGTACTTTGGCCACCTGATGAGAAGAGCTGACTCATTAGAAAAGACCTGATACTGGGAAAGATTGAAGGCAGGAAGAGAAGGAGATGACAGGGGACTAGATGGTTGGATGGCATCACTGATTCAGTGGGCATGAATCTGAGCAAGCTCCAGGAAATGGTGAAGGACAGGAAAGCCTGGCGTGCTGCAGTCGCGAAGAGTTGGACACAGCTGAGCCACTGAACAACAGCGGTGGCCAGGTAAACACGGTGGGCTCTTTAGGCTCAGGCACATTCCTTAGGAAACTTATTAACCAGGCAGACTGCCAATCAGTTTGGTATTTCATTGGTGCACAAGAATGATCAAAGCTTTAAGGGGGCAGGGAAAGTATCGCCCAGAGATGTAAACTCTGCATCTGGAAGAAAGCTGAAAAGGAGACTTCCATGCCACACCTCCACCGCCCCCCACCCGCCTCGCCCCACCCCCGCATCCTCTGCAATGCAAAAGCATGATACGGCTTTAGATTGGAGGCAGGGGCCGGGGCAGTAACAAGATTCTATTCATTCCATTTCCAGAAGCAGAGGCTGCATTTCTGGGTTTGCCATTTGGCATGTGGATCTTACAAGGTACACAGCTACAGAGAATTCTCAGCAAGACTCACAAGAGACGATGGGAGTCTGGCAATGCCCAGGGAAGGGCCCCGAAGCCCAGGCTGAAGACAGCAATGTCAGGTCAGCAGAGTCTGCAGGAAGGCCTAGGCTGGACCAGTTGCCTGCCGCTCCCCACCAGCCTGAACAGGGGCACGAAGAGGAGCGACTCCAAGAAGCCCTCCACCCTGATTCCAGCAGCCAAATATAAGACATGAAACACAGCCCCTGAGGACAGGAACATCCCACCTCCCAGGTTCCCTTAAGGTCCCCACCTCATAAACCAACCTACTGTCCAGAGTGACCCAGAATGCCAGGGGGTGTGGTGGGGGAAGGCAGTGGCAAAGGGAAGTAGAGAAGTCAGGTTTGAGACAAAGCTCTCTTCGTTTATTTGTTGTGAGGATGCGGAGAACCACACGGAGGTGCCAGAAGCTGGTGTCCACCAGGCCCTCACTGCCAGGAGGCCTCTCTGGAAGGGCTGTCAGCTCGGAGGCCCTGGATGCCCTACACGCCAATCATAAAAAGGTCATGACTGTCCCCTTCTTGCCAATCTGCCAGTGCTCCAAAGGGAAAAAGCGGATCACTATCCTTCAGGAGATGGAGAGAAAGATGTCATCAGCTCCTTGGCTAACGCCTAACATTCTAACACCCCCCAGCCAGACATACCCACTGTGGGCTCCAAGGAGCCTGCCTTAGCCCCACCAAGCATTTTGCAAGCCTGTCTCACCCCATGAACACTCTCCCCGAACCCTGGACACGGCAGTGGGCATGTCAGGGGTGGAATGGTGGCTGCACACTGTCATCACCCACCCGGGACAGACAGGCAGCCTCTGTGGGCACTGTATGTGGGTTCGTAGGGAGCCTTCTCTCTCCCAAACTGCAGGCCCCCAGGAACATACATGTGCAGTATCCCAGCCCCTGTTTTTGCAAAGCCTGGCTCAAGGAGTCCAGGCATAACCACCTCCCTCCCCACGTATCTGTGGAGTGAGTGAATGAGCTCCTCTCCCAAAAGTGACAGGAAGTTCCTTGTGCAGAAACAGGATACTTGGGATAACCTAGGGCCAAGGAGGTGTATGTGACAACCTCAGTCGTCCCGTCCCATCTGTAAATGGGCATAATGGAGCTATCTCCATTGTGGGATGAGACGTCCCCATAATGGGATGCCATGTCCACAAGCGGGGTATAGACAGAGGCACAAAACTTCTCAGGATCAAATGGGGTCGTGCATGTGAATTACCTATCAAATCTCTGGTATGTGGTAAATTACAGGTTGCTTATCATTGTTAGAATTCTTATGGCTCCCCAGATTAAGGACCAGGTCTAAGCACCCCCAGAAGTGACCATTCTTCACCCACTCTTTCTGGGCCAACAAAGGCTCCATTCTGAAAGGTTCTTTCAAGATTCTTATGCAGTTAGTTCCTCACAGGCACAGACTCAGCTTGGGAATATTTTTCACCCAAGAAGAAACCATGACCTTGCCACGGAATCCCAGCTTTGGGAGCCATGGGGCCGTCTTATTAGAAGCCAACTCATTAGAAAAGACTCTGATGCTGGGAAAGATTGAAGGCAGGAGAAGGGGATGACAGAGGACTAGATGGTTGGACGGCATCACTAAGTCAATGGACATGAGTTTGAGCAAGCTCCAGGAGACGGTGAAGGACCGGGAAACCTGGTGTGCTGCAGTCCATGGGGTCGCAAAGAGTTGGACACAACTGAATGACTGAAAAACCATCACCGAGGGCTTCTTGGGAACCATTTGATCCATGCCTCTCTATTCAGAGAAGAGAAGGTTACAAACCAGACATGGTTCAATTCCAGGTTTGTTTGGATTCCCCAGCTGCATGGGACCCAAAGGTCACAGCCTCAGGACATACCCAGAATTCCTCCGGTCCAGCTTAGAGAAGTTCTAGATTACGCCTGTTTTCCCAACAGATGGAAAAACCTGAGGGCAGATGATAAGTGGCTTTGGTTCTGCCGGGGTAGCAACATTCTGCCCTGTCAGGCGCCAAGGCAGGTACAGTATAGTGCCATCCCATGCAGTGCCCCCAGGAGCGGTTAAAGGGGAGCCTTCCCATTTCACAGATGGAAACACGGAGGTCCAAGAGGCCATACCTTGCCCAGGTGTCACAGGAACCACTGCAGAGCCAGGAATTCATTCAATTCCACTACCACTCTCAAGGTGGGCGGTCCATCGGCCCATGGGGTCAAGGGGCCAGGCGGCACCAGATCCTTCTTGTCCAGCGTGAGGAGTTAATTTCCCCCAAAACTTAGGAGGGGCCTGAGGTGGGATCCCGGCCCCCCAGTGGCACAGCAGTCCCAAGAGGGTCCTCTCCCTGCCCCCCTACGCACCGGTCCTCGGCCAGGTCCAGCTCCTTGGTGAGGAACTCGAAGAAGCGCGCGCTGTGGCCGCGGTTCTCCTCCGCCGTCCCCACCACACCGATGGAGGAGACGAGCAGCTGGGCGCTGGGCTCCGCCGAGCCGTTCACCACCATGGCCAGGCCGGACCGCACCGTCACGTTCACGCGCTGCGGGGACACGGGAGTTTAGCCTGAAGCCGGCGTTAGGCGGGGATCGTACTGAGGACGTGGGGAGCGCGGGGTGAGGGAGCCCGGGGTGCAGACGCGCGAGCTCCACGGGGGTCAGGGCTGGGGGCACGGGTCGAGGTCCTTGGAGGTCACTTCGGGGTCACGGCTGGCCAAGCCGACACGGAGCACGTGTCGCGGACGGGGCCGCAGGGCCCTGGAGTGCGGGAGGACGGAGTTGGCGGCGGGCGGGCGGGCGCGGAAGAGTCGGGGTCACGCTGGGGAAGCGGGGTCGCAGATAGAGCCCGACCCCGGTCCGCCAGCCTCCTCCCCGCCCCGTGCTCCCCAGCCCAGGCTCACGTCCTCAGGCTTGCTCAGGATGGCGGCAGTGGCCGCGCAGAGCCGCTTCTCCAGCCCCGCGGGCACGCGGCCGGCGGGCAAGCTCGTGTCCAGCTCTACGAACGGCATGTCCAGCGGGAAGGGTGCGAACGGTCGCCGGGGAGAAACGAGGCGCGGGGTCCCGGTCTGTGTTCTCGAGGGTCGGGCGACGGGGAGCGGGGGCGGGGCGCCACGGAAACCTGCTCTCCTCATTGGCTGGACAGAAACGCAACGCCCCCTGATTGGCTGTCTGGGCTACATCCCCGGGTCTCAGCAGAGAGCCGCCGCCGGGGCTGGCGCTGATTTCCGGAAGTGTGGTAGCCCGGCCCCCTCCTTGTGACCCCGCCCCCAACGAGGTATTGGCCGCGCCAAGCCCCGCCCACACACCAGGGCCCGCTCGCGCCCCGCTCCAGCCGTGCCGGCCGCGGTTTCCTGTCTCCTGTGGCTTTCCAGCGCTTTGGCTAATATTTAGGTGGAGGTCTGAACACGCCCAAACACACATACCCAGAGGGGTCATCCCCAGGCTCCACGCTAACAATGCTACGTCGTCACGGAGTATTAAAAAATTTTTGAATGAGTTGTCTCTGCGTCGGGCAACTCGCGTTCGACGTGCTAAAATGCTCTTCTTTTGATCAGACCTGGTGAAGACTGGGAGCTCGAGTGGGGCTCGGCAGAGACCCTCGGATTCACTGCATCCCTGTCTGGTACCCACGGACAAAAACACCCTTGTGGCTTCTTGTGCCTGTGGCAACCTTGCCTCGTGGTGAAGGATCGCCCACCAGGGGGTGGTGATAGCCAGCCAAAGCCCCGGTCGAATTACCAGCAATGTTTACGGGGCCCTGTATTTTTTAGAGGTGAAACAAAAGCTGTTGTTGAGCATGTGGATGTCTGTTGATGTGGCCAAACGTGGTACTTTCATCAGCGTTGGAAAGCTGTTAGAATTGTAAATAGCAAAGGTCGTTGAAATTATGTGGGTGTATATGAACGATTCCAACTACATATCTAAAACTTTATGTAAGTGGGCATATTAAAGGACTCATCCTTTGTCCTTTAGCCTCAGGGCAGAAACCAGGGAAAATTTTCAAACAAGAGAGGGCCAGGGTCACTTTTGTGTTTACTGGAGCTCTTTCCAGAGTTCACATGGAAGTCAGCGAGCAAGGGGTAAGGGTGAAGTTAGCGGACGGACAGAGGAAGGCACGCAGGACTGGCGTGTGGAGAGCACTGTGGCCCGGACTCTGAGCGGGAGCTGTGTTTTGGGCCACAGCCGAGGGGAGGGAGCGCCATTTCTTAGAGTGCCATGGCAGGCTCGCTGGGACTCGCTACAAGAACAGTTGCGCCAAGGGCTTCAGCCTCTCCTTCACGGCAATGTCTGCTGGAGGCAGGTCCTTGGCCTTCATGAGGACCGCGTGGGCCTCTCGGAAGAGGTCCTCCCCCACCGCAGCTTCCACGCGCTGGCGCCATGCGGCCAGCTTAGGCCGGCTTTTGAAGATGTCACAGCCGGCACTGACGGGCTGCAGGAGAGGGAGCTGACTGGAGGGGGGAGGTGCCCAGGGAAGCAGAAGGCCGCCCCTGGCCTAGGGATCCCCTGGGTGGATTTCCCCACCTCTGCCACTAGAGGAAACACCAGGAAAGTGCGCAATATCCCTGTAGGGTGGGGTTTTAGGCCCCTTTTTACAGATGAGGACCCTGAGGCTCAGAGGGGACGTGACCCACCCAGGGCCCCCCTCTACCCCCGGCCAGAAAGAGCAGTGTGAGCTGGTGCACGGGCTCCCTTCCAGGGTACCCCTCTGCTCAGCAGCCCCCCTGCCCCACAGCACTCACATGCATCAGCTCTGTGATGGCCACCAAGTCCGCCACCGAGATGTGGGGCCCGGCCAGGAAGTCCTGGTCCTTCAGGAACTTGTCCTCAAGCAGCTGCAGGCACCGGTCCAGCTCGGCCAGAGTGCTTGCCAGTGTCTCAGGGGGCACCCGTTGGCCCAGGAACACGGGAAACATCATCTGGCAGGCAGAGAGAGGGCTCAGCGTCTGCCTAGGGCCCGGCCTGGTTCCGGCTCTCGTCCTGTTGGCCAGCCATCCTGCGCATTTCTCCTCACTCCCGTCACCCGTTCCCACCCACGGCCACCACCAGCCCAGGCCTCATCGCTGACTCACGCATGGCCAGCCTCCACCTCTCCCTGGGTCCTCACATCAGGCAGCCAGGGGATCCCTCTGCAATCCCAGTCTGCCTGTAGCTTCTCCCTGCGTAAAGCCTTCCATGACTCCCTACTGTCCCCTCCCCGCAAAGGTCTCAACACACAGCAGCAGCCATCCTCTCCCACTCTCCCACCACCCCCGACTCCACCCCAGGCCTCTCAGATGGGAATCTGTGGGAACGGGCCTGCAGACCCCTCTAGGATGTGCTTCAAGTGTATGGTCCTAATCAGTGCACCTGGTGGGGGTCAGCCTCTGCATTGCCAAGCTCCCAGATGACTGTCTTGCTCCTGGCCCATGGACCACACTCAGTAGCAAAGATCTACACTCACTCTCCTCAGCTTCTCTCCATTCGGCCCTCAAATGCACCAGGCTGCCTCCCCCACCACAGCTTTTATTGTCATTGTTGAGTCCCTAAGTCATGTCCAAGTCTTTTACGACCCCATGGGCTGTAGGCGGCGGCCAGGCTCCTCTGTCCATGGGATTTCCCAGGCAAGATTATAAGAGTGGGTTCCCCTTTCCTCCTCCAGGGGATCTTCCCGACCCAGGGACTGAACCCGAGTCTCCTGCACCGGCCGGCAGATTCTTTACCACTGAGCCACCAGGGAAGCCCATGGCTTTTAAAGCTATGGAAACTTTCTTTGGGCCAAATGGGCCCCAAGATGGAACTCCCTGGCAGCGCGGTGCTAGGACTGCAAGCTCTCAGTGCGCTGCTGAGGGCCCAGGCGCAGTGCTTAGCCCCTCACACACACAGGATGGCCGCTGGGTACTGGGCGCTGATCACGGCTCAGGGCTCATGGCAAAGGCCTCTGCACATGTGACAAGCAAAAATGGTATCTGCACGCTCCTTTAATGCGCATTTGCTTGGTTTTTACTGAAGTTAAATGTTTTCACCCACTTACTGCCCCTTTCTCTCTGTCCTTCAGCTACATCTCTGCTGGTTTCCTCTGCCCGTTTTTCTCCTGTCTTTGTCTGATGAGCTTCTAAGAACATCTTAAATGTCAAGAATGTTACTTCTTTCTAACATATCTTTGCCAAGATTTTTCCCAGTTTTTTTTTTTTTTTTTTGCTGGCTTTAATTCTTTTTTTTCCCCCTTCTTCTATAGATTTCACAACATAAAATTGATGAGCCTTTTCTTTAAGTCTCTCACTGTTATTAGGCTTATCAATCTTTGCATATCCAGAAATTAGATCAACATTTAGTGAATATCTCATTTCTTCCTACTTTGAGGTTTGTCACTTAACATCTCTCCATCTGCAAAGTAGGTGTGTGGCAGAGCGAGGGCTTGATGCTTTTCCCCCACAAGAGGCAACATTCCTGGGCAGTGTGACATGTGCAGGAAAGCAGAGGGTTCATTTCCAGGAACTCGGGAATCAAGACCAGAGAGGGGGCTTTCCTGGTTTAGTATCCACCTGCCAATGCCGGGGAGGACACGGCTTCTGTCCCCAGTCCCGGAAGACTCCACGTGCCTCGGGGCCACTCAGCCTGCCAGCCGCGAGTCCTGGATCCCGTGTGCCCCAGCCTCTGCTCCCAGCAAGGAAGAGCCAGCAGAGCCAAACACAACTAAACAAACAAATGAGTTTTTGATAAGACACCTTGGGGGAGTCGTTCCCAGGCTCTGTGCCTCAGTTTCCTCTCTGGGAAACAAGTCCGTTGCCCTGGAGCATCTCTGGCATTCTAGGATTTAGTGCTCTCAGTTCCGACAGAGAGCCTGGCCCCTTGGTCATCCCGGGAGGGCTCCCTGCCCCAGGGCTCACCTTCTGCCACATGGTTCGGGTACAGCTCATCCGGAGGGCCGTGTGCTGCCACGACAGGTACTCGTCCACGCGGGCTCGGGCCTGCAGGTCTTGGGGGTACCAGTGGTCAGGAGCCTCGTACTTGCGGGCCAGATACAGCAGGATGGCCACACTGGGGGACATGGGGGGTGCAGAGGACACGCCCCAGTCACTCATCAGCCGTTCTACAGGGACCAGGCCCTGGGTGAGGCCTGGCCCTGACCTCACACGTCTTTCCCCAGATCCTGTGGGTGGAGCATCTCAGAGTCTTCCTGGTTCTGGTGCACAAGCAGGAATGCGAGGCCCCGAGGGGTCAGGTGACAGCCAGGGCCATACAGATCTACACTGAGGCATCTAGCATCTCCGGCACCGAAGGGAAAACGAAGTGTCGTGGGGCTTCAGAGGGCTCCAGTACCATTCCCCACCATCTCCGGAGCACAGGCATGCCAAGAATGAGACCAGGTGCCCCTCCCAGCCCTGGGCACCTCTGCCCACTTCAAGCCACTCTCCACCCCTTGGGCCGGAACAGGGGCTTGGGACACGCAAGCCACGAGCCAAGCCATCAAGAGTGGACACACAGATGGCCAACAGGTGTGGCCCAGGGGCCCTTTACCTCTCAGCCAAGGTGAAGTCCCCATCCTTCAGGGCTGGCACCTTCCTCAGGGGGTTCACCTGGACAAAGTCATCGCTGTGGTTCTGGCCTGTGGAGTGACCAGTGAGGCAGGTGGGGAGAACTGTGAGGCCTCTAAGATCTCTGTCCACTCCCACCCCAACAACCAGCCACCAACTTTCTGGGGTCCCTGTCCTGGTGGGGCGTCAGGAAAGAGGAGGCCACTTCGCTGGTCAGGGGGTGATATCGCCTGAGCCCACCAGAGGTTCCTGTTCCCGTGTCCACCTGCTCTGGACCTGGGCCAAGGAGCATCTCAACTTTGGCTTGGGCGGAGTGACGGGAGGGTGGGTTTCTGCAGCCACAACCCCCCAGCCCCAGTCAACTCCATCCCTGCATCAGGCCCTCCAGCCCCCTCCCTGGGCTCTAGGCTTGTCCCCTGCAGAGCCCCACCTCTCTGTGCTAACTGGGTGACCTGTCCACACACCTGTTCCCAGATCTGAGCAAACCTCACTCTCACCAGCAATGCCTGACCTGCTCAGCCACTCAGCCTCCCGCAGGTCACTTCTCTTTCCTTCTTGTGGCAAACCTTCCAGACTCCTTCCCCACCAGGGCCCCCCCGGTCTGGCTCACTTCTGCATACTACAGGCCTTCCATCACCACCACCAGCTCAGGCCCGTGTGGAGGGGACGCCAAGTAGTGAGTGTGAAGCCGGAGGCTTTAGCGGAGTGGGGCTCCAGCCTGGTCACAGGACCACCTGCGGGCCTCTCTGCTCCTTCTCCCTGGTGGGCAGGATCACCACCATCCATTCTCCCTCCAGAAACAGCCTCTGTGCCCGGCCCTCACCCCAAGGATCACTGAGAAGGCAGAGCAAGGTGGCACCAAAGCAGTAGGTGGCTCAGGCTGGGGCGCCAGAGGCAGAAGGCGGGCAGACTCAGCCAAGCACGGTGTTGCTCCCGGCCTGCCCAAGGGGCTCTGAATCCAGAGCTCCTGCTAAGGGCCGGTGACAGCCCTGCTCCCTCTGCGGGATTCTGCCCAAGTGGAGGGGACCTAGGTAGGCACAGAGTCAAGCGGAGGCCAGATACAGGTGAGCAATCTTCTGGGCAGTCACGCATGGGGGCTGCCGCTGCTGAGAACCAGGAGGCCGCGGCACTGTTTTCTCCGTGGTATGGAGAGCCGGCTCTCCACTTTCCTCCCTTCTTCGCCCCGCCCCAACCCCGGCCGCACCGGCACTGCTGTCTACCTGCTCTGTTCCCCCTTAACCTGGGTGTGAAGAACGGTTGGTATTCACTAGGTAACAGTAAGACGGACAACACACAACCGATGGCTGAAGCCACGGTTTCCGACAGGAGTCTGTCTGCACCGGGCTCCCGACTCGGGGGCCACAGGGACACCCAGCCCCCGGGCCTGCTTGCTTATCCAGCCCACCTTTGAGCAGGTCCACTGTGCGCAGCTCAAAGGGGATGCGGTTCTTCTTGGCGAAGATGTAGACGGCGCGGCAGGGCTGGGACAGCAGGTCCAGGTAGAGCTCCAGGCCCATGGCGGGGGCGGGAACGGCGGGCAGGGCCCACGACAGGAACGGCGGCGGGCAGGTTCCACCGGTCACCCAGCCGAGGGATGTGCGCAGCTCCCGGTACCCGAGCCCGGCCACACCCTACCCGCCCATTGGACGGCGCCGGAGAACTTCGGGCCAATCAGCGGCGGCCTCGCTCTCCCGCCTTCCCTCTGCGGGGTTCTGAGCTGGGCTCCCTTTCCTGCCCGGCAGGGTTCAAGGAGACAGATTCTGTGTCCCTCCGCCGGGTCAGTCCCCTCACCTGGACAGCAGTGTCTAACCTGTGTCAAATGGAACGGGACGGGAGGAACGAGATCAAGGGCGCTTCCAGAGCAGACACTCAGTGAATTTAGGGTCAAAGGGTTAGCCCAGGCCACCTCCCCACTCAGAGCGGGGGGGGGGGGGGGGGGGGGGGGGGGGGCGGGGGGAGGTGGCTGAAAGAGGAGGGACTTCAGAGTCCCCAGGAACCCAAACAGAGGAGTAAAAGATGCCGCAGGCTCCCGGGGGCCCACGGCCCAGGGTGGAGGCGGGGGAGGGCGTGTGGTCCTCTGCATCCAGCAAAGACCAGATCACCACCTCAGGAAGCCGCCCCTCACCAAGCTTCTTTACGCTCCCGGCTATTCTTCGCCTCCCTCCTGCAAAACAGAGCCTCGTGAGACCCATCTATGAGGTTTGTGGGTGGGCCCGGAATCTTCCCACTTCCCTTGTAGGGCCAAACCCCTCCAACCTCAAGCCTGGGGCTCCTGAGGTCTTTGGCTGTGATGCCTTCATCCTCTAAGCAAGTCTCCCAGGTGAAAAAACCCGTGTCCCCAGGGACTTCAGGCTTCCCTGATAGCTCAGTTGGTAAAGAGTCTGCCTGCAATGCAGGAGACCCCAGTTCAATTCTGGGCTGGGAAGGTCCCCTGGAGAAGGCAAAGGCTACCCACTCCAGTATTCTGGCCAGGAAAATTCCATGGGCTAGTCCATGGGGTCGCAAAGAGTCGGATGCGACTGAGTGACTTTCACTTCACTTCACTTCCAGGGACTTCCCTGGTGGTCCAGTGGCTAAGACTCTTTGCTCTCAAGGCAGGGCACCCAGGTTGGATTCCTGATCACAGAACTAGATCCCACATACCACAACTGAAGATCTTGCGAGCTGCAATTAAGACTTGTGAGTGCCTGTGCTGGTCGGGTCTGACTTTTTGAGACCCCCATGGACTGTAGCCCGAGAGGCTCCTCTGTCCATGGGATTTTCCTGACAAGAATACTGGAGCGGGTTGCCATTTCCTTCTCCAGTGGCTCTTCCTGACCCAGGGATTGAGCCCACCTCTCCTGTATTGCAGACCTACTAAGACCTAGGGCAGCCAAATAAATAACAAAAAAAACCCAAAACAAACCAAAAAACAAAAACAAAAAAAAACCTATTCCCAAACCCAAGATTCAGAGAAAGCCCAACTGGGGGAAAGAAAAAACAAACAAACAAACCTTGAGAATAGCTTGGCCTTCCTGGGCCCTTGGCTCCCAGTTTAAGAAAGATCTACCCCATCAGGAGAGAATTTTCTCCAGGTTGGATGGGGCCATGTTCTCCACCCCCTCCAGGGGACTGACCTCCACCATAACTCACCTTTGGCCAGACTACTGCGATATCCAATCTCCCTGCTTCCTCCCTGGCCACCCTCCAGTCCAACCCCCACCAACAGTCAGAATGTTATTCTAAAATGCAATCTGAACATTCCATTCCTCTTCAGGCTCTGCAGCTCCGAGGCGTGGCAATTCAGGTCCCACTTGACCGAGTTCTGACCGGGGGAGCTCCTGTTTGACGTCTCCTCCCCACCACCCCCTCAGGGTCGGTGCAGGACGCGTGATTCACAATGCTTGGTGCTGAAAGGGTGCCTGGCCCTGCAGAGAGTGTTGGCAACTCTGCCCCCAGCACCCCTGGAGACCTGCTACCTCTACCGTCCTCGTCGAAGAGCCAGTGGAGGGCAGGGCATTTGTTAATTTCACTCTGGACAACCGGTCTGCGGAAAGCTAAGCCACCGGGCCTGTGAAGCCGGCTGTCTCTCAAAGAGAGGCCAAAACCACGGCCAGGACAGATGGAAGGTCAAATAAAGCACACCTCAGAGTTAGAAGCAAAGGCTCAGGCTGAGCCCAGGTTTATTTCCCAGACTGGAAAGAAAACACAGATGAAAGGAGATGAGGTCTGGGTGAGCCATTCTCTTTGTGGCTTTGCAGCCCCAGCGACAGATGGGTGGGAACCTGGCCTCAGGAGCAGAGGACTCAGGCAGGCAAGCCACGCCTGCTCACGGGTCTGCCTCCCAAGGGACAACGGAAATGAAGCTCTCCACGAACTGCCAAGGGCAGAGCAGAGGCGCAGCTCCCTGGGTCATTGGATCATGGCTAGCACTTTGGGCAGCATCTTCTGCTTTAAGGTGCGGTCTGCAGGCTGAGAGTCCTTGGCCTTCAGGATGACCTCATGGGCCTCCTGGAAGAGGACCTCCCCCACCGCGGCCTCCACGCGCTGGCGCCACGCGGCCAGCTTGGGTCGGCCTTTGAAGACTTGGCAGCCGGCACCCACGGGCTGTAGAGAGAGGGGACGGGATGGGTGACCATGTATCGCAACACCAACCTGGTTTGGAGGCCATGGAACTCTAGAAGGTCTCTCCACAGGGTCCCACAGCCAGGGGCATGGTGTGAGCAGGACTTCAGCGCCACCCAGGACCTCCCTGCCTCATCCCCCCCACCACCACCCACAGCACTCACATGCATCAGCTCCGTGATGGCTACCAGGTCAGCCAGAGAGATGTGGGGCCCGGTGAGAAAGGCTTTGTCCTGGAGGAACTTGCCCTCAAGCGCCTGCAGGGCCATATCCAACTCTGCCAGTGTGGCCGCCAGCGTCTCAGGAGAGACCGGCTCACCCAGGAAAACAGGGAGCATCACCTGAGGGGCGGGCAGGCAGAGTGGGGGCTTAGGGGCCAGCATTCCTCCCTGGCCTCCAGGGCAGCACCTGAGACTTTAGATGTAAAAGGTCCTTAAATATAAATATAAGGTCTTTAACCATAAAAGACCATCAGAGGGTAATTCTGATTTATTCATGTCAGGAAATGCTATAGAGTAGTTAGAAAAAAATGCATCACATCCACCTGCACCACTGTGGGAAAATGCAAGCTGCAGAACGATCTGAGAGCGTTTATATAAAATTGTAAGCACTCAAAGCAAAGCATTTCTTTTGGGCTACACATAAATGGAATAATGTATAAGATCATGAACTGAAAGGCCTTGAACCAGATCTCAAGGGGCAGGCAGTGGGGGCGGACTTCAGGAAGGGAATGGGCAACAAAGAGGTCTGTGGGTTTTTGTTCCCTAATGTTTCTTTTCTTATATATATCAAAAATGATAGAAGACACAGCAATGAAACTGGTGACCCAGAATTAAAGATATACTTTCAGAAAGGAGGAAGGCACCTCTGAGAAGAATACGGAACGTCACGAAAAACCCACCATGATGATGCTAGAAAGAAAATAACCCTTTTTTTTTTTTTAAGTCATAAAAGAATATAGAACTTTAAAAGAAAAAGGAAAAATAAAAGAAAGAACAAAAAAGTAGAAAAGAATAAAGCCTAAACCTGCCTGTCTGATACGGAAACCACCAGCCACAAGAGGTTCCCGAGCTCTTAAAATATGACTGGTCTTAGACGAAATGTGCCGTGAATGTGAAATACACACCAGGAAACAGACACGGATCAATGGAAGGGACAGCGAGCCCAGAAATAAACCCACACGCTTCTGGCCAACTAATCCACGACAAATGACACAAGAATATGCAAGGGAGAAAAGAGAGTCTCTTCCATCAGTGGTGCAGAGAGGACTGGGCAGCTACATGAAGACAAATGAAACTTGAACATTCTCTAAGACCGTAAAGATAAACTCAAAATCAACTAAAGACTTAAACATAAGACCGGAAACAGTAAAACTCCTGGCAGAAAACATGGGCGGAAGCCCTGAGGGGCACTCAGGCGCCACTGTTGACGGACACCGGTGTTGCCGCCACCTTCTGGCTACTGTGAGTAATGGTGTTCTGAACGTGGTACAAGCATCTTTGAGACCCCGCTTTCGGTTATTTTGGGCATACGCCCAGAAGTGGGATTGCTGGGCCATACGGCAATTGCATTTTTAACTTTTTTGAGGAACCACCATGCATCGTCCACAGAAGCTATTCCCCTTACCATCCCCATCAACAGCACACGAGAGTTTCGATTTCTTCTTATCCTCCCTAACACTTGTTATTTTGCTTATCTGTCTGTCTGGGCTTCTCACGTGGTGCAGTGGTAAAAAGAATCCACCAGCTAACGCCAAGAGACGCAAGATACACAGGTTCGACCCGGAGTCAGGAAGGAGGAGGGAATGGCAACCCACTCCAGCCTGGAGAATCCCATGGTCGGAGGAGCCTGGTGGGCTACAGTCCACGGGGTCACAAAGAGTCAGACACGACTGAGCAAGCAATCCTTGACCTATCTATCTATCTGTAACAGCCATCCCAGCAGGGAGGAAGTGGTATTTCATTATAGACGTTAAAAAAAAATCTTTACTGAATTTATGACAATACTGCTTCTGTTCTGTGTTTTGGTTTTTTGGCCGCAAACCATATGGGATCTTCGCGCCCCAACCAGAGATTGAACCTGCACTCACCCCATGCATTCGATGGCCAAGTCTTAAACACTGGACCTCAGGGAGGTCCCCTCATTATAGTTTTAATTTGCATTTTCCTAAGGATTAGTGATACTGGACATATTTTCACGTGTTTATTAGCCAAAATCATACCACTGATACTCTGAATATTTTGGGTTAAGTAAAATATATTCAACAGTTTCTTTTTACTTTTTAATTATGGTTATTGGAAAATTTTAAACTACATATGTGTCTCACACTCTTTACTTTTGGGCAGCACTGGACAAAATGAGCTAAATTCCAGAGGGCATGAACCCTCCCAAGGTAAGCCACGTTCATCCCTGGGGTCCAAGCAGGTCGGGGTGCAAGCCTGCCATCTGTCTGGGAGTTTTCTGATGAAGCAGCCACGTGGGGGACTTAGGGCAGGGCTGAGAAGCAGAGCGATCTCTTGCTTGTAGTTGGTGCTTAGATTCCAAATCCTTGCTGGAGGAAAATGAGCAACCTGATTCCACCCTCAAGACATTTCTGAAACCAGAGATGAACTGAACTGTAACTAAAGCCACATCCCAGCCCCAATCCTGACTAGCTGGAAGAGACGAACCTCCCACCAAGGATGCTTGATAGAAGAAAGTGCAAGCCCCGTGTCAGACATTTATCGTGCACTCCGTGTCCACTCTCCTTTTATCTAACACGTAGCACACAGTAAGAAATTATTGTGTGAAGAAATAAGAAATTATAAGACAAGTAAAGAAAGAGGAAAATGTGGGTGTTCCCTGGTGACCTAGCGGTTAGGATTCGATGTTACTGATGTGGCCCAGGTTCAATCTCTGGTCAGGGAACTGAGATCCCACAAGCTTCATGGTGTGGCCAAAATATAAAAGAAAAAAAGAAAAATGTGACCCCTAATCAAGATGGCAAAAGACAACCAATAGAAACAAACCCACAGAAAACCTAGGGGCTGAAATTAGCTAACAAAAACTTTAAAGTAACTATTATAAGAATCAATACGTTAAAGAGTTTAGAAGAAAAGATAGACCAAGTGGGTGAGCAGATGTTGAATTTCACCAGAGAAATGGAAACTCTAAAAAAGAACCACATGGAATCTCTAGAACTGAAAAAAACATTTATTTCAAATACAAAGAATGTACTAGATGGGCTTAATGGCAGCTTGGGCAAACAGAGGAAAGAACTGGGAAGTCAAAGCCAGGTCAACAGAAGCTACTTAAACGGAAAGGAAGAATGTGAGGTTGCCGTGCCCTTGTGGGGCGATGCCCTCACCGGCCCCCTCCCCGGCCCTCTCCCCGGGGAGCACCTCACCTTATGCCACAGGGCTCGGAGGCAGTTTCTCCGCAGGGCTGTGTGCTGCCAGGCCAGGTACTCGTCCACACGGGCACAGGCCTGCAGGTCCTGAGGGTACCAGTGGTCGGGAACCTTATACTTGCGGGCCAGGTAGAGCAGGATGGCCACGCTGCGGGCGAGGGGAGGCCGTGTTGGAGGGCGGGGGACAGGGGGCCCACTGAGCCAGGGCTTGATACAGAGTCCCTTCCTGAATATTCCTGACCACGCACCAAGCTATTTTCTCCGTTTCCAGATAAGGAAGCCAGGCTTTAGAACAAGGATGGGACTTGCCCTGGGCACACAGGCTTTGGAGACTGAGCTGAGAGTCTCCCTGAGGCTAACAGGCAAGCTCCTATCACTGGGCTAAATTCCACGGCGAGTCCTGCCACAAGTTCGGAGCACAGTTTCTGACGGGAGGACCAGAGAGAGCTTCCTGGAGGAGTCAGCAGCAAAGCAAAGCACTGCAGAAGCTCAATTGCTTCCAGTTCCTTCCAGCCTGCATCCACTCTCATCACCCCACATTCAGACCCCAGGAGGCCCGATGCTTCAGAAAGCCTTTCCTGCCATCCCTTCATCTTTGTTCTCTGCCGTCCCTCTGTCCTCCCTAAAGCATCCTGCCGGAAACACAGGAGGGTGTGGGAGCTGTGGGGTCTCGGGCGAGCGGGACAGACAAGGCTCTTGCAGCCCCCCTCCTGTCCTGGGTTAGCCGGGCTGCCTTGGTGTTGGGATGGCAGGGCTGACCCGGAAGGACAGTGAGTGTGGGGATTTGGGGGCCACTGGGAAGGCCTTCAGGAACTCAGGGTACCCCAGGGGCTGGGCACCCCAGCCAAAGGGGCAGAAAACCTCTGTATCTGCCCCCGGACCAAGTTCCCTACTGGGAATCCTGCTTCCACACCGAGCTAAACAGTTCACTTTTTTTTTTTTTTCTCCTTTTGTTCCCAGCAAGGGAGTTCCGAGGAAGATGAGGGTCCCTGCTGTGATGGCAAATGTCCATGTGACTGGTGGTCCTCCCAGGGAAGGGCAACCCAGAGATGGGACCACCCGGAGACTTCAGCACAAGTTTGGCCGGGGGGCAGCCCTTTGGGAGATGAACTGCCCTGCCCTGCCCCCTTGCCCGGGGATCTCCCCTCACCAACCACCACTTGACTGGTAAGGTGCTTGCTTTTTCAACCATCCCTGTGAACTGAAACTGTGGGCAGGCAGGAGCCAGGGGTCCAGCCCTGACTCTCTGCGGGGTATTGGACCGAGGGCCCTTCACCTCGAAGTGACGAGATGGTTCCAGCGGGGTCTGCCAGCAACCCTGGGGCCCCAGTTACCTCTCGGTCAAGATGAAGTCCCCATCCTTCAAGACTGGCACCTTCTGCAGGGGGTTCACCTGGGCAAAGGCATCGCTGAGGTGCTGACCTGTGGAGAGCCCAGCGTGGTGCATAGTGGGGAGGAAAATGCCCCGCCCTGCCTGGCTGTGCCCACCTGCTGTACCCACCCCCCTCAAAAGGCCCCAACCGCAATTTCATGGCCCTTCTCCAGCCCCTGGCAGCTCTTGGTGTGGGAAAGGCTGGCGGGGGCTGCTGTGGGAGAAGTGGGAGGTTCTGCCAGCTGGTGCAAAAGAGAGCTCAACACCCCTTGCCAAGTTCCTGTGGGCATAACCTCCTCCACTAGGAGCCCCCCTAAAACAGAGCTTAAGGAGCTCCGTCCAGGGCAGGGCCTGTCCTTGCTCAGGCCCGCAGACTCCCATCCTCTGCCTTTTCACCATCGCCAGCATCACTGGCTCCCGCGTGGGGTCTGGGTGTGTCCCAGCTGCAGGGACTGGGAGACTGGCCCCCTCAATGCCACTTTCCCTGTGGACCCTAAGGATAGGTTCCCAAACACAGACAAGTGGCCTCTTCCTAGCGTCCACTTGAAAAGTGAAAGTAGTTTAGTTGTGTCCGACTCTTTGGGACCCCATGGACTACACAGTCCATGGAGTTCTCCAGGCCAGAATACTGGAGTGGGTAGCCCTTCCCTTCTCCAGGGGATCTTCCCAACTCAGGGTTCGAACCCAGGTCTCCCGCATTGCAGGCGGATTCTTTACGAGCTGAGCCACCAGGGAAACCCAGGAATACTGGAGTGCATAGCCTATCCCTTCTCCAGCGGATCTTCCTGATCCAGGAATCGAACTGGGCTCTCCTGCATTGCAGGCAGATTCTTTACCAGCTGAGCTATGAGGAGGTGTCCATTTACTTGCAGCCAACTTCCCCTGGACCCTCTGTGTCCCCTTGCTCACTCCGCCCTGGGCACCAGGGACAGAGCTGGTCCTGTTCTTAGGGTCCCACTGAAGCTCCCCGGAAAGGTGCAGCCCAGAGTCCCCTGGGACCCTGACCTCTGCTTGAGCTCGAGTGAGTGTTTTTTGCCCCTTCAGATGCAGCCAGAGAGAAACTTCTGGGGAGCACGGGTCATCACTGCTGCCCCTGCTCAACAGCTTTCAGAGGCTCCCCAGAACCCCAGGAGCAGGCAAGGCTGCTCAACGCCATCTGCTGTCCCCCACGGCCTCACCTCTCCAGCCTCCTCCCTCTCCCCCACCCTTCAGACTGTCCCTTCACCAGGACCCTCCCCTCCTCTCCTGGCAAAACACACCTCCCACAGCACCCTCTGTGGGACAGCCTGGCTGGGACGCCCCTTTGTGCCCACTCCGTCTCCCCTACCCCACACTCTGCAGAGGTGGCTGCTGGGCAAGCCAGGGGGCCAGTCCCCTGAGGAGGCTGGACAAGATGGCGATTCAGGCCTCGGGACAGGCTGGCACAAAGGCAGAATGGCAGGCGAGCCGAGCTGGGGGCGCTGGGTGGAAGTCTCAGCCCTGCAGAGTTGCCCGACTTGTTCTGTGCGCCCCACACGCACCCCCGCCCCCCGCCCCGCACTAGCAACACAGGAGCACTGCCTTCCCTACCCTCAGCTGCCCTGGCATGCCAGCTGTGCCCTTGGGACTCTGGGGATCTGCCAGAGAAAGTACAAACCCTCAGTGTGCAGGGCTCATCAACGCCACACACACCCCCCTCCGCCCCCCGCAGTCTCTCCGCATCCGCAGCGCCGGGTGCCGCCTTCTGAGAACGAGTGAGACAGAGGATAAGGCAGGCGCCGGCAAAGCAGGAGGAGGAAGGAAGCGGCGGGCGGGGGGCCACCCAGGGCGGCGGGGCCAGGGCATCAGCAGTCGGGGCCACAATGGAGGGGCTCGCTCTGCCTCACCCACCAAGCGGCCCCCTATTCCTTTCCTCCTGCCCCATCTCTTCACCCAGTCCCTGTCCCTATGCCTAGTGGCAGCCCCTGTTCGCCAGGTTCCTCCATTCCTCATGCGTGTCCCCCCCCCCCCCTCCCTCTCTCCCCCCCCCCCCCCCCGCTCTTCAACTGAGCCCTCCACTCCTCGTCGTCCATTCCAGGGACCCAGCCAAGCCTGGGGATCCCCAAATCTCCGATCTTCCTGGTGGCTGGCCGCAGGCCGGCTGAGGCTCGGGGAGGGGCTGCCCTGAGCAGTGTTGGACCTCCCCTCCGCACCCCCACCTCTCGGTCCCGCAAACCCCGGCCAGGCGTCCACCTTTGCGCAGGTCCACGGTGCGCAGCTCGAAGGGGATGCGGTTCTTCTTGGCGAAGATGTAGACGGCGCGGCAGGGCTGGGACAGCAGGTCCAGGTAGAGCTCCAGGCCCATGGCGGGGGCGGACCGGCCTCGCCACGCAGGGGACACGGGACTCAGCGGCCCCGGGCCGCGACCGCAGAGCAGCGCTCGGCCCGCCCCCCACGCGCCGCTCCCCATAGGCGCTCGGGCCGCACGCTCGGGTCCAATCGCCGGCGCCCGGCGGGTCTGCGGGGCGGGGGCTCCGGAAGGTCCCCTTGGGGGAGGCGGGCCGGTCACAGAGCAGAACACCGTCAAGGCTCATGCTGGCTGCGGCGTGTGTCAGAAGTTCTCGCTTTAGGGATGAAGAAATCGAGGCCCAGAGGGATCATGGGTCCAGAAAGTCTGACTCCAGCCTCCACGATCTTGGCCCCAAGCTGCAGAGATCCGGCGCCATCAAGAGGCAAGTTCAGTTCAGTCGCTCAGTCGTGTCCGACTCTTTGTGACCCCATGGACCACAGCACACCAGGCCTCCCTGTCCATCAACCAACTCCCGGAGCTTGCTCAAACTCATGTCCATCAAGTCGGTGATGCCATCCAACCATCTCATCCTCTGTCATCCCCTTCTCCTCCTGCCTTCAATGTTTCTCAGCATCAGGGTCTTTTCTGCCGGGGTCCAGCCCCGGTGGATCCAGGGTGATTCGAAGGTGGGGGGACGGCGTCGGCATCTTTGGAAAAATACATATTTAATTACAGATATAGAGAGAGATTAGAAACGGATAGTGTAGTAGGAGATAGTGTAGTGGAGAAAAGGAGGCTGAATCCAGATGGGAATTCAGCCAGAGAAACGGGAGCAAGAAAGAAGCGACATGGGGGACTCAGTCTTTCCGGAAGCTGATCCGATTCCTTTATTTTGGGGTTTGCTTATATACCTTTTGTTACACATAGGGATGAATACAGAGTCACGCGGGGGTCAGCAGTCCTGACCTTTATCAAAATCAGGTGCTTCACATAAATGTATAACAAAAAAGGGTCTTAGGGATATTACATCATCTTCTGGCCATGAGTGAGACCTGCTGACACTCTATATGATCCCTTCTTTCTGATAACCAAAAAGCTTATTTTTTCCAAGGGTGTGTTTTCTTAAACCAGGCACCACCCTCCAAATAAAGTTACATTCCTATAGCGTGAGGGTGTAGTGAGTTACAATCAAGAAAGGAATTTATTTAACCCAAAGTTAACATGATTAATCTTAAAGGTTAATACTTATTTCTCCTATATGTTAGTTATATTCATTATAAGGGCAGGGAATATGGAGATTTAGCAGCAAATATCAGCCCAACAAATGAAAATCCTTTCACCAATGTTCCCCTTAAGATCTATCTAGTCTTAAGATAGTGATAAAGTTACATTTTTACATGGCAAGGACACAGGGATTTATAATAAAGTACAGTGATCTATTACAAAAGAGAAAATTCATTAACTCAAAAAGTCTAGTATTGCTGACATCAAAACTACTATATTTCCTTTTCTATATTCCAAATACATTGATTAATATATTCCTAGGTGCCTAAGGATATGGAGGCCTGGCGGCAATCATTGACTCAACTAGAAGAAAAAGCCCTATGCTAATCAAGACACTCAAAATACTCCAAAACTCTCTGTGCTGTGTATGGTTGAGAGGTAGTAAACAATCATGTGCGTAGTGGCAGGAGTATGGATAATCCTGTCACACAAGCTAGTCTGTCAGCAGAGAGGTCTGACCTGAGACATCCTTGTCCCACCCAGAGCAGGGAATTAGCAGCAATTATTGACACAACAAATGAAAAACGCTTCACCAATATAATTCCTAACCAACCCATTATATTAATAATTTCTAACTCCCCAAAAGAATTTGCCATTAGTAAGTCTAAAACATCTCATGCCTCTCAGACTGGGAGGCTGTAAACAATCACATGTGGCTGGACGAACCTATACAGGCGGGCTAGATAACCTTCAGAGGAGTCCCTAAGCTGAAACACTCTTGTCACGCCCAAGAATTTTTATTGCCTTGGAGCTGCAAGTTTACTCCTTCTCCGAGAGAAATGGTTATGGGGGAGAGCATAAAACAGACTCTGGTTTTGGGGTAGATGCTCGGGAACAGGGGGTTTCCTGAGGCTTGATCACGCCTTTGCATATGCCAAGCCTCCTTCCTCATGACCTTTGCCATGGGCGGAGTTCCTCACGCTGGCCCCCGGCACTTTTCCAAGGAGTCAGTTCTTCACATCAGGTGGCCAAAGTATTGGAGTTTCAGCTTCAGCATCAGTCCTTCCAATGAACACCCAGGACTGATATGACCAAGAGGCAAAGCCTCAGCGGTCACTCCCTTGCCCCAGCGCACCTCTGGAATTTGACACAGGTCTTCCTGCCCCCAGCACAGTGCCTCCGTCTCATTCTCTGAGTGTGTTTCTTCCTCCTCTGGGCCTCTGTTTCTCCATCTTTGAAAATGATGGGAAAGATCCAGCAAGCCTGATTCTGGGCATATATCCAAAGAAAATGAAAACAGGATCTCCAAGAGACAGACACCTCCAACCCCATGTTCACTGCAGCTGAGCTAGAGTAACAACCTAAGTGTCGGTTAAGGGGTGAGTGGATGGAGGGAATCTGGAGATTACTCACAGACGCGTATTGAGGTGGAGGAGGAAAATGGCAGCCCACTCCAGGCTTCCTGCCTGGAGAATCCCCACGGACAGAGGAGTCTGGCGGGCTGCAGTCCATGGGGTCGCAGAGTCGGGCGTGACTGCGTGGCTAAGCACACACACGTATCGAGGACTCTTGTACTCAGCTTTAAGAAAGGAAATCGTGTCGTTTGCAACAACATGGATGGGCCTGGAGGTTATTATGCTAAGTGAAAGGTCAGACACAAAAAGACAAATACTGCCTGATCTTACTTGTGTGGAATCTGAAAAAGTGGGACTCTTACAAGCAGGGGTTAGAACGGCGGTTACCAGGGGCTGGGGTGAGACAGGGTATGGCAACACACTGGTTAGAGAGTAGAAAGCTCTGAGTACCCAAGATAAATAAGTTATGGAGCGTGGGGACTATAGTTAACCGGACTGCGTGGCACACGTGCAATTTGCTGAGCAGTTCTTAATGATTCTTACCAGGAACAACAACAAAACGGTAACTGTCTACTGAGGAAAGCACAACCTGAATGCTGTGAGTGAAGCTGGATCCAGGGTCTTGCAGAGAACAGTAGCCTTTTCAAAAATCCTTTTTTTTTTTTTTTAATTTGCTGATCTTCTCTGTTGTTTTTCTATCCTCTGTCTCCACTCAAATCTTTATTATTTTTTTTCTCCTGTTGGCTATAGGTTTAGTTTGCCTTTCTTTTTCTACTTCCTCCAGGTGTAAGTTAGGTTGTTGATTTGAGATCTGTATGCTGCTGCTGCTAAGTCGCTTCAGTCGTGTCCGACTCTGTGCGACCCCATAGACGGCAGCCCACCAGGCCTCTCCGTCCCCAGGATTCTCCAGGCAAGAACACTGGAGCGGGTTGCCATTTCCTTCTCCAATGCATGAAAGTGAAGTCGCTCAGTCATGTCTGACTCTTCGAGACCCCATAGACGGCAGCCCACCAGGCCTCTCCGTCCCCAGGATTCTCCAGGCAAGAACACTGGAGCAGGTTGCCATTTCCTTCTCCAATGCATGAAAGTGAAAAGTGAAAGTGAAGTCGCTCAGTCATGTCTGACTCTTAGCGACCCCGTGGACTCCAGCCCACCAGGCTCCTCCCTCCGTGGGACTCTCCAGGCAGGAGGGCTGGAGCGGGTGAAATCTGTATGCGTTCACAGCTATTCAGTGGCCTCTCAGCCCTGTTTCCTCCCGTAAGTTTGGGTCTGTTGTGTTTTTAATTTTTTAAGGAACTTTCTAATTTCCCTTGTGATTTCTTTGACTCATTGGTTGTTTAAATGCATTTTTAAAAGCACTTCATTTCCTAGCTGTCCCTCTGTTATTGATTTCTCCTTGCATTCCACGGTGTTCAGAAAACACACATCATATGATTTCAGTCCATTTAAATTTCTCGGGATTTATTTTATGACCTCACCCGGGGTCTGTCCTGGAGATCACTGCATGTGCCGTCTAGAAGATCATGCATTTTATGTTGTGGGTGCTGTGCTGTGTGTAGCCGGCAGGCCGATGGGTTTATTTTTTTTAAAACTATCTATATTACTTATTTGGCTGCAGCAAGATAAATATTTATTGCTTAGTTGCAGCAAGTGGGATCTCTGATCTTCATTGTGGCATGAGGAGTCTTTAGTCTGGGCAAGCAAACTCTTAGTTGTGGCACGTGGGATCTAGCTCCCTGGCCAGGGATTGAACCTGGGTTCCCTGTATCGGGAACATGGAGTCTTAACCACTGGGCCACCAGGGAAGTTCCCCGATAATGTTAGAATGTAGTTCAAACCTCCATTTCCTGCAGGATCTCGATCTTGTTATTCTATCCATCAGTGAAAGTGGAGCACTGAAGTCATCAGCTGTCACACTGACAGTTTATTCGTGTGTAACCTTTCATTTTCCGGTTCTTTTTGGAAGCTGGGGGGACTTGCGACTGCCACCCAGCCCCAGGCGCATCTCGGGCTCGGGAGCCACGGGAGTTGTTTCAGTTCTTTATTAAGCAGAGAAGCAGTGAATTTCAGCGTCTCCCTTAAGGAAAGGGGTTCCGGGGGCTGAGCCGGCCAGGCCCGCAGGGTGGGCTGCCTCTACTTGAACTTCTGCAGCAAATCGCAGATCCTCTCCCTGACCATCGGGTCCAGTGTGGAGCAGTCCCATTCCGCCAACTTCACCAGCCGGTCGTGGGCCTCGCAGAAGAGGCTGGAGCCGATGGCCAGCTCCACCCTCATGCGCCACTCGGCCAGCTTGGTGCTGCTGAGGAAGACGTTATGGTTGCCGGCCATGGGCTGTGGACAGATGGAGAGGAAGGCATGGTCAGCCTGTGGACCAGCCCCACCTGGGCCCCACCTACAGCCACAAGGCTCTCCCTATTTGCCCCTGCGGCCAGTGAGCCTGCTGGCCTCCGAGGCCTGGCCAGGGCTCACAGGTCATGTAACAGATGGAGGCGGGGGTGGAGGACCTTGAGTGACTCTCTTGTTGCTGGTCTTGCTCCACGGCTCCTGAGTCCCTCTCAGAGGGGCCTGTGACCCAGGGGTTCCCACTTCTCCAGTGTGAAACCTCCCAGGGGTCTTGCCTTCTTCCATGGATACCCCCTGCCCCCAGACGGAGGTGGGAGGAATTCAGTTATTTCTCCCTGTGTTGAACCTCCCTCTGTGATCAAGCACAGGAACTGCGTGAGAGACCCAGCCGCAGCCTAAGAAACATGAACCCACAGTGTCTGGGGTCGGTCTGGGGAAAGTTTAAGGGGTGTGCCCAGATGTCTGGGGTGGGTGTGGGGTGAAACGTAGGGGACTGCACCACATGGGGCAGAAAGACTGGGACTTTTTTTTCCTCCCTGTGCTGATCTGTACTGCACACTGACCAAGGACCAAAGTGGCCACTTTGCATACTGGCCAGGGTCTCAACTCCATCCTGCACACCAGCTTGGTCAGAAGTGCCCACCCTCCCCTGCACACAGAAGCTGCATGAGTGTCCCCCACCCAGAGCAGCTGGACCCTTAGGCACAAAGCCAGGGAGCGGCCCTGTCCGACTGCCCTGACTGGAGCTCTGGAAAAGAGGGGCACTTTGGTCAGAAGGACACTTTGGAAGCCTCTGGACTCTTCCTGGAGGGTCCTTGGGGAGGAGGAGGCCCCTGGGATCCCGGCTGACTGAGCAGGCTCACCCTCCAGCTCCCATCCCCATGGAGGACTCTTCCTGAAGCACTAACGACCACCATCCTCCCTGGTTCAAAACCTGGGCTTCCTGTGGTTCGCCCCGGGTCAAGGCCAGGCACCCAGGCGTGGCTGCCCCTTCTCCAGCCTCTCGGCAAGTTACGGCCGCAGGGGAGCCCCTCGTCTGCTCCGAACGCCTGCGCCCGCTGCGAACCTGCATCATCTCCACCAGGGCCACCAGGTCGGCCAGGGAGACGTTGTCCCCGGTGACGAACATCTTGTCCTGCAGAAACTTTTCCTCGAAGAGCTTCAGGCTGTTCTTCACCTCCGCCAGCATCTGCTCCGTCTTCTCAGCTGGGACCTCGTCACCCGTGATCATTGGGATCAGCAGCTGCCGGGGTGGGGGAGGGGAGGGAGAGGAGGCCCCGTCTGACCCTCCAGGCCTCTGGAGGCCCCGTCTGACCCTTGCCTGCTAAGAGAGGTGGTGGACAGTACCAAGGATGTAAAGTGGTATTGCCTCCGTGGGCAGTCTCGGTGGGCAGAAGTCGCCTGGGGCCCTTGCTCAGAAGGATGTGAGGGACTACCCTGGTGGTCCAGCGGCTAAGACGCTGAGCTCCCAATGAAGAGAGGGCCCAGGTTCGATCTCAGGTCAGGGAACTAGATCCCACATGCTGCAGCTAAGAGTTCACGTGCCACGACTAAAGATCCCCATGCTGCCACAGAGATCAAAGACCTTGTGTGCTCCAGCTAAGACCCAGCACAGCTTCAAAAGATTAATAAAAGATTAAAAAAAAAAAGAAGGACTTGAGGTCCCAGCAGGAAAGAGTCCTGTGATTGATTAGTGATGTCTGCCACAGGTGTAGCATAAGAAGTAGGGGCACGTGAACCGTTTATTTGTCATCTTCAAATATGACGGTCTTTATGGGCTCTTTCACTTTTTTTTTTTTCCTCCCACTGCACAGCTTGAGGCTTGCAGGATCTTAGTTCCCCAACCAGGGTCTGAACCGGGGCCCCAGCAGTGACAGCACCGAGTCCTAACCACTGGACCGCAGGGGAATTCCCAGCTCTGATCCCTCCAGTTCAGAATGAAATGTCTTGAATCCTATCCTGGCTTGAGTGACACCAGCTCCTCCTGGGTGCCCTTCCCCTCGTCCCTATAAGGCTCTTTCTTACCCACTGGTCCGTGTCATACCCCCCACAGCTCTGTAAGGTGGGCAGGAGAGGGAGCTGCAGAAATGAGGCTCAGAGCGGGGTAGGGGGATGCTTGCCTGAGCCCCAGCCGTGGGCTCCCTCACCTTCAACCAGAGTATCTTGTTCATGGGCAGCTGAATGGCTGTGTGCTGCCAGGCCATGAACTCGTCCACACGGGCGCGCATGTGCAGGTCTGGCGGGTACCAGTGCGAGGGGGCGCTGTACTTGCGGCACAGGTAGAAAAGGATGGCCACGCTGCAGAGAGGATGGTCAGGGCACTTCCCAGGCTGGCCTGCCCTTGCTCGCTGACCACCCGGCACCGCCTATGGGCCCCCAGCTTCCCTCCTGGAGGGGGCTGAGCCCAGAGGCCTCGGGAAAGGCAGTCAAGCCCACCCCCAGCAGCGAGGGCCCTGCGGGGAAAGGGGGTATTGGTGGGTGGCCTCAGACAGGGCAGAGCACGTGGGGAAATCCCTTGGGAGGTCATTCCTAAACGTTTGCAGGTGAAGGATGGGGTGGCCAGGAGGCAGGGGAGCTGAGCGGGGTACAGGCGATGCACAGTGAGCCCAAGGGGACCACCGACGGAGCTGGGGGTGGGTACTGGGTTCCTTATGCCCCTGGTTCTCTAGCGCACTTGTTCTACTTTGGTGCGTGTGAACTTCTCCGAGGTAAAAGAAAGCCAGGGATCAGAAGCGCAGGTGGGCCAGGTGGGAAACTCCCCCAGGAGGAGCGGAGACTCAGGGTGTGAGCTCCGGGAAGACAGTTACCTTTCGGACAAGATGAACTTCCCGTCTCTGAGGCTGGGCAGCTTCCTCAGGGGGTTGATCTCAATGTACTCCCTGCTGTGGTGGTGACCTGAGAGGGGCAGGAAGCTCTGAGGCTGCTGAGACCCCAGGGACGAGAGACCGGGGCCTCCCCAAGGCAGGAAGAGTGCCTCGTGGTGCATCTTCCCAAGAAGGGGACGCTGCGCCCCAGAGGAGACGCACGCCGCCCCCAGGTGAGGAGGCACATCAGGGAGCCTAACGGGCGCCAGGCCAGCGCGCTGCCGCTGCGGCCAGGGCGGCCCTTTGGCTCCAGGAAGCTGGAAGCCTCCAGCCCTCACCCCCAACTCTGGGCCCAAAGCCACAGCCTGTGAATCCACAGAAGCCCTGGGGGCCTGGATCCCAGCCCCAGGCCTCCGCCCCCTCCAGGCTCTGCAAGCAGAGATTCTGGAGCCTCCTCTGCGGTCGGGGCGGTGATGGAGACCGGGGCCATGACCCTCACCTGGGCTCCGGGGAGTCGCCCTGGGCAGGTCTGAACACTTGGCGGGGGTCGGGGTGGGGTGGGGTGGGGGTGGGGGGCGAGGGAACAGGTACAGACGCAGGCGAATGAGGAGTAAGTACTCATGCTCCTGTGACCTCGGCCGCCCTGACCCGCAGTTGCTCGGCAGCGGAGAAGGCGGGTGCGCTGGCTGAGAGCCGAGGGACCCCTCTTGCGCCCACTGCGCTCCGCCCCCCGCCCCCGTTCATCACACAGTGAGGAAGAATCTGCCGGGCACGGCAAAGGCGGGCGGGGCAGACACAGAGCGGAAGACTGCCCCCGCCAGGAAGCTTTTCTTCCCTTTGTGCACTTGGGTGGGGCTTGGCAAGAGGGCGGAGCGGGGCTTGGCGTGGGCACTTGGGTGGTGTAGGCGCGTGGCGCATGGGTGGCGTGGGTGCATGAGGGGCGGGTCTCTTCTGCCTCCACTTCTGTGAACCCCTGACCTAGCATCCTGTCTCCCCTAGCACCCAGCCCACCCGGGCAGCCGCAGGTGCCTACCTTTCAGCAGATCCACAAACTGGAAGTCGAACGGGATGCTGTTCTTCCTGGCGAAGATGTAGACGGCGCGGCAGGACGCGGACAGCAGGTCCAGGTAGAGCTCCAGGCCCATGCTGGGCCCCACCGCGGCTGGCAGACACCCAGCCGCACGCAGCCCACTGCAGCCTGTGCCCTGGCCCCGAGCCCACCCACCCAGGCCCAGCGCCCTGCATTCTGGAACTCATTGTTCTCTTGGTGTTGCCATGAGGCCCGAAAGCCTGGAATGCTCACAGCGGGAAGGATTGTGAGGACACTCGGGAGCAGACCCACAGCCACCCCGTGGTGGGGGGGGTGGCTGTGAATTTGCCCTTCCCTTCCCTGGGGGCACGCATGTGTGTGCCCCTGGCCCGTGTCTGAGAGGGGCTTCCGTGTAGGAACTCCTGGGGCCAGGCCTTTACGGCAGAAGGTGACCAAAGAGGCATTATAGGTTCCAGAAGCGGCGGGGGGCGGGGGTGTCTAGCCCGAACTGTGGCTAGAAATGGGTGCAGAGAAAGAAACCGGAACCTGGTGGGTTGTCAGGGCACTGGGTGTCACCACCAGGGACTCAAGGGGTCACAGAGGAGCTCAGAAGCTTCCAGCCTGAGTTGGGACCAGCCGCGCCCGAGAGCCAAGCACCTGGACTCGGCACCCGGAGGCAGAGGAGGGTCACGCGGGGGGCCTGAGTGCTGCTGTCTCTGAGCTGCTCGACTTGGGGAGATTCCCAGACCGTTTAGAAACCGGGAGAGCCCACTGACTGGAGCAGAGCAGGGCTGGAGACTAGCGACGGGCACACAGCACGCTTACTGCAGCCTGCAAACCACAGGGGCGTGGCCGGCCCTCAGCGGGGCTGCTCCTTCACCTGCTGCCCCAGCTTCTGGGCCTCCTGGGGGTCCCACTGGGCCTCCTGGGGGTCCTGAGGCTGGAGCACACGCCTGTGGGCCTCCTGGACGAGCTCGGGGCCCAGGGCAGCCTCCACACAGGCCCGCCACGCGGCAAGCCGGGGCCAGTCTCAGAAGAGGTCGCAGCCGACGGCAGCGGGCTGGGGAAACAGGGCAGCTGGGGCTTGGGCTCAGCGTGCGCCCAGAGCAGCCCCGGGGCAAGTGGGCAGGAGAACCTCACCTGCATCAGCTCCGTGAATGCCATCAGATCCTCCAGGGAGACCTGCCCAGAGGCCAGGAAGGGCCTGGCTGCCAGGAGCTCCTGATCGAGGTGCCCCCGAGCGGGCGTCAGCTTCCCCAGCAGCTGCTCCACCTGTGCAGCATCCATGGGCTGCCAGGAGAAGAGGGGCAGGAGACACTGGGCCAGGAAGAGAGGAGGCGGCTTATCTCGGGGCCCTGGAAGCCTCTCAGCTCTTTTCCACCCCTCCCTTGGCAGCCACTTATCAGTGAGGCCCTCTGGGGCTTTGTGTTCAGGATTCCAAGGTTTCATTCAGGCTCTGAAAAAAGCTATGCATTTCACTCCATCTCTGGCAAGTTGGATACTGAAAGGCCACAAAGATGCTGGCAGTACTCTCAAATGAATGCATTGGTATTTCTGAGACAGGTGACTGGGTGGAGAGGGTTTAACCCACACTGTGGAGCTGTCTAAAACTGCCAATAAGACAGAAGAATACACCAAGATAAGATCCAAAGGACATAAAATAGTGACGTTGCTGCTCTGCGTGGAAAGGACATAATGAAACGTCATAAATTAGTGATGTCTGCCTGGGGAAGAAGACAGGACCCCCCTGGGGGTCCTCAGTTCAGTTCTGTCTCTCAGCTGTACCCGACTCTTTGCTACCCCATGGATTGCAGCACACCAGTCCTCCCTGTCCATCACCAACTCGCGGAGTTTACTCAAACTCATGTCCATTGAGTCGGTGATGCCATCCAGCCATCTCATCCTCTGTCGTCCCCGTCTCCTCCCGCCTTCAATCTTTCCCAGCATCAGGGTCTTTTCCAGTGAGTCAGTTCTTTGCATCAGGTGGACAAAGGATTGGAGTTTCAGCTTCAGCATCAGTCCTCCCAATGGATATTCAGGACTGATTGCCTTTAGGATGGACTGGTTGGATCTCCTTGCTGTCCAAGGGACTCTCAAGAGTCTTCTCCAACACCACAGTTCAAAAGCATCAATTATTTGGCGCTCAGCTTTCTTTATAGTCCAACTCTCACATCAATCCATGACCACTGGAAAAACCATAGCTTTGACTAGACAGACCTTTGTTGGCAAAGTAACGTCTCTCCTTATTAATATGCTGTCTAGGTTGGTCGTAACTTTTCTTCCAAGGAGCAAGCATCTCCTTGGAAGAGCCGCTTTCATGGCTGCAGTCATCATCTACAGTGATTTTGGAGCCCAAAAAATAGCTCCTGCCCAAGTCTGCAGGCTGCGTCAGGGAGGCTCACCTTGCCCAGGTAGACACTGGTGGCGGGCTGCTGGATGGCCGTGTGCTGCCGGGCCAGGCACTCATCCACGCACGCGCGGGCCTCAAGTTTGGGCAGGTACCGACGTGCCTCCATCTGGTATTTGCGGCTCAGGTATAGAAGGATGGCCACACCGCGGGCAGGGGGTGTCAGAGATCTCCCTGCCGTGATGGCTTCCCCCGTGGCTCAGCCGGTCAAGAATCCGCCTGAAGTGTAGGAGACGCGAGTTCAATCCCTGGGTCGGGAAGATCCTCTGGAAGAGGGCATGGCAACCCACTCCAGTATTCTTGCCTGGAGAATCCCATGGACAGAGGAGCTATACTCCATGGGGTCGAAAAGAGTGGGACCAGACTGAAGTGACTTAGGATGCTTAGTACGCTCTGCCCTGACTCCAGCCTGTTGTCTGCCTCGGAGCCCAGCTCTCTGGGTCAGGGGCCCTTCTCAGGTGGGTGAGGCAGACCAGCCACGCACGCCCCATTCCTTTCCTGGGCCAGTTATGCCTGGTGTTCAGGGTCTGGGGGAGGGGTTCAGGGGGACCTCAACTCTTTTTTTTTTTTTTGGCCACATGGGGGAGTAGCCTGTGGGAGCTTAGTTACTTGACCCGGGGATTGAACTCCAGCCCCCTACAGTGGAAGTGGGGAGTCTTAGCCACCGGACCCCAGGAGAGCCCCCCAGTCCTGAGCGCCCGTGGGCTCTAGGCACCTGGTGCTCAGTCTCCATCCTCCGACAGGGCCTGGGAGGTGGTTACCTTACTCCCCTGTCTTACAGAAGAGAAGCTGGGGCCCAAGGCTCAGGACCTGCCAGCCGGCAAAGAGTGAGGACAAGGGACTGGCATTCAGAGCGCAGTGCAGCCCCAGGGCCGCCCGGCCCCTGTGACTCTGAAACACCGTGCTGGGGCATCTGGGGAGGGGCTCCCCTGGGGCCTCAGTCTTTCCTGGCTGCCTCCAGGCTGTGCAGGCCTGGGGGGTGGCCGGCATGCCCTCCGCTCTGAAGCTCCCAGATTTAGCCCCAAAGCAGCCCCCCGGTCCAGGTCCCTGTCCTCTGAGCTGGCCTAGCTCAAAAGAGGAAGGGACTGCTGGAAAGATTTCCAGCTTTATGTCTGCCTCCAAGCAACGATGAGCCCCAGACCCAGGGCGCCTTACCTCTCATCCAGCAGGAAGTCCCCATCCCTGAGGGCAGGCATCTTCCCCGCGGGGTTCACCTCCAGGAATTCGGGGTTCAGGTGCTCCCCTGGGGGAGAGGGGAGCAGAGGAGGCTCAGCGCAGGGTCTGGCCCCCGGGCGCCCCCTCCACGGAGCCCACCTGGCTCTGCTTACCCCGTGGTGCCAGCTCCACAGGCCATTCTTCCTGTGAAAATGTAGATTGCATGGCAGGGGGGCAAGTACAGGTCTAGAAAGAGGTCAAGATCCATCCCTGTGCCTCCCTCCTGCCTGCTCGCCACTTGGGTCCGATGCATGCTTCTCCCGAAGCCTACTCCCCCATGACTGGCTGGGTCGCCAGCCAGGACACTGCACCCCCTGGCCTCTGCCCCGGTGAGCAGCTGGTCGCTGGATTTTCTTTTTTTTTTTTTTTTTAAGTTTTTTTGATACAGACCATTTTAAAAGTCTTTATTGAATTTGTTACAATATTGCTTGTGTCTTAGGTTTTAGTCTTTTGACCCAGAGGCATGTGGGATCTTAGCTCCCAGACCAGGGGTCGAACCTGCAGGAATTGGAAGGCAAAGTCATTACCACTGGACCGCCCCCATCCCCTTCCCTGCCATGGTCTGGTGGCTTCACCAACTTCCAGACTCAGCCTGCCTCCAACGAGACTCTTATCCTGTGCACACAGCACAGGACCCGAAGGCATTTCCTCTTTCTCCTTTTCTTTCTTTTTTTCTCATGTGGGGAGCCCTGGAAGACAGCCTCCCCGCCCCCCACCCCGCCCAACCCCACCCCACATATAAGAAAATAAGTCACTCCACTGAAAATAGAAATGTGGGCATTTCCCATTAGCTGGTCTGATGGCTAAGACTCCGAACTTCCCCTGCAGGGGACACAAGTTTGGTCTCTGGTCCAAAACTAAGACCCCATATGCCCAAGGTGCAGCCAAAAAAAAGAAAATAGAAACGTATGTAATGGAAACTTGAAAGCGTGGTGTGTTCATCTGTGCTGCTTCGGATGCTTAGGGGCCATTCCCTGCACGTCTGTGTTTGGACTCACTATTGGCCGTAAGAAGCCCTTGACTACAGAGCAGGGCGAAGGCTCCGTGATGATTGAACACCGTGCAGTGTGTGCTCTGGAGGCCCTGCTGGGCTTCAGCCTCGGAGTAAGAAGTTGTTCAGCCACTCAGTCGTGTCCGACTCTTTGCGACCTCACGGACTGTGGCATGCCAGGCTACCCTGTCTTTCACCATCTCCACAAATGACAGGAAGAGGCCACAGGAGAGGACATGCAAGAAAAGCCCCCAAGTGTACTCCTAAAAATGTAAATCCTCAGTAAAACCAGCCTGAGAATCTATCGGTAAGAAAAAAAAAAGATGGAAGAGAAAACTGGGCAAAAGACGTGAACTTTTTTCACATAGCAATTTCATCTCCTGGTTTTAAGAAAATGAAAGAAAAGTCAGTGTTTTTCTTGCATTTGCTGTTTTTCAAGTATCTGACTCAAAATAGTCAACATGCCAGAGCTGCATGTTTGGGGGTGGCTGTTCTGACCTCCTTCAATTATAAACAGGAATCAAATGGCAAACGCCAGATTCCTGAGCCTGGAAGCGCCCTGAGAGCTTCACTTAAGCCTGACCCACGTGGGAGATGCGCAAGTATTTGTACCGTATTCTCTTTAATAAAGCAGAGACATCACTTTGCCAACAAAGGTCCGTCTAGTCAAAGCTACGGTTTTTCCAGTAGTCATGTATGGGTATGAGAGTTGGACTATAAAGAAAGCTAAGCGCCGAAGAATTGATGCTTTTGAACGGTGGTGTTGGAGAAGACTCGAGTCCCTAGAGCTGCAAGAAATCAAACTAGTCCATCCTAAAGGAAATCAGTCCTGAATATTCATTGGAAGGACTGATGCTGAAGCTGAAGCTCCAAGACGTTGGCCACCTAATGAGAAGAGCTGACTCATTTGAAAAGACTCTGATGCTGGGAGGGATTGAAGGCGGGAGGAGAAGGGGACGACAGAGGATGAGATGGTTGGATGGCAGCACCGACTTGATGCACATGAGTTAAACTCCGGGCGTTGGTGATGGACAGGGAGGCCTGGTGTGCTCCAGTCCATGGGGTCGCAACGAGCTCCACATGCCTTAGCGACTGAACAACAACGTATTAACAAGAAAGGTCACTGCAGGAACAAAAATGACGTCAGATAATCCTCCTGGACGTGAGCCTCATGCCGCCCCTTGGCCGCATCTTACCAGACCTCACTCTGCCCCTCGGGCAGGTGCGGCCAGTGCAGACGTTCCGGAACGGCCTGGCCCCGGGTCGCCTTTGGTCCCGCCCCGCCCTGCCGCGCGGAGCACGCCGGGAGCTGCCAGCTTCGCCCCGCCCCTCAGAGCACCGCCCCGCGCGCGGAGCATGCCGGGAGTGGGTAGACGCACCGCCTCGCGGGCTGCTCGGCGCGCGGAGCTTGCCGGGAGAAAGGGGTGTGGGTGGGTTGCCCTGGCAACGTGCGGTTTGGCGCGTGCTCAGCCGTTGGAGTCCCGAGACCCGAGCGGCCGTCGCGCGCGGGGCTTTCGAGGGCTGCGGGTGGTTCGGTTACTGCCCGGCGGCGGCCAAGCCTGGAAGGAGAGGGCAGGAAAAACCACACGGGAGCGAGGCGTAGAAGCGGAAGAGAGGGGCCTGGGGCGAAGGGAGGGCGTGCAGCGTCTCGGGCCGTGTCGAGTGAGGGGAGCTGTGCAGGGTGTCCCAGAGCGAGGGGAGGAGGAGGAGGGGAGACGGGCTCGGAAGGTGCAGGGAAACGGAGAAGAGGGAAGAAACAGCGAGGCGGGCCTCCGGGCAAGGCAGGTTTCGTGGAGTCACATCACTGAGCAAACTGTAGGCGACCCGGTTTCACAGCGTCATCATGCCCCAGCCAGAGACACCCTACCACCGAGCAAACCGTGGCAGACCCGTACTCAGTGTTGGAAAGAATATATTTACGCACAGAGGAGGGACAGAATGGTCAGGGAAAGGGGAGCGGGCAGGTCGGACACCGGAGCCTAGAAGCCGTTGTGAAGCAGGGAGGGTCCTCGTGGATTGCTTGCACGTGTGGTTGGAAGTCTGACCACACAGCCCTTTCTGGCGCCTAGAGATCTAACCACCTTGACTTCCCTCTGCCTGTGAGAGACTTATCTTTGGGTTAAGCAGGGGAAAGAGGAAGGGACAAGATGCCCAGTAGGGATTGCAAGGAAGGGATGCCAATGGGAGGAAAGGGGAGAGAGCACCATGAAGTCCATCCTGGTGAGAACTAGGCCCTGGTTTTAAGAGAACTCCATGTCCTGACGCCCAGTCCCATTTTGCACCTTCTGAGTGAGGTGGGCCAAGTTAAGACTAGGGGCTCTGCACAAGAAGCCTTTCGGTAATTCTTGTCAATAGGAGACTTCACATGGGACCCCACCCACCCACCATCTTGTTGATGCTTCGTTCATCCTTTGCCCGGGTACCTTGAGGTCCCAGCTCATTTCCCTCAGGGAGGACCTTGGTGGTCTTCTGATAGAACCTGCTGTGACCTTAGGTGAACAGCCCCTGTGGGCGAAGGGGGGAACGCATGTTATTGGGAACATCACAGATTATTGAGTTCCCCAAAGTTTTCCGAGGCCGCCTTGTCATCTGTAAAACAATTGCAGCTCTCCCCTCTCCGGAGGTGGTTATATAGAGACCTAGTTGAGACCCTGCAAGTGCTTTTAGAGGGTGTGGGCCCTCTAATGCAAGCATAAGTTACTTGAAAGGCCAGTCCATGTGGCTTGTGGAGCCACCGGGGGAAGGAAGGGGCTGGAGCCCGCTGCCACCACTGGCTAGCCGGGCCAGGTCAGCTTAATGTGTAGGCCCTCGTGTACCCCCATTCCCCCTGGCCCTGCTTTGGGCCCAGAGACCTGGATTTAAATCCTAGACCTGTCACTTACTAGCTGAGTGATCTTGGGCAAGACATTTTGGCTTTCCTGCTTAAGTAGGACAAAGCTGGCCTGTGAATGAAACCATAGAAACCAAGGCATTTCTGGTTCCGGAAGGAGGCTGCTGTGGAGGGGCCCTGGCCAGGAATCTGTTAGAGACTGTTATTTTGTCACTGACTGGAATGGCCTTGGGACAGAGCACAGCTGTCTGCCTCACCCTGCCTGTCATGCTGTCTTTCTCAACCCTGTCACCCCCTTCTGCCTTAACGTTGGCCTTGGCCTCAGTTTCCTGCTGTGTTGACGTGGGGATGGTGATTCCTGCAGAAACCAGTAAGCTGGGGATAAGGAAGCTCTCAGGTCACGTTACAGTTTACGTGCATTAGGCGGGGGTATTCAGTCTTGAAGAGCAGCTGATGCCCCAGCAGGAGCACAGAGCCCTGAAGAGCCCACCGAGGAGCCAGTAAGAGTCCCACCCGTGAACACCAGGGAACGTTGAGTCTTGAGTGAAGAGTTGGTTGGAAAAGGAAGCTGAACAGAAAAACTGGGTCGTTGTCAACACATTCAAAATGATAAACAACCTTTACATAAATAAATACATATATGTGTATAAAGCAATTATCTAGATTGAGAAGTTACAAATTTTAAAAATGAGGACCACAGACATCACAAACTCAAGCAAAAATACCCTGACATTTTTCTTAAGTGCCAGACATACCTTCTCCTTTCAAATACTCCCTCTTCCTCCTATATTTTTTGACTGTAGACTCTGATTCACCTCTCATTTTGACCATGATTTTATGTTTCCTGCAGGGAACAGGGGGTCCCCCCACCTCTCCTTTGGCAGTAAGCGTGTCGCCAGAAGCCATTTATGTGTCAAAGCAGCAGACACAGGAGTGACTTCAAAGCACATGGACACATCCCACTCCACCCGTACATTAGTGACCCACCACCTTTACTTTCCCTGGTAGCCACACCCCAGATGCCCCTGACTTCTCCCACGGGGGATGTGTAACAGGAGGGAGCGGCTCTGAGCGATGGCAGCTGTTGGTGGGAGTGGAGTTCAAGGGAAGACAGGCGGGTACCTTTGCACTGCCAAGCCACCGGTTCACTCTAATTTTGCCTCGTTCGTTTGGTGGGGTCACACCAGCTCCTCCTCCTCCCGCCTCCGCCGCCTTCCTCCAGCACAGGGAGGTTCCTGGGTTTGTGGGCGCCCTCCCAAAGCCCTCCTCTGGACAAGGGGAGGGTCCTTGGCCCTGAGCAGAGTTCTCCTGGGAGCCCTTCCCACCCTGTCCACACACAGCCTTGGTCAAGCTGATCCTTGCGCCGCAGGCCGCTTCCTGAGGAACAGAAGGGTGGGAGGACCCAGTCAGGTCCCAGGCCAGCTGCCCTTAACCTGTCTGTCCACTGACAGGCCGGGGTTGCAGGGAGATGCGGGAGGGGAAGTGTAGAAGAAGAAAACTGGGAAGAAAGGCGAATGGGCCTTGGCTGGGGTGGGC
>NW_024070196.1:70099174-70134251 GCF_014754425.2 Oryx dammah | reverse complement strand
TTCTGGCGACACGCTTACTGCCAAAGGAGAGGTGGGGGGACCCCCTGGGCCCGGGGGGGGTGGGAAGAGGCGCCGGTCCTCTCGCTGACTTGCTGTGTGACACTGGGGAGGCCGCCTGCGTTACCGCTCTGGGCCTCAGTTTCCCCTTGAAAGTAAGGCCGCTAGTCCCTCCCTTGCAGGGTTGTTGTGAGGATAACACGAGGTAGCGTCGGGGGAAATTGCTTTGGAGATTGGGAAAGGTCACTCGCGCTGCAGAGCCTCTGGCTAAGGGGGACAGGAGCCCCGGAGGGCCCCAGACACAGGCCCCAGGGGCCTTGCCTGGGAGGGGAAGCCGCTCGGGCCTTTACTCAAAGCTGACCCTGCCTTAGGCGGAGCAGCAGCTGTGCTGCCCACCAGAGCCCTGACCCAAGCTCGGGGGCAGGGGGTGCGGCTCCCCAGGCTGTGGGAAAAGCCTGGGAAACAGAGGGGCTGCTGTAGGGGCATAGCCCTGGGGCTGCAGAGGCTGGGGGCCCGACAGTCGGCACAGCGGCGATCGGGCAGCCGTGGGGCCCGGCCGGGCCGTGAGGAGTGGGGGGCCGCCTCCACAGGGGGCAGTGGGGTGGGGCTGGTGGGCCCCGGTGGGGTGGGCACAGGGCCGGCTTGCTGCACCCCCCCCCCCCACGATGGATGGTCTTCCGCACCTGGTACCTGGCGCTAGCCCCTCTGATCCCGCCCTGCTCCCTGTCACCTCCGAGATCTGAACACACTGCCTCTGTCGGTGTGTGCAGAGAGACCCCTTTAAGAAACCAGACAAGCGGACTTGAAGTGATGGTTTGGGGTTCATCTCCAGCAGAGAAAACGAGTGACGATGGGTTGAGGGGGTGACAGTGGTCAGAGGGGCGGTGCAGCATGGAAGAGGAGGAGGAGGAGGCCAGGGGGTTGGGGGGGGCATGGCGAGGTGGCGGGAGGACCGGTCAGCAGCCGGCCTGGGGCCTGGGGCGCTGCCCAGAGACCCTCACCTGCCAGGCAGTTTGCTCAGCTTCACTCCCAATGGGAGCAAGGAGGGCTGCGGGCACCCGCACGGCAGGGTGGGCCAGGTCCCCAGAGAGGCTGAGGGAGCCGGATGGAAGCTGCCCACTTCGTCCTCCCAAGTTCATGGGTCAGCGATACGGCTGCTGCTCCCCGAGCAGAGTGGCAGCCCGGACGCAACGGGAAGCCAGGGACCACCAGGCGCCTCAGCTGTTTCCCAGGGGTGGGGGCAGGCCCCAAATCTACTCAACCCCCTATGGGGGCCGTGGGTAGTTTATAGAACCTCCCACATCAGCCGCCTCACGATGGGCCGGAACCCACATCAGTGAACTCTCAGGACACCTTGGACCCCAGACCCAGAACTCTCTCCCTCCCCTTTCCCATCCTGAATTAGGTCCAACCTCAGAGTCCAAATTTGGCTCAGAGGTTCTGCAAGGAGATAAAACGACAGAGATGCTCCCAATAAAGGGTCAGCCTAGAAATAGACCCTCTGTCCTGAATTTCCTAGGGTGAAATGCAAATAAAAAAATAAAATTCTTTTGCCCTTTTGGGTTAAAGTTCAAAGAAAGAAAAATGGAAAATCTAAGGTCAAGGGGATTAAAGCCCACAGCCTTTCCCAGGGAGCCGGTGGCCGGGTGCTCCTTGTCCAGGGACGGTGCTGCCCAGCCATCCGCAGGGCTCCCGGACCTTCTCCACACCTCGGCACGGTCCCAGCCTGTCGCATGTGCCCCGCCCACCACCGGCCAGCCTGCAGGCTGCTCGTGGCCTCAGAATCCACAGTGCTGAGCCCCGTGTGGACCCCTCTTCCCGCTGGCTCCAGGTCTGGGTGGAAATGGACAGAAAGTGGGCAGGAAGGAGCATGCCGGCCCAGCCCCACCCCTGGGGGTCCTGCCCCAGCAGAGGGTGAGCTTAGCCTTGCAGGCGCACACGGGGCCAGGCCTGGAGCCTCTTGGCCTTCCGCCTCCTCTGAGTCCATCTGAGCCACTCCTGCCTGCTCATAAACCCTACCCCGTGGGCAGCCCAGCCTTCGGAGCTCATTTGTGATAACTTCCTCCTTCCAAATGTTCAGAACCTCGTACTTGCCATTTCCCTCCGGCCACCCCTGACTGAACTCCGCCTAGTGTCCATCGTCTGGCCCAGAGCGGGTTCCCGCGCCCAGGGCAGGGCACACGGGGGCTGTCATCCAGCGGGGACACCTGGCTGGCTCCTCACCGCACAGAGGCTGGCCACTTTTGTTGGATCCAGGGCCTTTCCTCCTCCTGGCCCCTTCTCGTGGCTTCCTGGCCCAGACATTTAAGCGTTTCTGACATATTCCTCTAGCTGTTGTCCCTTGGGCTCTCCCAGGCAAGAGAAAGAAACACTGCTGAGGCCAGCGTGGTCACAGCATCCGCCGCTGAAACAGCCCCAGGGCTCCACCCTCCCCACTGCCGCCAGCCCCTCTGGCTGGCCTCCAGCCAGGCCTGCCCGACGCCTCACCCCTGTGTTGGGACCCCCCCCTAGTCTTGCTAGCCCATCCCGTGCACCCAGAGCTTCTCAGGCTCGGTGCCGCTGTCTGAGAGCTTGCCCAGCTTGCCCGGCTCCTCCCCAGCCTCTCTCTCACTCTCTCTCAGAGGCCCTGGCCGCCGGCGTGTTGCGCTGCCCGGCTCCAGGGGGGCTTGCCATGTCCCCAGCCTCGGCCCTGGGCCCCCGCCCCCAGGGAGCGCCTCTGGCCCAGGTGCTCTGTGGGCCTGGCTGCTCGCTGCCTTGTGTCTCTGCCCAGCCTGTCTCTAACTGTCCCAGCCTGTCCTCATGTTCCTTTGAGGACACCCCTCTTTCTCCTTCTTTCGCTGCTCCTGTTTTGAGCGTGAGACCGGGGCGGGCTTTTCAAACCATCCCGTCCCCCCACCCCCCACACAGCCTGCCAGCTCCTGAGCGCCCCTCTGCTTGCTGTGCCAGCCTCTGGTGGGCAGTGACCTCCTGAGTTGTTTTTCTGTCTCAGCCCCTCTTCTCTGCCGGTGACGTTGCTGTGAGTTCACAGCCCCACACCTCCCACTGGTGGGCTGGCTGGGCTCCCAGCTCCAGGGGACAGACCTCACCCAGGAATGTTCTAGAAGGTGTAGGCGAGCCCTCCATGGCCCCTCTTCTGATGGCAAACTCAAGGGGTCAGCACCTCCCTGTAAACTGACCGTGGAGAACCCTACTCCCACCCAGAAGGCTGAAGCTCTCTGGAGCCCCAGTGAGGCCTCCAACGGCTCACAAACCCACCCACCCACGAGGACCCTGCTGAGTGGCGGGTGGAGCACCGCCCCCCCCCCATCAAAGACCTCACAGCCTGGGCGTCAGCTAAGGCACTGCCAAGGTGTGGCCCGCACCCAGACCCCGAGGCCTGTGTCACCCATCCCCACAGTCTCAGACCTCACCTGGGCTCCTGTGTGGGGCCCACTGGGGTACGCTCAAAGCTTGACGCCAGTGTGCAAGGTGGTGGGCGTGAGGGGCCTGCATAGACAACTGCTTTCTTCCAATACCATTTTGGGGGGCTTCGGCCATAGTGTGGGGGTCCCAGCACGTGCCACAAAGCGGGGTGAGCACACGGAGCCCAGAGGGTCACGCCAGCAGGTGGAGGGGGGCGGTGGGGGGTTGCTGTGGGATAGACGCACCCCACAGGGACCGCCCCACCTCCGCAGGCCTGCAGCGGCTGGGCGCTCAGGGAGGCCAGGGCTAGGCTTGGGAGGGGGCAGCCAGGGGGCAGCCCTTGTCAGGCAAGGCCTCGGCAGGGTGGGGGCTGGGGGGCCACTCGCGTGGCACGTGGCGGTCTTCGTGGCCTCCCCGCCTTCCCTTCTGTGCATTGCAGGGGGTGGCCACAGAGACCACCAAGTACAGCATGCACACAGAAAAGTGCACAGCACTTGACCGGGTGCAACGCAGACGCTCGCAACAAGAGTGAGAGACGGTGCGCCACAGCCTCCCCGCGGCAGGCCGGCCCCGCCGTCCCGGGAGGGACAGCCTGGCCCGGACTTCCTCAGGGTCCGAGCGCCTCGGCGGGGGTCGGAGCAAGCTGGTTGCAGCTCGCTGGCTGGGAACTGTAAGCGCCCGAAAGGGCCGGGTCCACAGTTGGCGTGTGTTCCTGCGGCTCGCCCACGGCGCTGCCCGGCCATACATGCTGGGTGCCAGGAATGTGCCGCGCTTTATTTATCCATGCCCTTCTCGATGGCTGTTGGGTGGTCTCCGGGTTTCTGTGGGGTCTGGGCGGGGAGCTGCAGGGGCTTCATCAGCGCCGCTGGGACGGGTCGGAGTGGCAGCTTGCGGCGCCTTAACTGCCTTCCTCTCATCTTTAGGCTGAACATCTCTCCCACTTGATATTCCGTTTGTGAAGAGGCTTATAAAGTCCTTTGCTAATTTTTTATTGGTTTGTCTGTCACCAATGTGTAGCACGGTTTTTTGTTTTTTTGTTTGATATCTGAACGTGAACCTCTCACCGCACGTCTTTTGACTCGTCGTGATATCTTACTAATAAGATCAAACGTGTCCACCTTTCCTAGTCATCTGTGCTTTCTGCACCTCACTGAAGAAGTCATGAAGGTGATATGCTCTTCTGTGACCTTTGTGCCTTTAATTCACTGTTTGTTTGTTTGTTTTGCGTGTGGAGGCCCTGGCGGCTCGCTAACCCAGGGCTCCTGCACACAGATTTTGTTCCCTTCTGCCTGATCCTGCATCGGGCCCACACGTGTGTGCAGATGTCTGCCCTGCGCTGATTCACTTTGCCTCACTTATGGCGCTTGATAAGAAATCTTGGCATCGAAGCAGGTCCCCTGCCTTGAAAATGTTTTGGCTCCTCCTGACCCTTTGGACTCTCATAGACGTTAGAATTTGGTGATCAAATCCCACCCCAAGCCTGTGGGAATTTCTTCTGGGACTGTGTGGAATCGTGGGGCAGACTGGAGGGAAGTGAAGAGACTATGGGGCCCTTCTGTGGCCCCCCTGGGTGTCCGTTTTCTCTGTGGAGTTCAGCGCATCTCGGCTTCCTTCCCTGATGCGAGCGATGAGCTCAGCAATTGTTGCTTGTCTCCCTCCTCTCCACCTCTCATCTTGCCTTCTCTGCGTGTTTGAAGTCACGTTCGGTGTGGTATCTGTGAAGTCACAGCCTGTTCTGGAAAGTGTCTGTTTCTGCACCATCCTTCACTATCCCTCAGCGTTCTTCATTTTGCTTGTCTGGTAAACACGGGTTGTTGACATAACAGCACAAGGGCTGTGACTGCCCTTCGTGTCCTCTTTGCCCCACCACGATCACCAGGCCCCTCACCCTCACCTACCCACGGGATGGCGGGGGAACCTGGACTTGCCTGTCGGGTTCGTCGCTGTGTTTTGTTCCGACTGGCAGCCAGCCACTCAGCCAGGAATCAGCCCTTCGTGGAAGGTTTCGCTTTTGCAAACTCCCTTCCAGAACCCTCGTGAGCGCTCAGCTCTCGTGGTGCTTTGCTGTTGGTGGGGGAGAGGCCTGGGCTCTTTGCTGCTGTCCGACGCACCGCCTGGACCCCGCTGCTTCCTGGGGGGCAGGGCCGCCTGGGCAGCCCCGCCCCAAACGCTGGCGCTGGCAGGCAGGGTCACTCGTGTTCTTCTCTGAAGCCATGCGCCTCCCTGGAGGGGGTCTGGTACCTGCCCCTTCCCCTCAGACCCACTTCTGGAGCGGAATACTGGGGGCTCACTAGAACTTTTAGAGGCTTGAAACCCAAAGGGTCTTTTCAATTCTCCCTGAACAAGGACAATACGGGCTTATTTTAGAATCAAGAGAAGTATCCTCCAAATTATCAGAGAGCAAAAGAGGAGAGACTTGCTCCCTGAAGCTGGGCTTCTCCTGCGGAAACACTGGCAGACCCTGACAGAGTCCACGCCATTTTCTGGTGGGTGGCAGTCCTGTTGCCAGATTGCCTGCTAGGGATTGAGCCCTCACCCCCCGCCCCCGTGTTGGAAGTGCAGAGTCTTGGCCGCTGGACCACCAGGGAAGCCCCCGTCACAGTGCTTGTTTAACCAGCCAGGTCTTCTTTTCAGCAAAGCCACAGCGAAATTCGTGCCACCGTTGAGGGTCATTAGTTAAAGTAACAGTTCAGGCGGGCATCGCCCTGCCATCCCCCGCTGAGCTAGCAGTGGCAGAAAGAAGGTCTTTGGGGACGAGGTGGGGGCTGGCTGCCACCAGACGCCCTAACTTACAAGCTAAGTTGATGGTTGTGGACTTTGGGGAGACACCTCTCCACTGCTGGCAGCGTCACTGTGGCCCGAGAGGGCTTCATCCCCGTGGAGTTCCGGGCCCGCCGAGTTCCGGGCCCAAGCTGGGGAAAACATTTGCAACTCCCAGCAGAGTTAGCTACTCTGATACACAAAGAGCTTGAACACAACAAACCACTCAGTGGGAAAGTGGGCTGGAGGACTGGACTTGCTTTCCTGAAAAGGTACCAGGAATGGCAGTTCATGTCCACCTCATAAGGAGAGAAAAACTTTCCCCACAGGTGGGGAGGCCCCGGGCTCCAGATGGCCCCTCTAGGAGGGACATCTGGTCACAACGTCGATTTTGACCTACTCACCCTGCTAGGGACCTATCCTCCAGATACACCTCCGCAAGCGTGGCCGCCAACAGCACGGAGCTGAGGGCAGAGGGATGGACCGAGGCCCAGCAGTCCTGACAGGGCTGCTTAAGTAACTGAGCTAGACTTTAAAAAAAAAAAAGCAAAGTCAAACTAGTGTTAGAATAGGCTACCATTTGTGGGGGACAAAAGTTGGGGGAGGGGTGTTCTGTGTGTGTAAAGATGCCTCTGGAGGCCTTTGTGGAGGGGGTGGCCGCGGGGAGCTTTCTCTTGGGGGATCTTTGGAATACTCTGAGCCCCAGACACATGTCCCCTATTAAAACGAGAGCAGAATTAGGCAAGAAATCCTGTCATGGGGTCGCGCTCATGAGACTTCCCATTTGTAGCTTTGGGATTCGGAGCCCTGTCTGGGGGTGGACCCACGAGAGTCCCCGGATGGCAGCCAAGGCTCCAGGAGCGAGGGGACACCGCCAGCTTATGGAAAGTGGTCTCTTATTTTCCCCTCTTACATGGGCTTCAAACACAGAAAGGGAGACGCACTCACTCAACCAGGAGGGTGAATCTGGGGAAAGCGGCTGGTGGAGGCTTCCTATGCACCCCCAGTCCACCACCCCACCTTTCCAGCTCATTCTGTAATTCCTGCTGTGAGGCCTGCAGGGCTGGAAGCTGGCCTTGCTCAACTGGAAAGAAGGGCTGAGTGGCAGGAGAGATCTTCACCAAACTCCATCTTGGGGGCCAGCACCTGGTGTGGAGTGGGGCAAAGTGTCAAGGAGGAGCTCACTGGCCCAGAAACGTTGGTGTCGTCCTGAGCTCTGGGATCCGTGGAGCCCCCCAGATAATATTGAGACCTGAGTGCAGGCGCAGACCCTGCTGGCACCTTCAGTGTTCCTGGCGATCCTCCTGCTGCTGAGGCTGACGGGGACGGCTCCGCAGTTTGGGGAATATGGAGGAAAAATGTTTGGAGAATTCCTTCATTTCATCGATGGGGAAAACTGAGGCCCAGAAGGGGAGCCACAAGCACTTGACTCCAGAGCCCCTTGGGTCAGGCTCCCAGGGGAAGCAGGCCTTCAGGCAGGGGTCTCAGGCTGGAGAGAGGGCAGTGGGATGAGCCTGGAGGGAACGAGGGAGGTCTAGGGGGACCTAGGCTGCTAGACTGTCCAGAGTGGACAAGCCCCAAGTGGCCTCCGGGATGCTGGTCCCAAAGATCATGGAGCTTGGTGCAGCTGCCCCGAAGCTGCTGGGGACACAGGACCAGGAGGAGCAGTATTCAGGGTCTAGGCTGATGCAGAGGGGCCTTCTTTGGCGTCAGGGCCTCAGGGAGTGCATCCTAGAAGGCGCTGTGCGGGGCTCCCGGGGGTGAGGAGGGGAGGGCATTCAGCGCACAAGGAACACAGGCGCCAGGCTGCAAACGGGCTGAGGGCGGCCGGTCCCCCTGGAGGCCGGGGGTCTTTGCTGGCAGACGACCGGTAGCACTGGAGCGATGGTGGAGAGCAGGTGGCAGCCGGCGCCCCCCACCCCTGTCTGTCCCACCTCCGCGTGAAGTGTTCCTTGGAAATGAGTTTCTGCTGCCGGTTCCGAGGCTGCTGGCACCCCCCGTTGCCAGGGCAGCTGCTGGCTCTGGGGGCAGGGACGGGCTGTCTGTGGCAGTGGACCCGTGCTTCGGGGTGAGGCGGGGAGTGAGGTGAGAGAGACGGGGATGGCCTGAGTGGGGCGCAGCAGGAACAGTGGTTCCCTCCGGAGAACCCCAGGGTGCAGTGGGCGTGGCCACGAATGTGGGTCCTTGACCAGCCTTTGCCATGCAACACCGCAGCTGACCAGAGCCTCTGGCGGCAAGCCCCGCTCCGCTCTCCCAAGTCCTTCCACCCTCCCTGAGACAGCAGGCGCTCAGCCTGGGCCCTCAGACGTCTGCAGCTGGGGAGCCTCGCATGGCTCCCGAGTCCTAGCTGGGGCAGTGGGGGGTGGGGGGCGTGAGGCAGGACCCTGGGAGGAGGCAGCCTGTCAAGACGCCCCCAAGACCAGCACCAGGTCCTCAGCTGTGAGATGAGGAAGCTGGATGAGATGCTCTGAGACCAGACCCCTACTCTCCCTATCATGGGCGCTGGGCCAGGCTGGCGGGAGTTCATACCCAAGTTGGGGACGCTGAGCCAGGGCACAGTACGCCCGCCCCAGCCTGGAGATCCTGAGACTCCCCTTGCCTCTACCGGGGATAGAACGAGATAGACTGAGACCAAGGGGAGCTTGAAGACCTCTGTTGGGGGAGAACGACCCCCTCAGACAGGCCACACCCTCTAGACTCCTCCTTTCTAAGGTCATGACTGTCTCCGCTGTCCTGGAAGTTAAACCCTCCATGGCCAGGAAGCAGACTTGGGGCTGGGGGCTGGAGTGCTTCCCCCGTCCCCAGCTACAGCCTGGACTTCAGGAGAGCAGCCCTCAGGTGTGTCCAGGGGAGCAAGCTGGCCCTGGCAGGCTGCCCTAGTGGAAAGCGCCAGTGAACCGGGTTGTTCTGACCGTCCTCAACTGCTGGCCTGGACTAGGCGCCTGGAGCTTCCTGCCCCTGCCTGCGGGGAGCCACATGGGCTGGGCCACTGGCAGCCGCCCAAGGGCCTGGGGTGGCCACGCGCATAAAGGGGCCCTTGTCACTGTGGCTCAAAGTCAGGCCTGCTCCTTACTCCCAGCACCAGAGGCCTGCCGAGGCAGTAAAACCCTTTCCCCCAGTATCTCAGCTTCCAAAACCAAATTCTCTTCAATTTTGTGGAATTTTAAGTCACCTCTCTCTGGTTGTTCTTGTCTGTCTTAGGAGCTGAGGTTCAGGGCTAGCACGAGTTCATAGTGGAGGCCCAGGAACCAGAGCTGATGAGGCAGGGGGAGGCCGTCTCTGTGCCCACAGCTGAGTGACGGCATGTTTTTTTATTTGGAAGGAGCTGCCGCCAGGCGGGGGCCAAAGGCAACTGGCCTGGCCACCTGGGAGCAAGCCCTGCACTTGGAGCAGGGCCCCCACCCGGGCCAGGAGACCCCAGGCGCACTGGTGTTCCTGACCCCTCGGCGCCGAGACCTTCCTATCCTACAGGGGCTAACAGCCACCTGGAGGCTCTGACAGCTGCTGTACCCTGAGACCTGAATGGCACCCAAACCACAAGTTTGTTCTCGCAGGAAACTGTTGTGCCCCAGGGGCCCGAGGTGGACTGGGCGTCATCGTCAGGAACTCCACCTTCCGGGCACCTCCCCCACCACCACACCAGACAACTGTTCCCAAGTTCCAGAACGGGGATTTCCCAAATCGCGACACTGAGGCAGGCGGCGGCATGGGGCAGTGACCCCGACGGAGCCCAGGCTCCTCTCTCCTCCCCTCCCCGCCTCTACTGAGATTCTGACCCCTCCCCCTGTTCCCCCGACAGCCCCGACCCACGTGGTGGCTGGGCCTCTGCGGGAGGTCGGGGAGGGGAGGGGGGACGGAGGGTTCTAGATCTGAGTTGGATTCCTGGGTCTGGGTGCAGGCAGGATGCCAACCAAGTGAGGGCCCTCTACTGGGGGCTGAGGCGTGGAAAGGCTAGGCTGCAGACTCCAGGGATAACACGTCCCGGTCTCGGTTCCACATTCACCGGCCCCGCCCTGCACCGATTCCTCTGCAAGCCAAGAAGAGCCGAGGCAGCCGGCGTCTCCACACCGTTTATTGCTCCTTCCAGGGAGGTGGGGTTGGTGGGGGGCAGGGCGGGCGGGAAACTCGTGCGCGCCAGGGCTGCGGGCCCTGGGAACCCGTGGTGCGGCCCTCAGGCGAAGGTGGAGCCGTTCCAGCCCACGTTGGCCGCGTTCATGTCGCAGAAGTTGATGTAGATCCTGCGAGGGAGGGAGCGAGGCTGAGCCGGCCGTGCGGGGGCCGCCGAGGCCGCGCGCCCCCCGCCCACCGGTGCCCACGCACCTGTCCGGGCTAATGCGCAGGCGCTCGGTCAGCAGGCCGCACAGCAGCTTGCTGTAGGAGCGGTTCTGCGCGCCGCCGATCTTGCCGATGCTGTGCAGGCTGCAGAGCGCGCAGGGCTCGCTGGAGCCCCCGAAGGTCATGAGCTGGTCTGGGACCACGTGCACAGCGATGTACTGCGGGCGAGGGGCCGCGGTCAGCCGGCTCGCGCGCCCCCGCCGCTCCAGGCCCGGAGCCCCATCCCGGAGCCGCCCGCCTTCCCGGCCCGGAGCCCCATCCCGGAGCCGCCCGCCTTCCCGGCCCGGAGCCCCATCCCGGAGCCGCGCTCCCCGCCTGGCCCTCCCCGCAGACCTGCGCCGGCTTGCCCGTGGCCTGCGCCAGCTGCTGCGTGAGCTCGGAGAGGAGCCCGTCCGGCACGGAGGCGCGGGGCACGTTGGTGTTCACCACGAACATCGGCATGATGGCGAGGGACAGCGGGGACCGGCACGCAGGACCCGACCGACGCGCGCGCTAAGGCAGCAGGGGAACCTGCGCTACGTGACCGCCGCCCGGCGCCCCGCCCAGCCCCGGCCCGACGTGGCCCCGCCTCCCTCGACGTCACCGCCGGCCCCGCCCCCGGGCGGCGGCGCGCTCCCGGCCGGTGACGTCACCGCCTCTGGCCCAGCGCGCCCCGTCCAAGCCATTCTCCGCTGGGCGGCCGGAAGTCGGCGGGTCCCTGGTTTGTCAGTCCTTTGACTTAGTCACAGTGATGTCTGTGTGCTGGGAACAGCGGTTAGCGGGACAGAGGACCCCTGGCCCTCCAGGAGGTCGCAGGCGGAGTCCCAGTTCATTCTGCGGAGTCCTTGTGTGTCCGCAGTCTCCAGGGCCACTGTCGTGCGCGCATGCCTGTGTATGTGTGCGCTTGTGTGTATGTGCGTGTGAGTGATGGAGAGCGGTGGTCATTGCTGCATGTGGGCAGCGCTTGCCACAGCGCATCGCCATCCAGGGGCCTTCCTGCACCCAGCTCTTGGAGTGGGTGAGATTGCCCGGAGGTGCCTAGGGGAGGGGCTGGGAGCACACGAGGCCCAGAGGCAGGCCGCAAAGCTTCAGTCCACCGGGCTACCTCTCTGCAGCGCTGAAAATGTCAGCTCCTCAGGGAAGCCCACCCCATCAGGTCTTATGGGGGTGCCGTCTCTCAGAGCCCTGGGGGGGAAGTCTCTCTCTGCCACTGTTGGTCAGCTCAGGGCGCACCCCGTAGGTGCCAGGCATATGAGAGACGTGGACTAAATACTGGCTGAATGAAGGAGTGAATGAACTTAGCCCTGACAGGGCAGGAAGAGGACAGGGCCAGGGCTGAGCCTGCAGGCCCTGCGGTCCCTGAGCAGAAAGGCTGCCCAGCTCCCTGTCTGAGGAGACCCTGGTCACCGGGCTGCGCTGGGGAGCGGAGCTCTGTCGGGCACTGGGGCGGCGTGCTGGTTGGGCCAAGTCTCAGACCTCTCCGGGGAGATCCTGCTCTTGGCCTCTGGCAGGCATGGTTTGGTTACAGGGGACCCCACACATGCTGGCCTGGACATTGGCCCCCATGCCAGTGGGACCAGGTGTACTCAGGCAGGAGGTCCCGTGGCCCAGCTGGGCAAATGCTCTGTAAAAGGTGGGCTCCAGGCCCTTTCCGTCCCTTCTCTTACCCCAGCCGGCCACCTGTGCCCAGGGCTCTCTTAACCACGGATACCCTCCACGCCCACCTCCAGCTCGGGGGCTCCCCCGAGCTCCAGCAGGCAAGCCCGCGCAGCCTGTTCTCTATGTTCAAATCCAGGTGCTTGCCTTTCGCCTGTCCCTGATGGCCTGCCAGTGAAATGGACCTTCCTCCACTGTGCTTGGGTCCTCACCCCTCCCGCCCACCCCGCCTAGTCTCCGTGAGCTGCCTGGGGCAGCGGATCCATACGGTCATGTGACCTGCCCAGTGATACATGAAGAGACCCAAGAGACTCCAAGCGGAAGATTCAGTAGCCAGCGCCTGCTTGGCGGGTCTCTGTAGTGGAAGTGGGTGACACGGTGAAGCCTCACCCCTGGCAGAGACACTTGGGCCGATGAGTAGGTGAGCCCGTGGTCCTCAGGCTGCTACTGTGGCACCGGGAGCCTTCCCTGGTCAGCACCGCCTCTGTTCACCCCTGACCTTCCCAGGAGTGTCTGTGCTTTCTCTGTAGAAGGGCATCGGAGGAGGTGGCAGGCTCCCAGTCCCACTTCTTTGTAGCGTGGGCACCTGGCTCACCTCTGTGAGCCTGTTTCCGCATGGGTAATTCGGGCATGACGGTGGAGCCCCCTTTCCAGAGGGCTGTGGTAGGGACCGGGTAGCCTAACTTCTGGCGATGGTCCCTTCTAGCCTTCCGGGCGGTGCTGTCGCAGCGCCCTGGGTGGCCTGGTCCCCACCCGGCGTCTCGGCCCACCCTCCTTGGCTCTCTGAAGCTTGTGTGCTGCCCTGCGATGCCGTGCTCCCGGCCCCTGGCTTGGGCCTTGCTCTTGGAACGCTGCTGGCCTGCTGCTGCCCGTCCGCCTGGGGCTCCGTTCCTCGGGAAAGCCCTCTCCTTCCGGCTGCCGACCGGCTTCTATCTGTGAGTTACCGCGCTGCTTCCTTCCTAGGCTCCATGCAGAGGGGCACTGTCTCTTTTGGGCCCCTGAGTGGCCCAGGACTTCTGGGCCCGTGACTTCTGCCACGTGACTCAGTAGCAGGCAGAGGGCCTCCAAAGACGACCTTGCCCTAATCTCTGGAACCTGTGAATATGTTACATTTTGTGGCAAAAGGGACTTTGCAGATGTAATTAGGGTTGTAGACTCTGCAGTAGGGAGACGATCTGGATTATCTGGGCGGATTATTGTGGATTATCCGATGTAATCACGTGAGCCCTTAAAAGCAGAGGGTTTTCTCCACCTCAAGTCGCAGATGAGACGGAAGGGGCAGTCAGAAAGCCTCAAAGCAGAAGGACTCAGAAGGGCTGTAAATGGCTTTGTAGATGAAGGGGGTTCAGTCATCCAGAGCTGAATTCTGCCAACACTGAATTCTGCCAGCATCCCGAATGACCTCAGAAGTGGGCTCCTCCCTAGCTGATCCTGAGATGCCCTGACTTGCCTGAAGCGGAAGGCCAGTCACTTTGTACTCTGATGGCTGACTTGCAGAGACTGCGAGATAATAAAGGTGTGTCGTCTCAAGCTGCTTAATTTGTGGTGATTTGTTCCAGGAGGAGTAGAGCAGCGTCACCCATGCGTCCCCAGGGGCTCAGTAATCAGCCTCTGAGCAGCAACCCGACCTGCGCACCAGGAGGCCTTGGACCCCCGACCATCTGCCCCCTCCTCACCGACAGCATCCCGGCTCTGTTTGCTTAGAACCTTCACCACCAGGGCCACGGGCAACCGGGCGGGGGCCCCCCCCCCCCCCCCCGGCAGCTGTGTCCACGTGACGTGCAGACTCCTCAGGGAGTCCGCCGCCCCGCGCTCTGCCTCCTGCCCTGCTTGGAACCTGGACCAGATTGCCCGATGGGCAGTCAGATGGGACCACCAGGGGCCATGCCCCACAGGTGAGGGCTGCAGGCGGAGACCAGGAAGGGAGCAAACCTCAGGATGTGGGGGACAGCTGTGGGGAACCCAGCATGCCCAGAGGGCTGGCAGCTGGGCCCAGGTCTGAACATCTCCGAGGGCAGGGCCTGAGTCAGCCAGGCTGGGAGGGGTGCCCAGGGAGGGCGACTGCTGTCCTCCAGTCCCCATCCATGGGCGGCCCACTGCCCAGCGGCTCCCAGGGCGCCTTTGCCAGCCTCCTTCCCCGGTGTCCCTCCCCCAGCATTCACGGTTCATCTCTCGTGGAAGGATCCAGCTGGCGCAGAGCCCTCAGCAAGCCCCTGTGCTTTTGTTTGCTGAGTGCGGTGAAAGGTGTGGCAAAGACCAGCCAAGTCAACCCCCTCCCCTCTAGTCATAGCGGAAGGAGACGTGGGGGCCACCATCCCAGCTGAAGGTACAGGGTTTTAAGAGGGCTGTCCGCCAGGAGACCACCACGCTACCAAAGCAGGGCCAAGGCTTGGTGGGGCCCTAGCAGGCCTGGCCAGGCCTCCCCACAGGACGGGACACGGTTCAGAGGGGGCGAGCTGGGCTGAACCTTGTGAACAAACTCTCTGAGTCTCAGCCAGAAAACTTCAAAATAGGGGTTTTCCTCTCCCGCAGAAGTGGGTGAAGATGGGAGAGATTAAAGTACAAGCACAAAGCACCTGCGTGCGGGAGGTGCTCAGTGAGTGCTCCCGATCTTACTCATCGTCACCCCTGTCCTGGAGCAGCACATGGACTAACAGGCCTGACCCTGATGGCGCCTCACCCTCCCTCCCTGGTGGCCCGGTCCCTTCCCCACCCCCGCCCCCACCCATCCCACCAAAGCCAAGGCCAGGCCATGTCCTGTCCACCTCCCCTGGCACAGCCTCTCCTATCTGTGGGGTCCCATCCCTGTCTTACCCCTCTGGGGGCGTTCCCTGGGCAACAAGGACTCCCAACGCCCACCCCATACTTTCACAGCCAATTCAGTTGGGTGGATGGCAAGCGGGACGTGGCCCAGGGGCTGGGCCTGGGCTGGGTTTACCTCTGCGGCCCATGCTGGGGAGCAGTGTGCTGAAGTGTGACCAGTGCAGTCCCAGACCCGAGACCCAGCTGGACGCCTGCTCTGCTCCTGGCCAGTACACCTCAGGATCACAAGGCCAGCAGTGCCCCCTGGAGCCCAAGGAGGATCCGGGGAGGCCGGTCAGCAGAGGCAAAGTTGGGGCGGATGGATGGCAGAGAGAGCCTGGGAGACCCCACGGAGGGCTCCTGGAGTGCTGACTCCTGCTTTCCAGAAAGCACTGCGGTGACTGGACCCAGAGGCCCTCATTCCCATCCTCCAACACTCCTGCCTCCAAGGGTGCCCCAGCTGGGCCTGTCTGCAGGAAGCCAGCCCCAAGTGACTTCTCCGCGAGACCTCCCCGAGCCTGGCTCAGAGAGTTCTCACTCCCTGAAGAGCCCACTGCCTGCCGCTTCTGCTAACCTGCCGGTCACTGCTCCCTGTGGAAGCCAACAAAGTCTTCACGACACAACAGTGGCCAGCTGGCTCTTGTACCCAGGTGCCAAGGTAACCCAGCGGGGAGAATGGTCTTTTCGGTGAACGATGCCGGCACCACTGCACATCCATTACCAGTCAATGAATAATCGAGTTCCCTAGTGGCCCAGTGGTTGGGGCCTGGCCCTTTTCACTGCCAAGAGCCTGGGGTTCAACCCCTGGCTGGGGACCTGAGATCCCGCAAGCTGTGGGGCGCGGCTGAAAACATTGGTGGACGCTAGCTGCAAATCTAGACGACTATGGATTTGGTGGTGATTTTTAGATGCCGCACGAGCCCCGAAAGAATCGATGAGCTCAACTTTTTTAAAATTACAAACGTCTGCTCTGCGGAAGGCAGTGTCAAGAATATGAAAGGGCAAGCCACAGACTGGGAGAAACTATTTGCAAAAGATGCATCTGATTGAAGGCTATTATCCAACATATACAGAGAAGTCTTAAAGTGCAACAGTAAGAAAGCAAACAACTTGATTTTAAAAAATTGACCAAACAGGGGCTTCCCTGGTGGCTCATTGGTAAAAAAAAAATAATAATAATAATTCTGTCAATGCAGGAGACACAGGTTTGATCCCTGGTCCAGGAAGATCCCACATGCCCTACAGGCTCAACTACTGAGCCTGTGCCCCAGGGCGGGGGGACCGCAACCCCTGAAGGCTGCTCGCCCTGGAGCCCAAGCCCAACAAGAGAAGCCACTCTGCTGAGAAGCCCGCGCACTGCAACTCAGGAAGAGCCCGCGCGCAGCAACAAAGACCCAGCACAGCCAAAAATAAACAATTTAAAAAAAAACTGGTCACTTTAAAGGGATACTCACCAAAGAAGATATATACAGATGGAAAATTAGCATATGAAAAGACGCTCCAGGTTTGAACTCAGGGAAGTACAAACCACCACAACAAAATAGCACCATGCACCTGTTATTAACAGAAGGGCCAGGATCCGGAACACTGACGAACCAAATGCTGCTGAGGGTGCGGAGCGACAGGACCCCCCCGCTTGCTGCTGGTGGGAACTAGACTGGCACAGCCAGTTTAGAAGAGAGCTCAGGGGGTTCTCACAAAGCTACACAGACTCGTGCTCTGTGATCCAGCAATCATGCTTCTTAGTGTTTACCCAAACGAGGTAAGAATGTATGTCCACACAAAAACCTGTGCGTGGATGCATATACCTACTTTACTCATAATTTCCAAAAGCAACCAAAAATAAACTGTGGGACATCCGGACAATGGAATTTTACTCAGTGCAAAAAGAAATGAACTTTTAAAAGCTATAAAAAGACAGGAAAGAAACTAAAATGCACATTAGTAAGTGAAAGAACCCAATCTGAAAAGGCTGCATAACTGCAGGATTAAGAAAGGACAGTTCAGTTCAGTTGCTCAGGCGTGTCCAACTCTTTGCAACCCCATAAATCGCAGCACACCAGGCCTCCCTGTCCATCACCAACTCCTGGAGTTCACTCAGACTCACGTCCATCGAGTCCATGGTGCCATCCAGCCATCTCATCCTTGGTCGTCCCCTTCTCCTCCTGCCCCCAATCCCTCCCAGCATCAAAGTCTTTTCCAATGAACCAACTCTTCTCATGAGGTGGCCAAAGTACTGGAGCTTCAGCTTTAGCATCATTCCTTCCAAAGAAATCCCAGGGCTGATCTCCTTCAGAATGGACTGGGTGGATCTCCTTGCAGTCTGAGGGACTCTCAACAGTCTTGTCCAACACCACAGTGCAGAAGCATCAATTCTTTGGTGCTCAGCCTTCTTCACAGTCCAACTCTCACATCCATACATGACCACAGGAAAAACCATGGCCTTGACTAGACGGACCTTTGGTGGCAAAATAATGTCTCTGCTTTTGAATATGCTGCCTAGGTTGGTCATAACTTTTCTTCCAAGGAGTAAGTGTCTTTTAATTTCATGGCTGTACTCACCATCTGCAGTGATTTTGGAGCCCCCAAAATAAAGTCTGACACTGTTTCCACTGTTTCCCCATCTCTTTCCCATGGAGTGATGGGACCGGATGCCATGATCTTCGTTTTCTGAATGTTGAGCTTTAAGCCAACTTTTTCACTCTTCTCTTTCACTTTCATCAAGAGGCTTTTTAGTTCCTCTTCACTTTCTGCCATAAGGGTGGTGTCATCTGCATATCTGAGGTTATTGATATTTCTCGTGGCAATCTTGATTCCAGCTTGTGTTTCTTCCAGTCCAGCGTTTCTCATGATGTACTCTGCATATAAGTTAAATAAGCAGGGTGACAATATACAGCCTTTTCCTATTTGGAACCAGCCTGTTGTTCCATGTCCAGTTCTCACTGTTGCTTCCTGACCTGAATACAGATTTCTCAAGAGGCAGGTCAGGTGGTCTGGTATTCCCATCTCTTTCAGAATTTTCCACAGTTTATTGTGATCCACACAGTCAAAGGCTTTGGCATAGTCAATAAAGCAGAAATAGATGTTTTTCTGGAACTCTCTTGCTTTTTCGATGATCCAGCGGATGTTGGCAATCTGATCTCTGGTTCCTCTGCCTTTTCTAAAACCAGCTTGAACATCAGGAAGTTCACGGTTCACATATTGTTGAAGCCTGGCTTGGAGAATTTTGAGCATTACTTTACTAGCGTGTGAGATGAGTGCAATTGTGTGGTAGTTTGAGCATTCATTGGCATTGCCTTTCTTTGGGATTGGATGAAAACTGACCTTTTCCAGTCCTGTGGCCACTGCTGAGTTTTCCAAATTTGCTGGCATATTGAGTGCAGCACTTTCACAGCATCATCTTTCAGGATTTGAAACAGCTCCACTGGAATTCCATCACCTCCACTAGCTTTGTTCGTAGTGATGCTTTCTAAGGCCCACTTGACTTCACATTCCAGGATGTCTGGTTCTAGGTGAGTGATCACACCATCGTGATTATCCAGGTCATGAAGCTCTTTTTGGTACAGTTCTTCTGTGTATTCTTGCCACCTCTTCTTAGTATCTTCTGCTTCTGTTAGGTCCAGACCATTTCTGTCCTTTATCGAGCCCATCTTTGCATGAAATGTTCCCTTGGTATCTCTAATTTTCTTGAAGAGATCTCTAGTCTTTCCCATTCTGTTGTTTTCCTCTATTTCTTTGCATTGATCGCTGAAGATGGCTTTCTTATCTCTTCTTGCTATTCTTTGGAACTCTGCATTCAGATGCTTATATCTTTCCTTTTCTCCTTTGCTTTTCGCCTCTCTTCTTTTCACAGCTATTTGTAAGGCCTCCCCAGACAGCCATTTTGCTTTTTGGCATTTCTTTTCCATGAGGATGGTCTTGATCCCTGTCTCCTGTACAATGTCACAAACCTCATTCCATAGTTCATCAGACACTCTTATCTATCAGATCTAGGCCCTTAAATCTATTTCTCACTTCCACTGTATAATCATAAGGGATTTGATTTGGGTCATACCTGAATGGTTTAGTGGTTTTCCCTACTTTCTTCAATTTAAGTCTGAATTTGGCAATAAGGAGTTCATGATCTGAGCCACAGTCAGCTCCCGGTCTTGTTTTTGCTGACTGTATAGAGCTTCTTCATCTTTGGCTGCAAAGAATATAATCCATCTGATTTCAGTGTTGACCATCTGGTGATGTCCATGTGTAGTCTTCTCTTGTGTTGTTGGAAGAGGGTGTTTGCTATGACCAGTGCATTTTCTTGGCAAAACTCTATTAGCCTTTGCCCTGCTTCATTCCGCATTCCAAGGCCAAATTTGCCTGTTACTCCAGGTGTTTCTTGACTTCCTACTTTTGCATTCCAGTCCCCTATAATGAAGAAGATATCTTTTTTGGGTGTTAGTTCTATAAGGTCTTGTAGGTCTTCATAGAACCGTTCAACTTCAGCTACAATTGTAGACTGTAAAAAGATCAGTGATTGACAGGGGGTGTGCAGCGCGGGAAAGGGATGACCACATAGAGCAGAGAGTGGATACATGTCACCATACATCTGTAGACCCACAGCATGTACAGGAGAGAAAATTAGCATGGAAAATATTAGCGTGGAAAAGTAGCTAAAAATTAGCATGCAAAATACAGAGGAGAAAACCCCAGTTTAAACCATGGACTTTGGATAATAATGACATGTCAACATAGGGTTGTGGGTTAGAGGCTGTGCATGTATTGGGGCCAGGGGCATACGGGAAACCCCTGTACTTTCCTCTCCATTTTGCTGTCAAATTAAAACTGCTCAAAAAAATTTTTTATTAAATAATGGGCAAAAGATTTGAACAGATTCTTCACTAAAGGAGATCTGTGAATGGCGTGCCATTTGTATTAGTACATAAAAAGATGCTCAACGTCATTACTCATCAGGGAACTCCCACAGTTACACCACGAGGTGCCACTACACTCAGCAGGATGGCTGGATTGAAGAGACTGAGGATGCCAAGTGCTGAGGAGGACTGGAGATTCTAGAAGTCTTGTGGATGGCTAGTGGGAATGTAAGACAGTATCATCAGTCTGGAAAAGTTCTTCTACAGGTAAACACGCATTCGTTATTAAACTCAGCAATTCATTTACCCAAAAGAAACGGCACATGTCTATACAACTTGTGCAGGAATGTTCACAGCAGGTTTATTCATCGTGGCCAACAATTAGAAACAGTCCAAATGTCCACAAACAGGGAAATGGGTTACCAAATTGTGGTACATCCATACAGTGAAATACGACTCAGCCACACAAGGGGATATGCCCTGCTCCATGCAACAATATGCATGAACCTCAAAGACTTTATCTGGAGCAAGACCAAACATAGCCGCATGCACACAGTGTGGGATTTTGTCAAATGGTCTGAAAGAGAAATCTGACTTCCAGTGACAGAAGGCAGGTCCGAGGTTGGCGGGGTGGGTACTGATCACAAAGCAGCAGGAGGGATGGCGTGAGTGGTCTCCCTGGGTCGTGGTGTGGTTCACAGGTATGCACATGTGTCAAAACTTGTGGGATGTACACTTGTGGGTGCATTTATTCTATGTAAATTACACCTCAATAATTTGATTAAAAAAATCAATTCCTCAGAAAATCCTTTGGTGACCACGCCCCTCTCAAAGGTTTCACAAGCTGTATTTTCTTCCCCTGCGTTTCTGAGTTTGTCATTGTTGATTTCCTGCCGACAGCCTCCAGACACGGGGCGCCAAGAGGCCCCTGAAACCATCTCTCTGAGGCTGAGCACCAGGCCTGCACACCGAGGGGCTCCACAGGAGTGGGAGGGCCCGGGGCTGGCTCCCGCCGGCCGAGCTACAGCTCCGTGGACCGGACGACCTCAGGGCCAGCCCACGCTGGGCCTCGGCTCCTCCCTGGGAAGTTGAGTCTGTGCAGCTCCTCTGAGATCTCCACGAAGCTCTTGCCTCTGGTCTCGGGGAGGAAGATGCCCGAGTACACGGCCGCGCAGACGCAGACACAGAGGAAAGGCACATAGATGAAGTGGGACAAGCCCTCCTGGAGGTTGCAAGAGACCCGAGGCCTGCTGTGGCCCATGGAGCCCCCGCGGCACGGGGCCCCGAGAGGGCCTCCGCCCTCTTGGCTCAGGTGAGCCCCTCCCCCTTCAGGCTCCCACTCCCTGGATGGATGGAGCCTCCCTGGGGCGGGGGTTCTCACACCACAAAGGCAGGGCCCCCCACCCCGGGGGGCAGGGGCAGGCCTACCACGAGGAAGGGGAACACCAGGCCCACTAGGAAGAGCATGGTCCACATGAGCGCCCCGCAGACCATGTAGGCAGCAGGCCGGGCCATCTGGTCAAACAGCTCCGTGGCCAGGATCCCCGTCACCCCGGCTGGAAGGGGGAGTAGGGACGGGGGCGCTGCCAGTCAGGGCTCCCTGGCCTGCCTCACCCCACCTTGCCCCCCTACCACACCAAGAAAGTGGGTCCCCGCAGCCTTCCTCCAGCCACGCCCTCCCAGAAGCCTGTACCAGGTGGGGGTGAGGGTGTCAGGGTTAGGGTTAGGCACACCCACTCATCCTTCACGCAGACACCCCTGGTCCTTCAGCCGGGCCCAGAGGAGGGAGCCCCCGGGGCCCCAACTCACCAGGGCCGATGCCAAAGCTGAGGATGAAGGCGAAGATGCAGGCCATGGCCAGGTAGGGCATCCAGGAGAAGGAGCCCTGCGGCAGGGGCAGGGGGAGGGGTGAAGGGAAAGTGGGCGGGGCCCAGTCTCCCCCACCCCACCCCACCCCCTCACCAAAGGGCCCAGCTACCTGGAGGCACAGGGCCACCGTGAAGACGCCCCCCCAGCAGGTCATCAGGCCGTAGCCCCCTGTCAGCAGCACCCGCCGGCCCGCCCTCTCAATCGCCAGGCACTGCGAAGGGAAGGAGCCCTGGCTGACTCACCGCTGCAGCCCGGGTCAAGGGCCGCTAGGCCGCCGGCCCGCAGTGGACAGGGGCATCACGCAGAAGCTGGGGAAGGGGTGGGCGCGGTGTGCCACTTCGCGGATTAAGATATTATTAATTTTGCAGAGGGCCGCGGTCGCTCAACACCCATTGGGTTTCTCCATCTCAAAATGGCGGTGTGAGCACCTGGCAAACAGCAGGTGCTCAATAAGTGCTCGCTCGCTCCCTGCATTTTAACACAGTGGCCTGAAGTGGAAGTGCCTTAGCTTGGAGGCCTGTGGTGCCTGGAGCCTTAGCACCCCGAGGGTCTCCACCCCGGCAGTCTGCACCCTGAACGTGAGCACCCCGACGGTCTGCACCCCCAAGGTGAGCAGGGGTGCTCACCCCCGAGGGTCTGCCGCAGGGCTAGACGCAGGGGGTCAGCCCCAGCAGACTCACGCTGAGCAGCGTCGCCAGCAGCTCGCAGCCCCCGGTCCCGATGGCCGCGTACTGGATCTTGTCCTGCGGGATCCCTGCCTGGCTGAACACGGCCGACGCGTACGCGTACATCTGCGGGGAGAGGGGCCGCTGCGCGCCGGCTCCCGTCGCGCCCGGCAGCGGCTGCCCCGGCTCCCAGCTTTCCCCGCCCGCTCGCACTCCCGGGCCCCGCACGGCCGGCTCACCGCGTCGTTCCCGCACAGCTCCATGGCTCCGCCCAGCACCACCAGGCTGGCCACCTGCCGCCGCAGCGCGCGCTCCCGGAACAGCTCCCACGGGCGCCGCGCGCGCCCGCCCCGGCAGACGGCGCGCTCCTGCTCCAGCTCGGCCAGCTCGCCGGCCAGGTCCGCGGGGCCCCGCAGCCGCTGCAGCGCTGGAGAGGGGGAGGGGAGGATGGGGAAGGATGGGGGAGGGGAGGGGGGAAAAGAGGGCAGGAGACGGAGAGGAGTGGGGCAGGAAAGGATGGAGGAAGGGGAGGGGAGGGGAGGGCCGGGGGAGGAGGAGGGACAGAGTCCCCAGCCTCTCGGTGGCCCCCATAGTGAGCTCCCCACACCCCGCTCCGGGTCACTTCACAGCCCCACGGACCAGAAAGGCTTTAAGAACCCCGCTGGCCTGCGGGTGCCTCACACAGGACGCAGCTGTGGCCGGTTGCCACTGCCGCCTCTGCTCTCCAGGGGTCCCCGTGCCCACGCAGCTCCTGGGGTTGCGGTATTTGGCAGCTGCTCCCACTAAGTGGGCGTGTGCACGCCGCCCCTTGGCTCTGCCCCCTGACTCACTCTGGGCTGCAGGGTTAGCCCAGCTGGGACGGTCCTAGATCAGCCCATGCCCCGCTGACCCTCAACAGTGACCAAGATGAGCAAAACCGTCAGCAAAAGCAGGCTGGGCTGGCTAGCCCTCGCTGACCCTGGCACCCTGGGCCAGCTGGGCTGAAATTAGCAGGGTCGTTCAGCCCAGCCCAACAAGTGAATGAGTAGAGGAGGCCGCCGTAGAAGATTGCTGTTTTAAGCCGGAGGTTTGGGGATTGCTCCTTGGGCATCCTTACTGTGGCCTTGGCTAGCAGGTGAGACCACCAGCCTGGCTGACATTAGGCCCTTGAGCCCTTGCTCAGGGTTTTATCATCTTGCCTGTGGCGGGGGCGGCGGGATCTTTCTTCACACCCGCCTGGGGCTTCCCAGATGGCAGGGGCTGGGTCTGTTCCCTCCCACTGCACTGCCACTCAGGATAGGCCCCTGATAAAGAGCGTCGAAGTGACGGATGAATGATGAAATTAAGGCACAGAGAGAGCAACAGCTTTTCCCACGTGAGAAGGAGGACCTGCACGCTCTGGCCACATGTGCCCCATCGCCAAGCGTGGTCCGGGGGCCCAAGCCAGAGGCTCACCTGCCCGACAGGCCGCAGGGTCTCCACAGTCAATGAGCAGGTAGCGCGGGCTTTCAGGGAGCAGGGGCAGGGAGGCCAGCTGGAGGGCCCCGGGCACCAGGCAGCTGGCCAGCAGCAGGGGCCAGGCCTGCGGGCCACCCAGGAGCTCCCTGGGGAAGATAGGAGAGGCTGGGCCAGCACCACCTGGCCAGAGCCCTGTTCCCTCCTGCCCCCGAGGGCAGCATCCACGTTCCCCTGTGCCTCCTCCTAGCCAGCTCTGGGTCAGACACCCAGCTAGGGACCCACGGCAGGGCAGGGCCATGGCCTCCGCTATCCCTGGCGACTCCTCTCTCCAGGGCTCTCCCCAGGACACCAGGTTCTGCCCTCGCCTCTCTTTTCTGGGACAAACAGTACACGCTCCCTTTCAAAGCCCAAACCTGCCCCCTGTCCTCTGTCCAGACTTGTCCCTGCTGCCTGGTCCTTCGGGGCTGGAAGAGGCTGACAGACAGCACGCTGGCCAGAAGCCCATGGGCAGCTTTCAATGCCTTCATCCAAGGAAGCCACGTCTGAACCTACTTGGGGGTAGGGGGAAGTTTAGGCTGCCCTCTAACCACTCAGTGTGTGTGGGGTAGGGGGCGGCGTGTACCTGAGTCCAACCACCTGACCCATCACGAGCCCCACGGCGGTGAAGATGGCGGAGGTCATGGCCACGGCCCCTCGGAGCTCCTTGGGGGCGCTCTCCCCCAGGTACATGGGCTGGACGTTCATGCCTACACCTGGCCGTGCAGGGCGACGGTCAGCCGCGGGCCAGGCCTCCAGGTTCCTCCCTCAGCCTGAGCGCTCTGGGGGTTCCTCCCCCCTTCACCCCCCTCCCCGCCGTCGGGCAGGAAGGACTCCAGTCCTTCCCCAGGACTCCCAGGAGAGAAGCCCTGGTTACCCTTGGGGCGTGGGAGGGGTGGGAGGGAGCCAGCACCCATCAGCTGTAGGCTGTCCCCCTCCCACCTGCCCCAGGGAGGCCCCCGGCACCCAAGCACTCCATGGGGCGCCGGGACGGGCAGGCGCCCCCCTGCCCACCCACCCCAGAGGGTGACAGCTGGCAGTGCTGGGGCACCATTCGTCTGCCAGGGAACACGGCTGGGGTGCTCCTGCAGCCCTTCCCTGCCCTCAGGTCGGGAAGCAGGCCCCCGACAAGGCCCTGCCTCTCTGAGCACTGGCTGGGGGAGCTGAGAGGAGGGGGTTGCGCTGATGGCCGGAAATTCTCAGAGGTACCCTACTCTTCCTGCAGACACTGAGGGAGGGGTTCCTTCTGCGCTAGGAACTCAGGACACAAAGGCACCGTCTGACCTGGCCCCTCCATCCCTGAGTGTGGGCTGTTGTTAGTGACTCGCTTCGTGGCAAAGCTGACGGTGTGGGACTCCTGAGATCAGGCCATAAGCCTCCCCGGGACTCGTTCCTTGCGGGCCCACACACAGGCATGCGTGCCTGTGCGTGCACACACACACACACTCACACACACGGGCTCTCTGCCATCCATCACTTCCCCTGGAGGAAGCCAGCCACCATGCTGCGCGGACACTCAGGAGCCCTGCTGGGAGACCCGTGCAGGCTGGGGAGCGCAGCCCCCGGGAAACAGCACACAAGGCCGACAGCATCTCAGCAGCAGGCCCACCAGCCACGGCCAAACCTCAGCTGACCGCAGCCCCGCCTGTCACGTTACAGCCTTCCGAGCGGCCCCGAGCCAGGACCCCGCAGCTAAGACACTCTGGGTTCCTCACCCATAGAAACCGCGAGTGGATCAGTGTTGCTGGCTTTAAGCCATTGAATTGTGGAGCGCTTTGTGTCACAGAAATAAACACCTAATAAGACAAGAGTACCCGGCTGTATACACAGTGGGGCGTCGAGGCGACTGATGATGGCGCCCCTAAAAGCCCAGGTGGACACGCTCAAGATTCTGCTCCACACCCCACCCCTGCAGGAGCCCGAGGTCCCTGGCAGGCTCCTCGGCTTCTGTAGGGATGACCAGAGGTCTCCTCCTACATGCCTCTACACTTTGACCGCCAGGAAGCTCCCAGCTTAGCCTTCTGGGGATGTCTGTCCTCCCAGCCCTGTAGAGCGTTTCCATTTTTTCTAGATCCACTTCAACTGTCTAGTTATATGAGCCTTTTAAGATAAATCGAGTAAGTCATTCTGAAAAAAAAAAAAAAATGGTGAGCACGCCTGGAAAAGAAATCATTGAATGACAGGAATACGGGGCAACGGGAAGGAAAGGCGACCCCCAGGCCCACTCCGTGCCTGCGCTGATGCCCACGAGCAGTCTTCCCAGCATGATCATCTCGAAGGAGCCTGCTCTGCGGCTGAAGCCAAACAGCGCTGCGGCGGCCAGCACGAAGACGTTGTTCACCAGCAGGGACTTCTTCCTTTGGGAAGCAGAACACAGGCGAGGCAGGCTCAGGTTCAGTGCCAAGGACGACCCCTCTCCCCCACAGGGACCCCTCCCTGCATCCACAGCCAGCCCTGATCACGCCCCTGTGTGTGTGTGTGTGTGTGTGTGAGGAGTGTGAGCTGCCTGCACAGAAGTGATGCCAGCCACTGCAGCTGGGGTCGCCCATGGGATGCCCCCAGGGGCCAACCCCCAGCCCCAATGGGTGCCTGCTAAGTTGCTTCAGTCGTGTCTGACTCTTTGCAACCCCATGGACTGTGGCCCGCCAGGCTCCTCTGTCCATAAAATTCTTCAGGCACGAATACTGGAGTGGGTTGCCATGCCCTCCTCCAGGACATCTTCCCGACCCAGGGATCGAACCCTGGTCTTCTGCACTGGCAGGTGGGTTCTTTACCATCTGAGCCACCAGGAAAGCCCCCCGTCCCCAGCATACCCCAGACTACTGTCCTTTCTGCCTCCACCACAGCTTGAATGGACAGAACTCGTATTTCATGGGTTTATCCCTACAGACCGAGCAGCACTCTCCTCAAAGCCCTTTGTAAAGCAAGTGCCTGACATCTGACTTCTCAGACCCAGTGAAAGCCGGGAAGGGAGGGAAGGGGAGCCAGGTAACCTCCCGCGCCCTCCATTCATTAGTCACTGCCCAGAACAGGACATCTGGACGGCCCCTGCCCAGCTGGCTCAGCGGGACAGACTGGCAAACTGGGAAGGGGGCACTGGGCACGTCAGCAGCTCCTCCGATAGGAGGCGTTGGCTCTGGGCTCCTGACACGGCACTCGGAGGCGCCATCCTGAGGTCACCATGAGAGCTCACAGGAGAGCCTGCCGCTCAGGTCCTGATGGGGAAACGGGCCAGACGCGGCTTGTAATTTTAAAAAAAGAAAAGGATGGGGAAGACCTCAGATGGTTCTTTCCAGTTTGGAGGCAGCCTGTCCCTCGGTGGGTGTCGTGACCTGACACCCACCCAGGTGATCTGCAAACCAGGGTCCTGTGAGGGGAGTGTTTTCTACTGGCCCATCAGCAGTGGGCCAGTAGTCAGACCAACTGCCAGATGCTCTGCCCTTCGACCCTTTAGACTGGGAAGACTGTAGTGCTGAAAGTGCCTCCAGAGAATCAGAATGCAAGACCTCGGACTTTGCAGTGAAGCCACAACTTCAGTGAATTATTATCTTCTTAACCTGAAATACTCCCCCTGGTAGCGGAGAAACATCAGACTGGGGTGACTGGCTGTTGTTTTAGCCAGCTGAGTCCTGGTTTTCTGTTGCTTGCAGTTGATGCTTCTGTTAAATAGCAAACACAACGTCTTATGCACGTCTGCTTCTGACAGTGGCGGTTACCTCAGTAACGGTGGACGGGAGCCCATGGCACCTGGCGTCATCTCAGGAGCCTTGCGGTGCAGGAGCTGGTTGCCTCAGAGGGTAGAGCCTGCTAAAGGGCCCAGGCCAGCAGGACTGTGGCACCCACTCCAGCGCAAAGACTGGGGTCACCCCGGTGGGCAGAGTGCAGCCCCTAGACGCACTGACCCGAAACCGGCCTGGGAGACGGGAGCATGGACGTCAGCGAGGTGGGCGACAGCGTGAGCGGCTCCAAAACCCCAGAGCAGACCCGTCCCTTGTTTCCAAGGCTTGGGCTCTAAACTAAATTCAGCTGCTAGCTTCCTTTCCCTTGGTTACTCTGTCTGTCCCCTTTGTTCGTCTCTCTTCCCGTGAGAGGTCTTGAGGGCAGTTAAGTTTACCATCAGCGTGTAGACGGCGGGACATTGAGAGGGCTGCAGGGCTGGCAGGCTGGCCGCCTCGTGGAAACCCCGCCTGCGGGCAGCTCGGCTCGGTTGTGTCGGCGCTGGTGGCCGTGGCGAGGCAGTGCCCTGGGCAGGCTCAGGAAGGGGACCGGGTACCATGAAGTGGCGAGCCGAAGATACAGGAGAATGGTCCTGACGCGTGCTGGGCGGCCTGGCCGGCCAAGGAGGGGATGGTGGGAGCCTGGCCTGCCTTCCCCCCTACCGTCTCGGCCAGTAACAAGCCGTCTCTCAGGACTCTGAGCCCGAGTGCAGACGCTGCAGTCTCAGTGTGGCCGGAGCTGATGCACTCAAGGCGACTCCCGCCCCAACCCCCCAGGAGAGCCCAGGCTGCAGGCCCGCCCTCCGTACCCTCCGAGCTCTCACAGTGTTCCACGCCTCAGAGTCTGTCTCCTGCTTGCGACCCAAGAGCTGCCTCAGGTGGATACAAAGGGGGCCTCGGGGAGAAAGCTCCTATTCATGGTCCGTCTAGTCAAACCCATGGTCTTTCCACGAGTCATGTGTGGACGTGAGAATTGAACCATGAGGAAGGCTGGGTGCCGAAGAATTGATGCTTCTGAACTGTGGTGCTGGAGAAGACTCTTGAGAGTCCCTTGGACTGCAAGGAGATCCAACCAGTCCCTCCTAAAGGAGACCAGTCTGGGTGTTCATTGGAAAGACTGATGCTGAAGCTGAAGCTCCAATACTTTGGCCACCTGATGCGAAGAGCTGACTCATTGGGAAAGACCCTGATGCTAGGAAAGTTGAAGGCAGGAGGAGAAGGGGATGACAGAGGATGAGATGGCTGGAGAGCATCACCGACTCGATGGACATGAGTTTGCACAAATGCCGGGAGTTGGTGATGGGCAGGGAGGCCTGGACACGGCTGAACGAGCGTTGCGTTGTGTTCCATTGCGTTGCATTGCGCTGCGCTGCGCTGCCCTGCGTTGCGCGGCGTTCCCCTGTCAGACGTGGGTCCTCCCTCCCTCCCAGCGGGGACTTTTCCTCTCCCATGTCCCCGGGAAATGTGGGCTTCTCAGTGACGCGGCAGGCAGAGCCGGGGCCGGTGCAGAGCTGACCCAGGCCTGGGCCCACCCCTCAGCCCGTGGGGCAGGATGCCCCTTGTTGAGAGGCACTTGGGGGTCCATGGGAAGCACTCACCTTCCCAGCGTGACAGCCAGGGGCCCAGCGAGCAGCGCTCCCAGGAGGCCCCCGAGGGGATACAGGGACACGATGAGGGACCACACGAGCAGGACCAGGTGGTCGGGCAGCGGCTGGCCGGTTCGCGTCCTCCATGTCTCATTGGTGAATTCCTGAATGTGCTGTGGACACAGATGCCGGTCAGCACCCCCCCACCCCGGGGTGGGGGCTCCCCACAACAGGCCTTCTCCCCCAGACCCTACCCCCGCAGGGCAGGCAAGCCTCCCCAGCCCCCTGCCCACTGTTGAGGGGACAGAACTCCCCTGAGTGCAGGGCGCTGTGCCGTGTGTCCGGGAGCTCAGAGCTGGCCAGTGTCTATGTGGCCCCTCTGAGCCCAGGATCAGCCCCGTCTCTCCCCCAATCCCACCTGGGCCGCATCAACAGCCTCCCCGACAGGCCAGCTTTCTGATCGACTTGGCCGTCGGCGAGCATCAGCAGGGTATCAGAGAAGCCGGAGGGGCGTTGTCCCCCAGGCTCTGTTCCTGGATGGGAAGTGAGTTCGCTGACAGCTGCTCTCTTGCACCCTAACCCTAACCCCGAAGGGACGGGAGGGCCCCAGTTCCATCCTGGGACCTTTTTTCCTGCAGCCCCAGCTATGTGACAGGACACATAGTGGGTCAGAGGCGGCTTCTATCACTGGGGCTGAGAGATGCCGCCTTTCCACAGGCACTCGATGAGCATGGGCACAGCCCTGGCGAGCTTGCTGGGGACTCAGAGATGATGGGGCCCCGAGAGGGGACCAGCAGGAGGCTGAGTCCAGCTGGGAGCTTGCTGAAGGAAGGCTTCAAGCAAGTGATGGCATCTGGGTGGCTCTTGAGGGGCTTCTGCAGCGAGGGGCAGCGAGGGCTTGGCCCAAGTGGGGTGTCTGTGTTTAACTGCTCTGGGCACGGAGTTGGGGAAATCAAGGCAGGAGACAGGTGGACAAGTTCGGACCCCAGGAGGCCTTGGACTTCAGGTAGACGTGTGTGTGTATTGGTTTCTCAGTCATGTCTGACTCTTTGAGGCCACATGGACTGTAGCCCACCAGGCTCCTCTGTCCATGGAATTCTCCAGCTAAGAAGACTGGAGATTCCCCTCTCTGGGAGATCTTCCTGACCCAGGTCTCCTGTAGTGCAGAAAGATTCTTTATCATCTGAACCCCCAGGGAAGCCCTCAGGTAGATGAGTCTGTCCTTAATCCTACAGGCACTGGGAGTCACAGAAGGTTTCTGAGCAGGGCATTTGTTTGATCAGACTTGAGAGGACCTACAAGGGGAGAGGCTGAAGGCAGGGAGGCCAGTGGGGAGGCGGGGCGAGCGATCCTGGCAGGAAAGATGGGTCTGAACTAGGATCATGGCAGAGACCCAAGCCAGAGACAGTCAGGAGAGACTTGGTGTTTTTCCAGGAGGGAGGGCAGAGTCAGGGGGGACCTCCTCCCTGGGAGCACAGGGGGAGTCGTCTGCTGACATCAGAGACATAGGAGCACGTGTGAGTTTCAGGGGGTACTGCAGAGCTGGATTTGAACTCGCAGGGCCTGGGGAACAGCCCAGTGGAGGTGGAAGCGTGGGAGGAAGCTCCACCAAGCGTATGGCGGCCTGCAGATGCGATGTGGGCCGCTGTTGACGCTGGAGTGGTGACAGTGAGCACGCAGGGTACATACCAAGGTCGGAGCATTGATAATGGAGAGGTTGTAGCCGAACTGGAAAGTTCCACCAATACCAGCCGCACAGATGGTCAGGAGCAGGACCCTGCCCTGAGCCTGAGGAGAAAGGAGAGGACCCAGTGGCCGACGGCAGCTCCCACCTTCCCCCTGAGGGGCTGCAGCCCACCAGTCCCAGCATGGCGATCTGTCTGAAGCTGGCGGTGGCGACGTCCCCGCTTTGCAGATGAACAGAGGCAGAGAGGTGTTGCCTAGGCCAAACAGCACGGGGCAGGCAGCAGAGGTGCCCCTCGCCTTCTGCTCTGAGCCTGGGATCCCACTGCCCCTCGGCCCTGACAGCGTTTTCCTGAGATGGACAGCCATTCTCGGTCCCCTACCCCCAGCCTTGCCCAGCTGCCCCCCAGGCATGCCTGCTGTGGCTCAGGGGACAACACCCTGAGCTGGGGCCCCAGGGGAGTGGAGCTCTGTGAAGCTTCTTCACAGACAGGCTGGGCGCCCCCCTCTGTTAAGAGAAGGGGCCAGGTGGACCCACACGTGTGGGGACCTGGGCGGCACCTTGAGCCGCAGAGAGGAGCGGGAGCCCCGCTGACGCTGATGGCGACTTCCAGGCTGGGGGCAGCCGGTGTGCACACACCTGGTACAGCAAGAAGGCATCTTCTTGTCCTAGACAGGTGGGCGACTCCCCAAGGCACCCCCAGGAGGCTCGGTGCCCTGATGCCCCGTTGTTAGGTTGGTAAGCTTTCCTAGGCATTCACCATCTATTTAGAGTTTGCCTCTTATATATTTTAAAAAAATTTTTTTACACTTTTAAAAATTTACTTTTAATTGGAGAATAATTGCCTTACAATGTTGTGTTGGTTTCTGCGTGAATCAGCTCTAAGTATACCTATATCCCTTCCCTCTTGAGTCTCCCTCCCACCTCTCACTTAAAGATTTTTTTGATGTGGGTCATTTCTTTAAAGTATTTATTAAATTCGTTACAACATTGTTTCTGTTTTATGCTTTGGGTGTTTTATGCTTTGGTTGGTTTTTGCCGAGAGGCATGTGGATCTTAGCTCCCAGGGCCAGGGATCAAACCAGCACCTCCTGCGCTGGAAGGTGAAGTCTTAACCACTGGACCACCAGGGACATCCCCGTCTTGTCATTTTTGATTACGAAAGAGTATGTTCATTAAGGGGCTTCCCTGGTGCTGCAGCGGTAAAGAATCCGCATGTACTGCAGGGCATGCAGGAGACCTGGGTTCGATCCCTGGGTCAGGAAAATTCCCTGGGGGAGGGCATGGCTACCCACTCCAGTGTTCTTGCCTGGAGAACCCCATGGACAGAGGAGCCTGGTGAGCCAGTCCGTGGGGTTGCACAGAGTCGGATACGACTGAAGCAACTTAGCGCACACACACACACACACACACACGCTCATTAAATCTTTTGAAAGCTCAGCACACACTGAAGGTTCTCCACTCTCCCAAAGAACAGTGGCCTGCTTCCCTCAGATGTTTCACAAGACACAAAGTGGTAAACTGTTCAAAAATGGGATTGTTGATCTTTTCCCAGTAACTCTATACTACCTTTCATGTTCTGGCAAATTGTCTCCCAGGTATAAAGTACTGTGTCATATTTATCACTTTTTTTAATATTTAAATACAAGTTTCATGATAGAAGGATGTTTGGCTCAGGACTTCGTGAAAACTTTCCAGAGCCTGAAGGCTACTTACTCATTCATCCGTCGAAGAAGGAGTGCCTGACCCAGCCAGGAACTGAGCTGGGGGGCAGATACGGGACGGGGGCGCGGGTAGGGGCGATGGAGGGGTGGAAACAGACCGGCTTTCACCGGACGGTGAGCAACTGGGCTGGGGTGGGGAGGCGGGGGAATAGGCTCCCAGGGCAGGACCTTGCCCAAGATGTTGCCACCAGTCTGCGGGCAGGTCTGTGCCGGGCACCGTGGCCGGCCGCCAAGTTCCTATAAGGCTAAGTGACTTCCCCCCAAGCGGGAAGCCACAGACGGAAGCCAGGTGGGAACGCCAGAGTCCGATCCCGCTGGAGTCACGCGGAAGCTCCCTAATGGGCTGCCTGCCGTGAGAGTCTCACTGGGAGCGCAGATCCGCAGGAAGCGGCAAGCCACCCGATGAGAACCGACCCCATGTGGCAGGGCGGAGGCTGGCAGGTCGCCACGGCAGCATAAATTACTGAATTCCCTGAGACCGTGCACGGAGACCGCCTAGGCCTGCGGCGACTGGCCATGAAAGCCTTCAAACATTAGCTATGGTGGGGAGGAGTCATTCGGTGAGTAAGGAAGGCTTGCCCTCCCACTCTGGGCAATAAATCTACGGTTCTAGGTGCTGGGGATACAGCAGTGAACCAAAAGGACGAAATCCGGGATCTCACGGAACTTTCCTTCCAGCGGGGGAGTGGCGGTCAGTAACAAATGAACAAGGAAGTCACGTAGTGTGTCCGCTGGCAGAGACACGGGGGGGGGGGGCGGGGAGGGGGCGCGGAGTGGAGGGGGGCGCCCGCGCGAAGACCGAGGAGATGAGGGGAGGAGCCGTGCAGGGCTCTGAAGGGACTCCGCCGGGGGTTGGCCCTGGCGGGAAACCCCCAGGGACGCGGTGGTGGGCGGTGTGGACATGCTATTCCGGATGCCTGGCTCCCTGGGAAAAGCAGCAGGTGAATGGAGACGGAGTTTAGGGGGAGCGTGGAGATGAAGGTGGGAAACAGGCCCCGCACGGGGCGAGGAGCGGGTGCAGTGGCCAGGGGCTGCTGAGCCTGGGGGCGCTGTCCGGCCCGCACGAGAACCTAAGTGATGCTGTTGGAGGCCAGGTCCAGCACTCTGCGCCCCAGCCAGACCTTCGCCCGAAGCGGACCCGAGGGGAAGGCGAGGCGCATGTGCGGTGGGCGCTCGCGAGGCGGGGAGCAAGGCGCGCACCTTAACGCGCGCAGGCGCACAGGGCGTGAGGGGTGGGGGCCCCGCGAGCTGGTCTCCAGGGTCCGAGGCTATACGGGGGATGAGGCGGCTCGCGCGCATCCTCCATGCCCCCGTTTCTGCAGCTCCGAGGACCAGCCCGGGCCCACTTCTGCAGACCGAAGGGAGCTCCGATCCGGGGACTTCTCGCCCAACAAACAGCCTGCCTCCGACCCCCGCAGGTCTTGGCGGGCGGCTCTGATCAGCGAGCTCGGGACTCGCCCGAAATCCCGGCCCTGGTTCCCCGTGCGCTGCCCCGCTGCGGCCTCCGGACCGACGTTCTGCCGGTCCCTGCCGCGCCCTTCTGTGGACCTCCGCCGCCGCCCCTTCCGGCCCCTCTTCGGGGCCGCCTCTCACCTCCATCTGGCGCCCCCGGCCTCTGTCAGGTTCCGGGAGACCCCTGTCCCCGGGAGGTCTCCGTCCCCGGGCGCTCTGAGGCCGAGCCCTTGATTCTGCGCGGACATCCCCACGCTCCTCCAGCCCAGGTGTCCCCGCCCTTTTGCCGGAGGAGGGGCAGGATTCGGAGGGACGAAGGGCCGACCCACCAGTCTCTGGAGCGCTCTCATCTGTCCGTCTCCGGCAGAGCCGCGGATGGGAGAGCGGGTCTCGGGTTGCAGCCCAGGCATGCATTGTGTGCGAGGCCGCGCTGGCCCCGGAAACAGGATGAGCCCAGCCTAGCGGACTTTGTGAGGTGAGTAACTAGCGGGTCCGCTGGGTCGGATTAATCTTTCATTTCTTAGGGCTTCTCAGGTCCTGCGTGAATCCAGGAGGTCGATTAAGGTCAAATCGAAACCAGACCTGCCACAGATGCTATTTGTGGTCATGGAAACAGAGACCCGAAGGTCATCTGAGCGACGACGGTGACAAGACAGACCGCAAGCCACGATGCAGCATTCTTCTCGCTCCTGCTTGGGTTTATTTCGTTGCTCTGAACTTTTCAAGCGTCATGTAATTTTAAGGAAAAATACACAAGATAAAATATTCAGTTCAGTTCAGTCTCTCAGTCGTGTCCCACTCTTTGCGACCCCATGAATCGCAGCACGCCAGGCCTCCCTGTCCATCACCAACTCCCGGAGTTCACTCAGACCCGCGTCCATCGAGTCAGTGATGCCATCCAGCCATCTCATCCTCTGTCGTCCCCTTCTCTTCCTGCCCCCAGTCCCTCCCAGCATCAAAGTCTCCTCCAATGAGTCAACTCTTCGCATGAGGTGGCCAAAGTATTGGAGTTTCAGCTTTAGCATCATTCCTTCCAAAGAAATCCCAGGGCTGGTCTCCTTCAGAATGGACTGGGTGGATCTCCTTGCAGTCCAAGGGACTCTCAGGAGTCTTCTCCAACACCACAG
>NW_024070196.1:70055629-70099074 GCF_014754425.2 Oryx dammah | reverse complement strand
CTCCTTGCAGTCCAAGGGACTCTCAGGAGTCTTCTCCAACACCACAGGTCAAAAGCATCAATTCTTTGTTGCTCAGCCTTCTTCACAGTCCAACTCTCACATCCATACATGACCACTGGAAAAACCATAGCTTTGACTAGACGGACCTTAGTCGGCAAAGTAATGTCTCTGCTTTTGAATATACTATCTAGGTTGGTCATAACTTTTCTTCCAAGGAGTAAGCGTCTTTTAATTTTATGGCTGCAGTCACCATCTGCAGTGATTTTGGAGCCCCCCAAAATAAAGTCTGACACTGTTTCCACTGTTTCCCCATCTATTTCCCATGAAGTGATGGGACCGGATGCCATGATCTTCGTTTTCTGAATGTTGAGCTTTAAGCCAACTTTTTCTCTCTCCTCTTTCACTTTCATCAAGAGGCTCTTTAGTTCCTCTTCACTTTCTGCCATAAGGGTGGTGTCATCTGCATATCTGAGGGTATTGATATTTCTCCTGACAGTCTTGATTCCAGCTTGTGTTTCTTCCAGCCCAGCGTTTCTCATGATGTACTCTGCATAGAAGTTAAGTAAGCAGGGTGGCAATAGCCTTGACGCACTCCTTGTCCTAAATAGAATACTAGCCGTTGCTAAGTGCTCGCCTCTCTGCGTCTTTTGCGATGATCCGCTGCCGTAGTAGCACCCACTCCGCTCCCCCCCCCCCCACCCCATGCCGCCTGGACACCTTGCTGGAGTCAGCTCCCCCCACCCCCTCAGTGCGTGGGCTCCCCAGACGCTAATTATTATCCTTGAGCAAGGAAGCTTGAGGTTTTCTTTTCGGCAAACATTAACCGGGAGTTTAACCTTCAGCATGCGCAAGTCAAGGTTGTGAGTGATGACGAATCCTCTCAACACCCTACACGGGGTGGCTTCAGCCTCCCTTGCGGAAGAGCCCCTGAGACGCCACAAGGTGGAGCTCGCACCCTGTGCCCCGCAGTCGTGCAGAGTCCGGGCTGGGCTGTCAGATCTCAAGCGCGGCGCAGCGGACCCTGCGCGATGGGGCGGCCAAACCACGTCCGAGTGGGGGGGAGCGTGGACAGCCGCCTCCCCCGCGGGCCTTCCCGCGTGGAGTCCCACCCAGTCTCGGTTTCCCAGGTGGGAAGGCGGAGAAGGCAGCGGGGAGGAGGGGCGGCCTGCCCACGGCCTCCGTGCTCAGGACCTCTGCGCCCGCGGCCAGCTTGCGTGGTGGCGCCCCTTCCCAGCCCTGGGAGCCAGGCCCCGCGCTCGCTCCTACACGCCGGAGCCTTATTCTGCAGATCGGGAAACTGAGACCCAGAGCGGCGGGGAGGGCGGAGACCGGGGAGGCCCGCGCCCAGCATTCAACAGGAGGCGGGAGCAGCAACGGCTCGCACCGCAGGCGATCGATACCGCAAAGCCGCCTGGAGGGCTCCACCGGGTCTGCACCCCCAAAAGCCGCTGGCTACTCCTAGCCCCGCAGAAGCGGCGGGCCGCCTTGTCGACCAGAGCCCGCCCCAGATGAGGCCTCCATCACTACCCGGGCTCGAGGCCCTCCGCAGAGATGCGGCCTCCAGACCCGCGGGTGACCCGTCCAGCCCGCCCCGGGCGCCAGCTCCCAGGGACCCACCCGCGCCGCGGAGACCCGTTCCGCCTGCGAGGGGCCGACAAAGCCCGCGCTGCCGGCGTCGGCGCGGCGGGACCTTCCGGGGCTCCGCGGCGGAGACAAAGCGGCTTGAGTCGGTGCCCCGCCAGGCGCGGGGCCCTCCAGCAGGAGCTGCCTCCGCGGCTCCTGGCCGAGTCTGGGCATCCCCGGTTCCGCGATCCCTGGGTGATTTCGCTTCCTCTGTCCTGCACACCCAGCCCGTGCCCGGCCGGTGAGCCAGGGCCTTGGGGGGGCTTGGGAGGTCTGCTACCCAGCCACCCTGCCTCTGCCTCGCTGCGTGCCTTCCCTCTCTGATCCATGAGGTCGTGGGACAGGAGTCTGGGCAGAGGCCTAAGGTTTGGAGCCAGGGCCCAGGCTGGACCCCAGAGGCCCTGGTCTGTCCTTCAGCCTGTCAGCTGGGCGCCCATCTTCGGGTGGAGTGGTGGCTGGGCCTCTACTGCCCCCGACCACCGGTGGGCCGAACGCCTTTGACCTGACTGCCCCCTCTCTGACCTCAGTGTCCTTCTTGGTCAGCGGTGCCTTCCAGAAAGGGCTCAGGAGCTGTTCCGGGCTGCTCCAAGGCCCCCTCCTCCTTGTGGCCTTCCCACTTGGCCTGGCATCTCTACTCCACACCAGGAGCCTCCAGAGTGGGCACTGGGCGGAGCTCAGAGGCCAGCTGACCTTGGCCACCAGGCTGCCAAGGTGGGCAGTGAGCCACCACGAAGCTCAGCAGGCCGGCAACGGGCCTGGTTGTGGTGGATCCCAACCGAGTCCCTGCGATCCTAGCACTTACTTCCTGTCTCCCAGCCTCCGTCTGCTCACCTGTGAAATGGGGACGTCATAATGACCGACCTCCCTCCTGCAAAGGCGCTGAGTCCTCAGGTCCCACTTGTATCTACTGACTGCCTGCACCCAGCACCCTGAGGGCAGGTACCCTGCCCTCTCTTTATCTCCAGACACACCTGGCCCACCTGTGGACCTGGCCGAGTGTGGAGGGCACAGCCTGGGGGCAGACTCTACCCTAAGACCCAGCTCCGCCCTCCCCCACCCGCCTCCCCTCCCATCCGATCTGGCATCCACTCCAGTTCTGGGACACATTTCCAACTTAACAATTCAGAAGAAAGAAAGAAAGAAAAACCTCAAGCAACCACCGGGTGAGCAACCCTCCTGGCCACCCTTTGATATTCGAGGAGTGGAGCCGACTGCAATTGATTGCGGACCGGAGATTTAAAGCCATCTTAATTAGAAGGAAAGAATGTCCCTGTGGCTGGCTGTTCTAAAAATACAGCTGTGCCCACATCTGGAGGCAAAGGGTCGGGATGGCGGTTAGAGTGTCTGTAGCGCTGACACCCGCATTCCTTGCAGGGGGAGGCCCCCTCCCATCAGGGCCTGTGGAGCTGGGGAGAGGGGAGAACACCAAAGCAGCCAGTCCCCTGTGGCCGGGCCACCTGGGCAGGTCTGGGACGGAGCTGAACAGGGAGCCCACCCCTTCCTGGGCCCATCCTCCCCCTTCCCCATGCCTTCCCCACACCCCAGCCTGTTTCCCCTGGGGCCTGGTTAACTGGGGCTCCTCTCTCACCAGCGCCTGCTTGACCAGGGCGCGGCTTCTGACCACGGAGGGGATTTTGTCCGGCTGTGATATGAAGTGCTATTTATTACCTTTAACGAACTTGTCGCTTGTTTTGTTTATCCGTACTAAGCAAACGAGGTACTTTCATACCTAATCTTAGATCTGTAATTTTGCTTTTTTTTTAAAGAAGCCCTGATACCTCACACAAGTGAAGGGCAGGTGAGGCTGGGAGAAGGTCTTGAGTAAACTGGCGGCAGGGCCTGCGGCGGTGTCTCCAGGGGGCCTGAGGGCGCGGGGTTCCTGTTCCCGCACCCGGCCTGGGGCTCCCTCTCCTGGGTGTGGGAGCAGGGCTGTCGGGGGGACAAGCCAGGAGGGAGGTGTGGGTCCCCGGGCCGGCCAGCAACGGCTAAGGAAGGCCATGGGACAGTGTGGTCTTAGGTTTCATGTGGACCAGATCCCACACGCAGCCCAGTGGGCAAGGGTGGGGGACAGACCCACGCGGGGACACACGTGTCTCCAGGAACTCGCCTCCCCAGCCCTGAGACTTGGCCGACTTGGCTAAGCAGATAATCTTCTTCCAAAAGATGGCCCCGGGCGGAGGAGGGGAGGCCCCGCCAGCTGCTCCGGGCGCCAGCTGGAGGCAGCGGTCACAGTGGTGAGTGGGAGCGCCGGGCCACTGAGGGTCAGGCAGCTGGGGAGGGACCACTTCATCCAGCCAACTGAGGGCCGGGCAGGGAGCTCCAGGCCCCACTGCTCAGCCAGGGAGCAGGCTGGGCACAGAGCCGCTTGTCAATGCTCCGTGACGGGAGCCCAGAGGCGGCAGGTGGCTCAGTCTCTGGACCGGGCCTGGCCCTATCCGGCTCAGCTTCCTCACCGGGCCGGGCGCTTACTGAGGTCTGTGCCTCCTGCCTCCTGGACCCTTCCACCCTCTCTGTCTAGTGCCTGTGACTGCAGGCTGTGGCCATCTTCTCCTCTGACCCCCGGCTTCCTCCAAAGAGCCAGCCACCATCTGACCTCACCCCACTGAGGCTCCTTGCTGTCCACAGAACGGAGGGCACAGCCTGCAGGGCCCGGTGGGCCAGCCTCTCAGCATGTGCAGCCCCACCCTCCCCCGCCTCTGTTCCTCCGGCTGCCTCGGGACCTTTGCACGAGCTCTCCGTCTTCCTCCTCCACCCTGACAGCCCCCCTGCCTTCCCCAGCCCACTCGGAGACCCTCAAACTCCTGGAAGGTCGAGTCTGCTACCAGGCTCGGAAGGCCAGGCCCCGGTCACCCCCTCTTCTGGGCGGCCCTGACGCAGCCCACCTGGACTGTGTGTCTGTTTTACCCCCCTGCCATGAGCAGCTGCTACCCAGCGAGTTCCGGAGTCAGTGCTAAAAATATCCCGTGACCCAGACAGGAAGGGCCACCCGGGACGCAGCTGCTCCTGGGGGCGCGGGCTGGAGCTGCGGTGAGGCCCACCCACAGCAGTGGGGGTGGGGGGAAGGCCTCGTGAGGGCGCCCCGTCATCCACAGGAAGACTCTGCGCCCCCAGCACTCACCGTGTCTCTGCTTCAGGCCTGTGCTACGTTTTTAATAAACTAACATTTAAAAATTGAGTGCACGGGGCCCTAAGAGAAGGCAGGTGAGCTCTGGTCCCTTCAGGGAGGCTTCCTGGAGTGAGGGGCATTTCCAGCACCCTCCCTCTCTCTCTTTTAACGGAACACTGAGGATGGTAAGGAAGGAAGTGAGTGAATGAAGGAGTCAGATCTGGGAGTCAGATCTGGGCCGTCCTAGGAGAGGAATGCTGACTCAGGGGTGGGGGGAGGCCTGGAGGGTTCCCTTTGGAAGGGGGTTGGGCAGGGACGGCCCCCGGGTTCGGGGTTGTCGCTGGGGGCTCGCGAGGGTCTCTCCTGGCGTGGGAGCCCTGAGAGGAAGGTGGGCACTGTGGGCAGGCAGAGGGTGCTGTCCCGCCTGTAGGACAGGGAAGGAAGGGGGGTCTCCAGACTTGGGCACCCCGAGCTCCTTGCTCTGCAGCAGGCAGGAGCCCCGGGCCAGCAAGGGAACACAGGCCTCTCCCCCAGAGTCCTCAGCCCAGGAGTGAGGAGGAGGCCCTGCTGCTCAGGACAGACAGACCGGGTAGAAGCCGCCAGCATCCAGCACGCCACCTTCCCGGGTCAGCCTGGCTCTCGGGGATGTGTGGAGCCTGGGGCCGCTTTCTGTAATAAACCAGCCGCGGATCCAGTGCCTCCAGAGCGGCCTGTCTTGGGCCTGCTGCTGGGCAGGAAAGCCCGGACATGTGGCAGTGGCCCGCCCCAGGCCCTGCTCTGCCTCCTACAGAGCCCGAGTCCCCACCTGGGGACCCCCGGGCTCTCCAGGAGAGGACCCTCCAGGCAGGATGGAAGGTCTGCAGTAGAACCTGAGCTGTCCCCGGCACGTCCTGCCCCCTACCCGGGGCGCCCAGCCTCCCAGGAGTGTGCTTCCTCAGCTGCAAACCAGGCTCCTGCCTGATCGGCCCCGTCGAAGGGGAGAGACAGGCCCTCTATCCCATGATGGCCCCTCCGTTAGCCCCGCCTGACCCCTGCAGAGGGCCAGCCAGCGCCTGCTGCTGACAGCCGGCAGGCCAGAATGCCTCCCCTTCCCCATGCACACAGGAAGCCTGACCCCTCTCACCGGCTCCTTCAAGCCTGGCGGGCGCCTGCTGGGGTGTCTGAGGCCCTGGATCCCTGGCCTGTAGCCGTACTTCCAGCTGGGTGGGCTCTGCTCCCCCAAGTTCACCTCCAGCCTGACCTAGGTCTGCTCGGCTGGGAAACAGAGGCTGCCTGAGTGGGGGCTGTTCAGCCTGCTCCCACTGCCCAGCCTCCCATCACCTTGATCCGACTCCTGCTGTATCAGATTGACCTCTCCTCATGCCTGAACCAAATGCACACCCCCCTTCATCCGCACGCCTCTTCCTCCCCCTCCCTTCCCAAGTGGACCTCCAAGAGCACTCCCCAGGGACTCCTCTTAGCCCTCCCGTGATCCATCAGAGATAACCGTCTTGGCTGGTCGTCTCCACTCTGCTCTCCTTGGGGGACTCAGGGCCCAGCCCAGGGCTTCCCTCATCTGTCACACTGGAGTCCGAGGTTGAGCTCCTGTTTGGTAAAAGTCTGGACACTTCCTCTCCCTTGTGGCCACTGTTACCCGGGGCCTTGGCGAGGCTGCGCATCTCAGGGACTTCCCAGGTCACGTGCCCCAGGGCCTCCTGCCGCCTGGCCCCTGCAGCCCTGTCCTGTCTCTGCAGCAGCCTCCCTGGTTGTCCACCTTCTCTCTCTAACTCGTGAGGGTCGAGCTGGCTGGGCCTGCCCTCGTGCCTCGGGCATCTCACACGGGCCCAAGGCTACAAAGGTCATTGGTCTACTGAAGACTGGTACCCACACTTGAGCCGCCTGCCTGGCCTCTCTGCCACGTGGACTTTTCCACGCGGATGTCACATAGATCCCCCAGACTCAGTGAGGCCAGAACAGGATGATCCATCCGCCTGCCCTCCCTGTAAGCGTTCTCCAGCTCAGGAAAGGCCACTGCCTTCCATCTCCCCTGTGGCTCAGTCTCTGAAGTCACCCTTGACTCTCTCTTACAGTTCCATCTAGTCTGCTGGCAAAACCCACATCCCGTCCCTCCTGGTCCTCCAGGTTCTGCCCTGCCCGAGCCACCAGCATCCTGGCATCCTCCGCCTGCCCCCGGATTCCTCTGGCCTTCTGATGTCCTCACAGCAGCCACAGGCATCTTTTTAAAGTGACAATCAAGCATCACTTCTTCACAGAGCCTTCCCAGATCATCTCATCTGGCAGGGGGCCCGCTACCCAACCCTCCAGCCTCCACTTGGCTCTTATCGCCAGCAGCGCACTGTCCTGCAAACACTAGTTCTCATCTTAGCAGAAGCCCCTGACCCCGCGGTCTCCTTGGCTACACCAGGAGTGATAGCACCTTTTGTTGGCCACCACGTCTCCAAGCATCCAGAACAGTGCCTGGCACACAGTCCATGCTCAGCAAACTATGGACTGCGTTCATCAGAAGGAAGACATGGAGTTTCTCTTTCCCACCCCAGTAACGAGTCTCTCTCCAGCCCGTCCACTTGCGCCAGCCGCTCTCGGCACCTTCTCTCCCCACCAGTGCTGCAGGTCCCCACTCTGCCCCTCCCCTGGTGGCCCTCGTTGGGGCTTCCCAAAGGAACCGGCAGTTTCAGCGGGGCCTGGGCTTGCAGGGAGATTTGGACACAGCCGCCGAGCGTCTCCCTTCCCGCTCTGGTTCTCAGAGAGGACAGCCTGGGACCCCAGCCAGCCCAGGTAGGGTGGCTGAGCAGGGCGGTCCAACTCCAGGCTCCGCCCCGCCCATGCCCCACCCACGCTGCGTGGGTGGAGGCCAGGAAGCGGCGGGACCCCGGGTGGGGGGCCGGGCGGGAGGCTGCGAGGCCGCACCCCTCAGTCTCACGGGGGCGGGGGGCCCCCTCTAACAAGTGCTTGTAGCCTCAGCCTCGCCCGCAGGGTGGGCCAAGGTGTCCCCGCTACCGGTAGTCCCTAAGTTCCCTAAGGGCTCAGTTCCTCATTGGCTACACCTCCCGCGCCGCCGCCGAGGGCACCACAACACCCGCCACGTGCTCCATCGTGGGGCCTGCTCATTGGCCCCGAGTTACGCCCCGTCCCGCCCCCGTCCCTCCGCTATCTCTTCCTATTGGCTATCTGCCCCAGGGCCCCGCCCTCCAGCCGCGGGCGCGCTCCACCGCAGGTGCGGATTGGCTGAAGGCGGATGGGCGGGGCTTGGAGGCGGGTTAAGAGAGCGCGGCAGGCGGACCGCGATGTCTGGGAAGCGTCCATGGCGTGGCGGGGGCTGGCGACCGAATTCCTGCAGGTGCCGGCGGTGACGCGGACGTACACCGCGGCCTGCGTCCTCACCACCGCCGCCGTGGTGAGCCGGGAGCCGCGGTGGGGGAGCGCCGCCGTGGTAACCGCCCCCGGGGGTTGCCAAGGTTACGATTGGACCCCCCCCCCCACCGCTCCCCTAGGGTGGGTGGGTCGGGGGGCAGTTTCTAAGATCTCCTGGTTCCGCAGCAGCTGGAACTCCTCAGTCCCTTCCAGCTCTACTTCAACCCGCACCTCGTGTTCCGGAAGTTCCAGGTGAGGCCGCCCCGCCCCTTGCACTTGCTGGCCCAACCCCTCCCGCGCAGCGCTGGCCTGACCGCCCCCCACCCCGCCGCACCCCACTCAGGTTTGGAGGCTCATCACCAACTTCCTCTTCTTCGGGCCCCTGGGATTCAGCTTCTTCTTCAACATGCTCTTCGTGTATCCTGCGCCGTGGTGGAGCCGGGAGCCGGGAGCCGGGCGGGGGGCGGGGCGGGGGACCGGGCGGGAGGCGGCGGGCCCGGGGAGGCTGAGCCCCTCCAAGGGGCACGCTTCCTATACCAACGCCGCAGGTTCCGCTACTGCCGCATGCTGGAGGAGGGCTCCTTCCGCGGCCGCACGGCCGACTTCGTCTTCATGTTTCTCTTCGGGGGCGTCCTGATGACAGTATCCTTCCCGGCCTCGGGGACCTGTGGGTCCGGGCCTGTGCTGGCCCTGGGGCCCTGCTTGAGCGCCGGCCGCAGAGGGAGAGTTGCGCCCCCGAGCTGAGGGTGTTTTTGAGCGTACATCACGTGCTCAAACTCCTGTCGAACTCCAGGGCTAAACCCAAAATACCACAGGGCAGGGTGCCCAGGGGCTGAGTCCTGAATGCAGGTAGCCAGGAGGATCTAGGGCTGGGCCGGGGAGCTGGGGTCAGGGGGAGAGGCAGGGCAGATCAGGTGGCCCCTGGAGGCCACGATTTGGTCTTAGAGTGGGAAGCGAAACCAACTAGCTTGAGGGTTTCAGGGGTTTAGGAAGTCAGAGGGGCCTTGGGCAGGGCACAAGACCTTGACTCTGGCCCAGCTACTGGGGCTCCTGGGCAGCCTCTTCTTCCTGGGCCAGGCCCTCACAGCCATGCTGGTGTACGTGTGGAGCCGCCGCAGCCCTGGGGTGAGGGTCAACTTCTTCGGCCTCCTCACCTTCCAGGCGCCGTTCCTGCCTTGGGCGCTCATGGGCTTCTCCATGCTGCTGGGCAACTCCATCCTGGTGGACCTGCTGGGTGAGCCTGCTGTCCAGGGAGCCCGCCCCAAGTTGGGTGTGCTGGGCCAGAGCCCTGGTCCTCTCCCTGTCCCCCACCGCTCTTCCCGCCTCCTGGCGCTACCATTCCTCCGGCCCCTCCAACAAGCCAGCCTATCAGCTTTACTTCTTCGAGCCTGACCCATTCGCTGATGCTTGGGTGGGGCCCGACCCGGTGGGGATGGGTGGCTCAGGGTGCCTGCTTCATGGCTCTAGTTCCTCTGATGTCCTCAGGCCTGACCTCCTCCAGGTTCTGCCCACTTCTGGGCCAAGCCTGGCCCACGCTGGGCTGGCCGGCCGTGCGGGGCATCGGACACCCATGCTCTGGGGGCTTCAGGGCCGTGGCGGGTGGCCTCACTCAGCACCGGCGGCTCTCCCGCAGGGATCGCGGTGGGCCATGTCTATTACTTCCTGGAGGACGTCTTCCCCAACCAGCCTGGAGGCAAGAGGCTGCTGCTGACCCCCAGCTTCCTGTGAGTGCTGACAGCCTTCCCCACCTGCCTCCCCAGATGGCTCTCCACCCCATGGGGGGGACCCTGCCGGCTGCAGCTCAGCGTGGGCCCCTCCTCACAGGAAGCTGCTACTGGATGCCCCAGCGGAGGACCCCAATTACCTGCCCCTCCCCGAGGAGCAGCCAGGACCCCTGCAGCCGTGAGGACCACCTCACCCAGAGCCGGGTCCCCCACCCCCACCCCTGGCTTGCGACGCAGCTGCCTGTCCTGGAGGCCGGGCCCGGGCCCCGGGCCCCAGCCCTGAATAAACAAGTGACCTGCAGCCTGTTCCCCACAGCACTGGCTCTCCTGCCACGGCCAGCCTCTCCACGCGGGGCACGTACTGCTGGCCGAGAGCCAGGGCCACCAGCCCTGACCTGCTCTCCGGCCCAGCACAGGCAGCACAGCCGGAGGCCCAGGGAGGGTCCAGAACCTGCCCGGGCGCCATCAGAGCTCTGAGCACAGAGGGCAGCCCTGCCAGGGTTCTCATCCCCGCCCTGCCTGTGCTGTACTTCAGCTTCCACCGACGGGCTCAGATCTCAGGGGCAGGGCTGGGACTGGGATGCCGGGTTGTGCTGAGCTTTGGCCGTGGGGGCCCTCCGTTGACGCCTCCCTAGGGTCCTCCTGTCCTGAACTGGCGACCCCCAAGGGGACCTCTGCCTCATTTCCCGGCCAGGCCACTGAAGGACGGGCCGGGTGCAGAAGAGGGCCAGGCCCTTTCTGTGATTCCAAAGCCTCAAGTGTCGCGTTTGCAGAGACCAGTGGCTGAGGCAAAGGCCTCTGGGAAGCTCCGCCCCTGCTGCTTGCGGCTGAGGCCCGCGGGAGCCTCACCTGGCCCCCAGCTCACGGGCACTGGAGGACCAGTCCACACAGTGGTTTACTCCTGGGTCGGCACCAGCCGCCGGCTGTCACTTTCACAGAGGATAAAAGGACTCGCTGTGGAGTTGGACCTTAATGTCGTGAAACCTCGCGCCCAGCAGCGGGCCTGGCAGTGGGTAGGCAGGTGAAGGCCCCGCCCCGGGCCTTTCCCAGGCAGGTGCCGCCTGGCCAGCGGGCTCTGGGGCTCAGGCCAGCTCCTGCTGTGGCCGGAACATCCCCCCTGTTGGTGGAGCCCCAGTGTCTGCGAGGCCAGCTGGGCCTGGAGCCTTTTTCTCTGAAGCCCTGCCGTCCCCTTGCTCTGTATGGAAGGCAGAGGCTGGAGCATGAGTTCCTAGGATGTGCTCACGAGACCCCCAAGCCCAGGGGCAAGGCCCATCGCAGCCCACCCAGCAGCTGGAAACCCTCGGAGCTCTGCCCCTCCCGCTGTGAGGCCCCCGCCGTGTTGGTGCCAGCAACGGAAGGTCCAGGGCCTGGGCCCACGGGCTTAACGCAACTGGGCCTGGGTCACCTGCAGGGCCTGGTCCCAGGAGGAGGAAGCCCCCAGGTGCCACCCTCCAGGTTGCATGGGGACCTGTCCACATCACAGAAGATGCAGGGTCACGCGGTGAGCTGGCACCGGGCCCCGCTGGAGCACCAGCCGCGGGTGGAGGTGGGCCCCAGCTCTCCTGTCAGGAGCGTGGTGCTGGGAGGTGTGGCCGGAGTGGTGCCCACCGGCTGCAGCGAACAGGCGGGCACAGGCCCGCCAGCAGCGCCCGCAGAGGACGGGGCCCCTGCAAGGGACAGAGAAGCCACGCTCCTGGCTGGGGGCTGGGCTGGGACTGACAGGTGGCCCTGCCCTCTGCGCCCCACCACTTCCAACCTGCCCGGGACTCCAAGGACTTGCTGAGCTGGGCGGGTGGGAGCCGTGGGGAGTCAAACTGCTGGTGGGGGCAGGAGGGGCGGCTTGCAGGGCTGAGTGGAGCCCTGGCCCTGCTCATGTTGTGGGGGTGGGGGGGTCCAGGGGCGCCTTAGCCCTGCTGAGGCCCAGCTGGGACGTGCGTGCAGGAGGGTGAGGGGCCAGCCTGTGCCATGCTGCCCCCATTCTCAGCTCCATGCCACCACTTTGAAGAAACAGAACCTGTTGCCTTTTTATTTAGAAAGTGTTGCTGCCCTGCCTGGGGCTTCTATACAAAAAACAAACACAGCTCAACTCGGCCTCTCCTGACCAGAGACGGGTGGTGGGGACGGGCTCAGCAGACGGAATGTGTCCCTGGGCGGCGGGGGACCAGGAGGCCCCTGGCCTGTTCCTCAGGATGGCCGGGCTGCCCCTGCCTGGTCCCCTCCGAGCCAGAAGATGGAGGAGAGGTGGGCCGATCTCCAGACGCTCCCTGGGAGCCAGGCGCCGCGGGGTGGTCACCAGGCCGGGGCTGTGTTGGCCAGACGCCTCATCCGCCTGCGGGAGGGGGAGGGCAGCAAGCCCCGGATCTCTCAGGCAACCGAGTGAGGGGGCAGGAGCCCCTAGCCCCTCCCTCAGCCACTCTGCTGCGTGGGGCCTGGAAGCCGCCCTCTGTCCCGCCCCCTCCCCAGGGAGAGTGAGCCTGCTCTGGGCTGTGGTCAGACCTGCCCAAGGGCTAGCCTGGGACCCCTCGCCCAGGGCCGTCCTGCCTGGAAGGGGCTGGGGCAGCACCTTGTGTTCCGGTCCTGGTCCCGGATCTTCTTTTCCATCTCCGCGTCCGTCAGGGTCTCCAGCAGCGGGCACCACTGATCAGCGTCTCCCGTGTTCCGGATGGCAATCTCCACCGTGGGCAGGGGGTTCTCGCTGTGGAAGATGGGAGAGGTGGACAGCTTGCAGAGCAGCAGCAGCAGAGGCCCCCAGAAAGCAGTGTCCACCCCCCTGCGGGCAGACAGGACGTGGAGCCTGGCTTCTGCGCCCGGCTCCCGACACAGGGCGGCCGGGCATGCTGCCAACATGGCATCTCCGGATCTGCATGTGGGGAGGGGTCCACGGGACAGTGCTGCGGGCCCAGCCATTCCCAGTGGACCTGCAGGGAGGAGGAGGGCTGTCCACCCCGCTCAGTGTCCAGGAGAAAGGAGAGTAAAGCAGTCCATCCACCCAGGAGTGGAGTCCCAGGGCCCCTGCCCCGACCAGCCTGCAGGGGGCCCCTTGGCCCACGTCACAGGGGCCCAGAATCCATAAGCCCTGACTGCTCCACCCCGGAGCCCCTCAAAGATGCGCCCAGACTCCGTCCGAGGAGTCTGCACACCCTCTGGCGAGGTGGACTCAGGGCTGGGGGTCAGCCTCGGCGAGGCGCTGCCTCTGCCAGGAGAGCCAGGCCCAGCCCGCCAGCAAGCCTCAGCTGTGCCCTCGCCCGCCCTGCCCGCAGCCGCCACGCTGGCCTCTGGGTCCTCTCCTCTGGCCTCCTGCTGGGCCACTGGTGCTCAGCCCCAGGAGTCAGCCTGCCGGGAGCCCTACAGAGTCAGCCCCCAGAGGGAGGGTGGGGGTCCCCAGGGGACAGCACAGGAAAAAACAGGCCCCTGGCCTTAGCTTTAACTCCTCATCTGGAAAATGGGGACAGTGTCCTTGCTGCGAGGAGTTTCAGAGGACCACTGCCACAAAACAGCACACACCCACTGCATGGGGGCTGGGGCCTGAGCCGGTGCCCCCGAGTCCCAGGCCGGTGGCTTGGCTGCCCCGGCCGCCCCTGCCGACAGCTTCCCAGCCAGGTGGTGCTGCGGCAATCCAGAAGCCAGCACTGCAGACCCAAACGTCACTCCTCACATTGCGGGCTCCCAGCTGCCTTCCTCGGGGGAAGGCTGACACAAAAGTCACCAAGTCCACGCCGACGGGAGCAAATATGTCTTCCTCTAAACTTAAACAAACGCGGGTCCTGGAGGCCCTGTGTTTACCTCCCTGTGGCTCCAGGAAGATTGCATCCCAGGGGGTTGTTCTAAACCAAGGGCTGCTCAGGCCTGGAAGGAGGGGCCTGGAGCCAGGAGCCCACCCTCCCGGGCGTTCAGCTTTCTGGGCCTCAAGGCCACCTGGGACCCTGCATTCCCACCACCCGCCAGGTGCAAGTAGGGAGGCCATGCCGGAGCAGGCAGAGGGCCCGGAGGGGCGTCTTCAACGGGACCTCACTTTGACAACTTCACAGGTGTGGCAGGCCAGCTGGGAGGCACGGCTGTGCCCACCTGGTAGATGAGAACAAGACTGCAGGAAGTGATACCCCTCCACACCTCCCCAACCGGGAGGAGGGGACAAAACTCGGTGTCACCCTCCTGGGTAAGATCAACCGACTCGACAAGGGGCCCAGCCCGCTCGATGGGGAAAGGGCAGTCCTTCCAACAAGCAGTGCTGGGACGGGACCCGGCAGGCCACGGTTTCTCAGCTATGCCACCAACAGCACAAGCACCCCGAGAAAAAAACATACACTGGACACTGTCACGTAAGTGAACTACAAACCCACAAAAGGAGAAGACACGTGCCTATGCCTATGTGTCTTCAGATATGTGGTAAGGGGCCTGTATCTGGAATGTGTAACGAACTCTTGAAAAGTGGAAGTGTCAGTCACTCAGTCGTGTCCAGCTCTTTGCAACCCCATGGACGGTGGCCTGCCAGGCTCCTCTGCCCATGGGCTTCTCCAGGCAAGAACACTGAAACGGGTTGCCATGCCCTCCTCCAGGGGATCTTCCCAACCCAGGGAGAGAACCTACGTCTCTCCTGCACTGGCAGGGGGGTTCTTTACCAGTAGTGCCACCTGGGGAGAAAAATCTCCAGGTCCCCTGAATGTCAGAGCAGGAGGGGCTCGGCCCAGGCCTGTGAGGGGACCCCCTCCGAGTCCCCCTGCTGCACAGCAGTGAGAGGTGCGTTCTGAGTCAGCCTCCAGGGACCAGGGACTTGGTGTCGACATCACTCCCAGGACCTCAGGATCTGCTCTGGGAAGTGAGGCCCCCCAGGCTGGCCCCAGGCCTGCTGGCCTCAGCTCGTGAGCTGTGCATGGACAGGTGCCGCGAGCAGGCCTCCCACTGGACTCGGGGCGTGGCCTGGACCCCGGGGCTGCCGGCGGTCGCAGGGGGCCCCGTGTGGCGGCTGTTCCTTCTCTGGCTCAGAGTCCCAGGAACATGGTGGGCGCTGCCTCCCGGGGTTTCTGGAGAAGCAGCTGAGACGCAAACAGCCCCACACGCTCCCTCAGCTGTTCCCTGTCAAGGGCGGTCCCTTGGTAGCGGCCTCCACATGGGGACGGTGACAGCTTGAGCAGCCGCGTAAAGCCTAACATCCGGTTTGGAAGCCTCCCGCGGTGGAAGGGGGCCCGAGGGACGGGGTTCCCTGGGGCGAGCTCCACCGGGTCCGGGGCCGCTGGCAACCGGAAGGCACGCCAGGGTCGTGAGGAGCTCGCCCGTGTCCACTGCCGCCAGCAGTGGGACCAGATCCCCTCCCCGCTCTGTGGGCGGCCTGAACGCCACCTCCTCTCCCACGGGGCACCCGCCGCCTGCTTGTGGACGGAACAAGAGGCGGCAGTGGCCTCCAGACCCCCCTCGGCGGGGGCAGACCTGTCCAAGACTGAGCACAAGGCCAGGGGATAAGCAAGGGTCTCAGTAATGTCCCCGCTGGGACAGGGGACGGGAGGAGGCGACAGGCCGCCGAGCGCGCGGGGCGGCCCTCAGTCAGCTGGCACCGAGGCTCCAGCAAGTCCCGAAGGCATCCCCACAGGGGGGCGGGGGCGGCCACCCGTCCGAGCCCCTACCTGAAGGCGTAGGTCTTCTGATGCCAGCTCAGCTGTCCCCGGATGCTGTAGGCGATGGTGGTGACGAACTCCCCGCCCAGCCCCAGCTCGGAGCACAGCTTCAGGGCGAACTTCTCGGGTGAGTTCTCCTTCTCTGACATGTCCCACTCGAACTGGTCCACCAAGGAGATGTTCCCCACATGGATGTTCAGCTGGCCCGGGAGCACAGACATGAGCTGGAGTGGCCCCCCTCCGGGGCCAGGCCGCACCCTCAATGCCCTTTCTCTCCAGAACGTCCCCCCTTCATTCTCGGCTTCGCCCCTGTGCTGCTAGCTGGGGTAAGGAAAACAACCCCTATCTCTCTGCAAAGGGATTAACTACCAAGGAAGATGTGTTGGTAATTGGATAACTCCCTACAAAGAAAGATAGGATCTGATGGCTTTACTGGTGAATTCTACCAAACGTTTCAAGAACTAACACCAATCCTTATCAAATCCTGCCAAAAAACTGAAAAAAAAAAGGAACACTTCATAACTCACTGCCTTGATACCAAAGCCAGACAAAGACACTACAAGAAAGGAAAAGTACAGACCAATACTTACTGTGAACATCGATATGAAACCTCAGCAGACACGAGCAAAGCTACATTCAGCAGCACATCAGAAGAATTACACACTATTATAGATGATGTGATGATGACACAAATTATAAACGGGGAGACTTGCTCTGGCAACGTAAGGATGGCTCAGTAAGTAAACCGATCAGTGCAATGAGTCACTTGAACAGAACGAAGGACAAAACCACACAGTCATCTCAATAATTGGGGAAAAAAGCATTAGACAAAATTCAGCATGCTTTCACGATAAAAGCACTCAGTAAACTAAGAACAGATGGAAACTACATCTACAAGATTAACTCAGTCAAAAAAAACCACCGCAAGTATCACCCACAATGGTAGAAGACTGGTAACTTTTCCTCTTAGATCAGGAACTAGCCAAGGATACCCAGTCTTGCCACTTTGATTCAATATGGCGTTGGAATTTCTACTCAATGCAATTAGGCAAGAAAAATAAATACAAGGTATCCACCTGGAAAGGAAGAAGTAAAACTATCTTTGTTCCGAGATGTTATGATCTTATATGCAGAGTTTAAGATGCTAACAAGATACTGTTAGAACTAGTGAGTGAATTCAGCAAGGCAGCAGGGCACAATGTCCACAGGCAAAAACCAGCCGCATCTCTGTATGCCAACACCGAGCAACCCGAGAAAGGAAGCGTGAAAAAATCACAGTAACATCAAAAAGAACACAATCCTTAGAAATTAATTTAACCAAGGAGATGGAAGACTTGTACAGTGAACAACATAAAACGCTGAAAAAAATTAAAGACAAAAATAAATGGAAAAACATCCCATGTCCATGGATTGGAAGACTTAAAATTGTTAAGTTGTCAAGGCTATGGTTTTTCCAGGAGTCATGTGTGGATGTGAGAGTTGGACCATAAAGAAAGATGAGAGCTGAAGAATTGATGCTTTTGAACTGTGGTGTTGGAGAAGACTCTTGAGAGCCCCGTGGACTGCAAGGAGATCCAACCAGTCCATCCTAAAGGAGACTAGTCCTGAGTGTTCACTGGAGGGACTGATGTGGAAGCTGAAACTCCAATCCTTTGTCCACCTGATGCGAAGAGCTGACTCACTGGAAAAGACCCTGATTCTGGGAAAGATTGAAGGCAGGAGGAGAAGGGGACGACAGAGGATGAGATGGTTGGATGGCATCACTGACTCAATGGACATGGGTTTGGGTGGACTCCGGGAGTTGGTGATGGACAGGGAGGCCTGGCGTGCTGTGGTTCATGGGGTCGCGAGGAGTCGGACACGACTGAGCGACTGAACTGAACTGAACATGAATACCCAAAGCAATCTACAAAGCCAATGTAATCCCTATCAAAATCCCGATAGCATTTCTGCAGAAATAGGAAAAAAAATCTTAAAATTCATATGGAACCTAAGGAAAAGCAAAGGATGTCTGGTCAAAACAATGACGAAAAGAACAACAAAGCTGGAAGACTCACACTTCTTGATTTCAAAACTGACTGCAAAGGTACAACAACGAGAACAGTGTGAGTCTAACATAGAACATAGCCATGGGCCAACGGGACAGCCCGGAAACAGACTCTCAAGCAGGTGGTCAGACGATTCTCAGCAAAGATGCCAAGACCATTCAATGAAGGCTAGTCTTTGCAACCAGTGGTTCTGGGAAAAAAGAACATACACATGCGGAAGAATGCAGTGGGACCCTTACCTAATCCCACAGACAGAAATTAGCTCAAAATAGATGAGACATACAAATGGAAGAGCTCAATCTATAAAACTCTCAGAAAAAACAGAGCAAAGCTTCACGACATTGGATTTCGCAGTGATTTCTCAGATATGACGTCAAAGGCATAGGTGATAAGAGAAAAAATAAACTGACTTCACCAAAATATAAAAACTTCTATGCATCAAAAGACACTATCAACAACATAAAAAGGCAACCCGTGGAAGAAAACATCTGCAAATCACAGGATCTGAAAACAGATCGCTATCTATAAGATACAGGGAACTGGTAAAACAACAAGAAAACAACAAAACCCAGACTCAAAACTGGGAAGGACTTCAGCAGACACAGAAAATAAACAGATGGCCAACAGGGCCACTAATCAGCAAGGAAAGGCCCACAAAGGTCCAAATCCAAGGCTATGGTTTTTCCAGTAGTCATGTAGGGATGTGAGAGTTGGACCATAAAGAAAGCTGAGCACCGAACAATTGATGCTTTTGAACTGCGGTGTTGGAGAAGACTCTTGAGAGTCCCTTGGACTGCAAGGAGATCCAACCAGTCCATTCTAAAGGAGATCAGTCCTGAATATTCACTGAAGGACTGATGCTGAAGCTACAATACTTTGTCCACCTGATGCGAAGAACTGACTCATTGGAAAAGACCCTGATGCTGGGAAAGATTGAGGGCAGGAGGAGAAGCGGATGACAGAGGATGAGATGGTTGGATGGCATCACTGACTCGATGGACGTGAGTTTGGGCAAGCTCCGGGAGAGAGTGAAGGGCAGGGAAGCCTGGCGTGCTGCAGTCCATGCATCCCCAACAGCTGGACTGAGCTACCGAACAACAACAAATCAACAGGGAAATGCAGATCGAAACCACAGGGAGATACTGCTCACCACCAGGCAGGCCTTCTTGAGTGGGGCTCGGGGCAGGTGGCCCCCTCTTCTCTCGTGACGCCCCCCAGGACTGCGGGGGTTGCTGAGACAGCATGGGGTATGCCTGGCCCAGCCTGCCCACAACAAGAGCGGCAGTGTGCCCGCCTCGATGCACCCTTCCCTGCTCTGCCCATCAGCTGGGTCACACCTGGACGCGCCCAGAACGTGATGCCCTCCTCAGAAGTCGGCCCGTGCCCTTCCTGGGACAAGCTGCCCAAGAGACAGCCTTCCAGAGCCCTGCCCCACAACACGGACCCCAGACAGGCTCCTGTCGAGGCCTCCACGCACCTCCGCACCTCGCAAGCTCCGAGGACAAGGCAGGCCTGCTGCGGGTGAGGAGCCGCCTACCTTGATAATGACGCGCTGGTCTGACTGGTCTTCCAGGATGCTGTCCGTGGGGTAGGACTCGATCTGCTGTCTGATGGCGGAGGCAATGGCCGGCACGAACGTCAGCGGGTTCAGATCCAGGTCGTCACAGAGAATCTCTGAGAACATCTCCGGGGTCATCAGCTTCTCTGAAACGGAGACAGAGGGGGGAGCCACCAGTGGACCACGGGGCCTAAGGTCAGCCCGCTCAGCCCTGCCTCCTCTGCCACCCACCCCTGGGTGACAACAGGACCCCCCAACACCACGCAGACAGAGCTGAGTGCACGCCAGCCAGGGTGGCGGACGGACCATTCATGTTCCAGGTAAAGGCGTCCCGCAGCTTCTGCCCATCAATCTCCATGTCCAGTCGGATGGGGACCAGCACCTCGGGCTGGGACGCATTCTCGTGGATCACAGCTGGGTCGTGGTCGTCGAAGCTGGAAGGGAAGCGGCCGCATGCTCAGCAAAGCGGGCTGTGTCCCTGTGCCCAGGGCCTCCCTCTCTGCACCAGTGGTCACTGAGACCTGCCCAGAGAGGACCTGTCCACTACGGGCTGAGCCGGCAGAGACAGGGCCGGTGGGAGTCCACACGGGGCGGAACGGGAGCTGCCAACTCGGGCAGCAGGACAAACTCAGACGTTCCCCGCAGGACGAGAGGTTTAAGCCCCAGAGCAGGCAGGATTCTCCCAGCAGCTCTGAGGAAGAAAGGGTATGTCCAGAAGAAGAAACCCTGGAACAAAGGCCGAGGGGCAGGAGGGTCGAGATGCTGCTGGGGGAGCAGTGAAGGAGGGGTGCTGACCGGGCGGGGGGCGGGAGGGACGCTGGGGCGTCTCAGTGGCCAAGCGCCCAGGGCTCCCCACCTGCAGCCTGGACCCCGAGGGAGCTCCAGAGGACGGAGAGCAAGGCAGCTCCGCGCTCACGCCTGCCCTTTAGGATGGGGAAGAGGGAAGAGACGGGGACGGCGGGGGGCAAGGAAAACAGGTGCGCCCCCCTTAGACCCAGGGGTGAGAGCCGCTTTCCAAGGACGCAGGGGCGCCGGCAACGAGCAGACAGCGGGCAACAGCCCGCAGGCGGGAGGCCGCACGGCCGAGGCCCCTCACCAGAGTGGGAAGGTCCGCTTCTTGTCGCGGCCCATGCGGTTCCTGTTGATGGTAGTGGAGCAGGGCACGGCGTCCAGGTGGTGCGAGCTGTTGGGCAGGGTGGGCACCCACTGGCTGTTCCTCTTGGCCTTCTGTTCCCTGGGAGACACGGACACCCATCTGCTCAGCCTATGGGCCAAAAGCTGCCCCTAGCCGCCAGGTCGTGGCCAGTGGGGTATGCTGGCCTGTGCGCCCAGCTCCGAGGTGGCTATTCTCCAGGCTCTGAGTGGCACCTGCTCGGGGTCACCAGTTTTAGGGGAGGAGGAGAGGGCAGGCGGCCCCAGCCCAGTCCACGAGCTGTCACCCTGTGCTGGGCACTCAGGAGAGAAGGTCAGGGTTCACAGTGGGGCGGGGGGCAGATTTCCAGGAGAGCCCCGAGGGCAGCAGAGAGGAGGCTCAGGTCAATGGTTGGGCAGGGGGCCAGGGCTGGAGACACAGAGAGGGTCCCGACCTGGGGGGGCCCTGCCCTCAGCGGGCAGCTGAGAGTCCCCAGGGGTTTGCACACTTTTGATCAGGCTGTTAGTTCAGACGCATAGTCCAGCCTGAGACAGGTAACACCTCTGGCCTCCGGGCCTTCAGGGATGGGAAGATACTCTAGAAAGTGGGACTCAAAGTAACTCAAGGAACTCAGGTCCCACGGGGGAGCCCTTCTCTCCAAGTTACAGGGGGCGTTTACTACGAGGAAAATACCAAAGGCCGTTTTGAGCTGAGGCTCCCGGGCTGGGCTGTCTGTCTGCGAGACTGCTCGTCACCCCTGGGCCACGACCCCGCTGGCCCAGGGAGCCGTTAGCGCAGCGACTGCACAGCTCACCTCTGCAGCCCTGTCCCACAGCGTGTCACCATCGGTGACGTCTGCCCAGTTTCCCACTAAGACAGCACCCTTCCAGGACGGGGGGCGGAGGGAGAGGCGGTGGCCTTTTCACTCCTTTCTGCAGCTGGGGCCCCTCGCACCCCAGCGCCTGGGCCCAGGAGCACCCCTTGGGGTGGGGCAGGGGGGGAGCCACACACCAAGGGGAGCCAGGACCCACCCGAATCTCCTGCCCGGCCCTGACACCAGAGAGCTAGGGAAACAGGGCCCGGGGCTAACGCGGGCAGGACCAAGAGCTGAGGCGGCAAGACGGGGTCGCCGCCACAGGCCAGCTGGCTCGAAGTTTCTACTCCGGGCCTGCAAGCCAAGAGGGAAAAGGTGCCCACTCAGATCAGGTGCCTCCCGTCTCCGGGGGGTGGGTGGGTGGGTGGGGCTGTGAGGTCGGATCCTTTGTAACTTCCACGGGCGAAGCTGGCGCGCTGGGCCCGTGTGGGCAGCATGGGTGTGGACCATCACACTTTTCCCCATTGAGTCTCCAGCCAGAGCTGTCACCCAGGTCCCCCGAGGCCAGCTCCCCTCCTGCAGCAGCCTCTCCTATCTAGGCCGAGTCTGCCTGGCTGACCCCTCCTGCCTGATGGCCTCAAGTGGACAGTGCAAGTCACGTCGCAGCACGCGAGTGGGACGACACAAGGCCACGCGGGGTCCAGGCATCTGAGTCCCACCACTCAGCCTCCCTTCCACTGCAGAGAGGGCTGTCCAAGAGCCCCGGGGGCCAACTGGCCCCTGCCCGATCTGGCTAGTGTGGGGGAGGAGGCGTGCCACCCCTCCTGGGGGGCTGGCTGGGCACTGGGCAGGCGCCTCCTGACAGTGGAGCCCACTGCTGGCTTTCCTGCAGCCCCACCGCCACACAGCAGTTCTCACTGCCCAGTAACAGGAGGCTACTGGCCTAGCTCTCTCCTTCAGGTGATGGACTCAACCAGGAGCGTTCACTGCCCCACACAAGGTGCCCGGCTGCTGCGTGCGGATCTCAAAGCCCCATCCACATGCACGTAATCTCCGCCGGTGACTTCTCTAGGGAAGCCCGGCTATCCCGCCATCCTCACCACACCACTGGGGCGAGAAAAGCCATCTGCAGCGCTCACGTCTACAATCGGCCAGGCCGTGAGCACACCACCTTCTTCGGGGGGTTGTGGGGGCGGGGGAGGGGTTAGAAAAAGAATCCGATGGTGCAGTTGGGAGAAAACCTGGCAGGGGACTGTCCACGCGGCCGCCCCCTCCCCCTCCTCCCCCACTGCCAGTGCCCCAGGTCTCGTGCCTGGAGAGCTGAAGGTGCCAGCAGGCCTGCTGCCCGCCTCACTCGCGTGGCCCGGGCTCGCTGCCGGTCTGCCTGCCCAGCACACAGACGCAGCCCCGGCTCTCTGCTGCCACCCGCCTCCCCCAGGCAGGACTCTCCCACAACACCAAGGCTGTCTCTGGGTTCAGGACAGCCCTCGTTGTAAAGTGCTTCCCGGGGCTGAGACGACTGGGCCGGAGATCCAAACGCGGCTGAGGCTGCCTCAGAGCCTGGCGCAGGGCAGCCGTGGTGCAGAGCGGCCCAGTGAGCTCCCTCCCTCCCTGCTTCTTTATGCTGCCAGCTATGTCTATTTTTACTCTGCATTTTAGAAACGATACTGAAGGACGAACACCGTTCCCCGTGTGTCTGCTCTATACCCTTTATCTACTTGTCTACTAGCGTGTCCAAGTTCTGCTGGTAAGTCTGAATGAACAAACACTACCCACAAGCAGCCGCGTCCCCATGACCCTCGCCTGTTCAACTGGGGACGTAAACGTGCTTTCAAAGGACCCAAGTTTCTACTTCAAAACCGCTGTGTATTTCTTTGGGAGTTCAAAGCATTCTTACCAACTCTCCAGAACCCAGGGCTTGGCTTACGTTTCTTAGAAATTCCAAAGACAGACACTTGGAAACCTGGAGAAGATGGCCTGTGAGCACAGGGGGCCGGCAGTACCTGAGGTAGGTGGGGGGCTCGGTGCTGATGGACACAGCCTTGTACTTCTCATCGTTGCCGTCCAGGATCTCCTCTACCTCGGAGGCTTTCAGCAGGGTCACGCTGGTGGCCAGGGTCGTGTATCCATGATCTGCAACCAGAGGTGGGGCTGCGGTCAGCCTGCGGGCGGGCGGCGGGCAGGAGCAGCCAGGAGACGCAGCACACCGAGGTCCTCACATGCAGGAGGTGGGGGAAGCGGCTGTGGACCTCACGACTGCCCGATGCGGGCCTCTTCCAAGGGGCGGCCTGGACCCTGGCTTTCTCCAGAAGCCCTGCCGGGCCGCCTGCACGGGCTCCAGCCACAGGGCCTCTGGGGACAGGAGGGCTCCAGAGGGAGCCGGCCAGCGGGAAGAGGTCTGACACCGCTGCAGTCCACGACACGAAGCGAGGTGGAGATGGGATGAGGGATGAGAAACACTTTTTCTTTTAAAACAAGAGCCCAGAGAGTTGGAAAGAGCTGCTGCAACGCAACAAGAACTCCTGGCCCCGGCGCCAGCAGCCCTGGGAGCCCGAGTTCTCGGCATCCGACCACAGCTTGCCTAGGGAGCCGGTGGAGACGGGGCGGGGTTAGGAGAAGGCGGCTCCCCAGGGAGCGCCAGGCCCGGGGTCGCCAAGGCTCACCAGGGGGAAGCGCAGCCAGGGGCACAGCGTTAGTGACCGGCACTGCACCCGGCGCAGGAGGGCCAGGGAGGGGCTGAACGGTCACAGCAGTGCGCGGACAAGAGGCTCCGGCTCCTGCGTTAAAAGAACGCGGTGGACAGACCACGGCAGCGCCACGGACACACTCACACCTGACAGACTGCGGAGCGCGCAAGAGGGTGAGCGCGCGCGCGCGCACACACACACACACACACACACGGGCGCGCGCACGCGGGGCGCGGGCCGGTTCCACCAGGGCGCCTTGGTGCCCGGGCCCGGAGGCGTTGCCCTGTGGCCCAGGGCCACACACCACGGGGCAAACATGCACACGAGCGAGCGCTAGCGGACCAGCTGCCAGACCAGGTGCCACGGGGTGGATTGGGGGGGTGGGGACGGGGAGCGAAGCGGTGAAAGCCCGGAGGGGGGCGGGGCCAGGGCCGCCCCACCGCCCGGGCGCATGGAGGGTGAGGATGGCGCACGCCCGCGGATGGCACAGCATCACAGCAATCCTAAAACGTTTTCAGACCGGTGCGTCTTCACCGCGCCCGCGCCCCGCCCGGCCCTCCGACCGCCGGGCATCCCCTGACCCCGACCACCCTGACCGAGGACCCCCACCCGCACCGGGGAGCCCACCCCCACCCCGGGGGCGCTCCGCCACGCTAAGGTCAGGACTGCCGTGAAGACGCGCCGGGGTGAAAACGTTTTATCTTCATGACATAAGCGAGTGGTTTTGAAACAGGTTTACAAACCCTCGTGAAGACGCACCCTTAGTGTTAGGTTTTGTTTTTTTACCATGTGACGATGCAACTATTTTCTTCCTCTCTTCCACAGTGGCTAGTCGCCTCCAGAGCGAGGGGTATCTCTTGTACAGAGAACCTCGGAACATACGGAGGTAGTTTCCCACCTAGGGGTAAAGCGAGAAGGCTCATTACGAGGGCCAGGGCTCCTCGGGGAAGGGAAGGGCCCTGGCGCAGAGGCTCTGCCACCTTAGTGACACGCAGACCACGCGCGGCCTGCAGGCGCCGGGCTCTGAAAGCAGGCAAAGCCCGATCTGCTGACATCAGGGGTTCCGCAGCAGCGAAGGTCTGGCCCGCACCTGGCCCACTGGCAGGGGGTAAGCTCTGCCTCCCGGCGACAGCACCAAGTTCAGGAAGGGCCACGCAGACGCTGGTGAGACACGGCCCCCCAGAGCTCCCCAAGAAGCTCTGACTTTGCACTAAAGATCTCTGGCGCAGTCCAAAAATGTAAGGCCTCTCTTCCTTTTATCTTAAGACTTTGATATTTTTACGATGTAATAAACACCAAAAAGGGCTTTTAATTTTAGACAGATGTAGGATAATTTCCCCCGTGGCCCTTGCTGCTTTGTTTAGTAACAAAACTCAAACCAGAAATACCAAAGGAATTTTCCAAAGAGTTTCAAAGTGCTTATCAGCAATCACTAGAGTGGCTGCATACATCATCACTGCCCCAAACAATAGCCTGCCTGTGCCAGATACTCAAAGTACAACTTACTTGACGAAAACAAACCTAGTCCTAACGTTTTTACAAAGAAACTCCACTGCTTCACCGACTTTTCAGAAACAACCACTCGATCACGTGGCAGGGGACAGTCGCTAGACTGGGTGCTGGCTCCTTCTGTGAGCGGGCAACACTGCCCTCTTCTCGGCCTCCCTACTCCTCTTGACAGATGTTCATCAACTGTAAAGTTCACCCACGAAGGACCCACTTCTGCTATTTTCCCATGTACCTACCCCACTATAGTATTTACAGTTTCTCCATTTTTCATGAGTTTAGAGATTTACACAACCACGGCTGCTGAACAGCGTGAGAGAGCGGCCACAACGTCCCTCCTGCTCCTTGCTGCAGGGGCAGGCCCTTGCGAGTTATCTGGCTTGAGCGTGGTTACCATCCGGGGGTAAACACAGAGTTTCTAGGAGGTTTTTGACAAGACACTGACCCTAATGCCCCCACTACCACCGTGCAGGTCCTGCAGGCTTCCCAGCATCCTAGGCCCTTCCCGAGGTCCCTTCAGAACTTAGGGGACTTGGTCTGCCCCCTGGGTTTTCCCTGCACCAGCTTTTGCCCCCTCTGGACCCGGGTTTCCCAAATGGAAAACGAAGGTGTGGGTATGGAGGCTCCCTGGGCTCCTCTCGGCTGTGCCTCTGTGTGGTGATGGCGGCTGCCCCTGATGGGGGCAGGACTGGGGCAGCTGCAGGTACCCTCCCAAGGCTGCTACCCCCGAGTGGTGGGGGGCGCTGTGGGCACTGCTCTGCCTGGCGCACCTCTTGGAAATCAGCGCCTGCTATTTGGCCAGGGAAACTGGCCCGGGGGCCAAGCACCACTGCTGTCAGAGGAGCTGCTGGCTGTGAGTAGACGCCAGTCTAGCCCTGAACCCTGCCCAGGCCTCCTGAGGTCTGAACACGGTAAAGTCAGGCCCCGGACGGCAACTGCCTCTCCCTCCTGCCGTCTGGTCTCCATAAACTGCATCTCAGGACAAATCTTCTCACTCACCAGGGCTGAAACAGAAGACTGCAGTTGTCTTTCTCAATCTAAGATGTGCTGCAGGGCAAGTCGCAGAAGCTGTCTAGCCTAAGCATCTCATCAGATACCCGAGACAAGTGCCATGGACGCCAGGCTGGAGCCAGAGCTCCTCACACTCTGCCGACCTGGCACCGGGCTCCACCCAGTAAACACAAGCTTGATTTTCAAAAGTACCACCGACTCAGAGCCAATGCTAAACCGAGCGCTTTTCCTGCCCGTTAGATCGGGTGAAGGTTTCTTTAGTTAACCTGCCGGTCACCACATGCCACCTCCGTGCCCACAGGCTGGCGAAGACCTTTCTGAGCTGCGGCACGTGGCAGGCAGTGGCGCCTCTCTCCAGTACGGCCAGCTGTCAAGAGGAGCATTTCTGTGACAATGTGAAAATACGTTGCATCCGGCCCCGTGTTTCATAAAAACCGGTGAGGAAAGGAAACACAGAAAGTTCTGATGCTACTGACAACACAGGTCTCATAACTCAATACAAGTCAGACAAGCCACAGGGAGTCACAGGGAATCCCGAAAGCCTCATTGAGTGTGACCTTCATGAGGCTTAATTCATTCACAGTGTATTCAATCGTGAAGAGGGAAAAAAAATTGTAAAAAAGAACAAAAGAGTGAAATGTGTAAAACTGAAAACTGCTGCTAGGAGAAGCAAGCGTCGGCGTTTGTGATCGCTGTAACTCCCCAAGACCCGCACTCGCCTCGCTACAAAAGGGAGGCACTGCTGCTCGGCGCTTGCACATCTGAACTGCGGATCTGTAATTTTAAAATGTGTGTGTGGACACACACGCACACGCCGGAGACTGCCAAAGGCTGAGGGACACTGGAAGAACTTCATATACTTGGTGCACACTGCCAGTGAGAGTCAGTCACCCAGCTGATTCACAGAGTGCTGAAAGGTCACCGTTTAGGTAAGGATGAAGGGGTCCGGGCTCGTTCCCTTGCACTAACTCAAGAGTTAGTCCAAGATGGCCGAAGTGCCAGGCGCCTCCCGTTTGCTGCTGGATCTAGCTCAGGGCTGGCTGGGCCCTAGCCATCCAAAATCAAGCATCGTTCTCCCAACCTGTCTTCTCACTGATAATGGAAGATCAGAACGCCCACCCGCCCAACTCCAAGTCAAAGAACACCAAGCGGGTGAGCCCCGACTAAGTTCGGTGTTTCGAATCAGCGGTTTTAGGATTCCAGCTGGGGCAATGAGGGAGAGAGGGAGGGAGCGTGCGAGGGGTCCAACACCTCGCCCCGTGTGCAGCAAGGGATAACCCAACACCCCGTTTCTGTACGTCCGGCTGGAGTTGTGGAACTCAGCGCGGACCCGGGGCCACCGCGACCCCCGGGACCCTGGCCCGCGTGGCGCATCCCCGCGGCTAAGGGACACGCGTGAGCGTTCCCAGACTGCCGGGCGCGGGGCGGGGCCTGCTCGACCACGCCCCGATAGACCACGCTCTCGACCCGATCCACCCACCGCGTCCCCGCGGGACACGGGTGGGCGTGCCCAGAAGGCCGGGGCGGGGCTTCTCGGCCACGCCCAACAGGCCACGCCCCGATGCGCCCGGCCGCGCACGCGCACGCAGGCCCTCCGCGATGAATGGAGACGCGCGTTCCCGGCGCGCAGACCCGCCCCGAGGCTCCCGCGGGAACCGGGCCGGCCGGGAGGCCCGGAGGGCAAGGACGCGCCGCGGGCTACCTCAGAGCCGATCATGTAGAACTCGCCGTCGTCTTCCAGCTGGAACTTGACGGGCTTCTGCCCGAAGGTCTTGCTCAGCGCCATCATCATCATTGCGGCGGCAGACGCGGGCGGCCACGGCCGGGCTGCGAGGATCGGGAGGGCCGAGGCGGGCCGGGGGCGCTCCTAGCCCGGGGAAGCCGACGCGGGAGGTGAAGGGCGGGCCGGGCCGGGGGCGCTCGCGCCGCCGATGGGCTTCTCTGCCGCCGCCGCCGCAGACGACAAGCAGGCCGCCCTCAGTGCGCAGGCGCGGGCGTTGACGCTGACGCGCGCGTCGCCGCCGCCGCCCAGACAAAAGGGCCGGGCGCGCCCCCGAGGGCCCCTTAAAGGAGCCTCGGCCCGTTTCTCGGCCTTCCCGGCCGCCTCCCAAGTGGAGGTACCAGGGAAGGCCGCTCACGGGCAGAAATAGCAGCCGCGGCCCTGACTCGAGCGGCGCCCTTCCCCGTCTCACAGCCGGGGCTGGCATGCTGCCCTGGTGAGGAGGAACGAGGCTAGGCCCGGAAGGCCGGGAGGAGGCCGGAGGCTCCCTTGCCTCAGTTTCCCCGCCCGGAGGACGCTGTGCGGCTGAGCACATGGGCGGCCCAGGGACCAGTATCCCAGCTCCGGGCCAGCCCCCCAACCCCCGTTCCTGTGGCTCTAGGGATGGGGCGAGCATGGGCTGAGACTACCGGGCTTGGCAGGATTCCTAGGCCCAGCCGGTGTTTGTTTTGCCCGCTGCATCAAACGTCCCCGTCCCGTCCTTAACTCTGTGCCCTGTGCCTCCCGACAGCCCTGCCCTGGGGCGCTGACGGCCGAGCCGGCCGACGCACAGGAAGGCACCCGTATATCCGGTGGAAGAAGACAGTAGGTCAGAAACGGCCCACTGCTGATGGCTGCCCATGCCAACACCTGATACATGGCAGCTGTGAGAGGCCCCGCTATGAGCATCCACTTAGGGCTGTGTGTGTGTGTGTGTGTCTGTGTGTGTGTGTGTGTGTCTGTGTGTGTGTGCGTGTGCCTGTGTGTGTGCGTGCGCCTGTGTGTGTGCGTGCGCCTGTGTGTGTGCGTGCGCCTGTGTGTGCGTGCGTGTGTGACTTGCTTAGTCGTGTCTCTTTGCACCCTACGGGCCGTAGCCATGGGATTCCCCAAGCAAGAATACTGGAGCAGATGGTCATTCCCTTCTCCAGGGCATCTTCCCCACGCAGAGGCTGAACCTAGGTCTTCTACATTGCCTGGTGGCTCAGACGGTACAGAGTCTGCCTGCTATGCGGGACCTGGGTTGGAAAGATCCCCTGGAGAAGGAAATGGCAACCTACTCTAGTACTCTTGCCTGCAAAATCCCATGGACAGAGGAGCCTGGTAGGCTACAGTCTATGGGGTCGCAAAGAGTTGGACACGACTGAGCGGCTTCACTCGCTCCTGCGTCGCAGGCGGACCCTTGGCTCTCTGAGGGTGGCAGGCAAGTAGACCCCAGAGAGGGAGGAGTCAGCCATGGTGATCTTGAGTTCGGTTCTGTGTCCTGACTGGCAGGATCGGAAAACGTGAGCAGCGCTTGGTGGACGATGGTCTGAGAGGCCTCTGGGGAAATGGGGAGCAGACTGTGAAGCCGCTGTAGGCATTCAAGCAGGACGAGATGGGGCAGGGGAGCCCTAAACACGGGCCCCGGCCCCGAGGACCAGAGGACTGTGCGGCTCCCCAGCCAAGCCTCCCAGCTCCTGGTCCAGCTGCACCCCCATCCTGGCCTTGCACTCACAGAGACACCCGAGGCAGGCAGGTAGAAAATGACCGTGTTTAATGACAGTCGGTTTGAAAAAAAGAAACACAAAACAGCTTTATACACACTATACACATTTACATGGCTTTGGAAGATCTGACCCGTGATAGGACTGAGGTATGCTGGGGCCCCCAGGGCGCAGGGTCTCTGGCAGGAAGCACCCCCACCAGCTGACCGGGCCTTTTGGCCAGGATCCTGGGGAACAGGTCTCCAGAACCACCGAACTGGAAGGCAGCACCTACCCAGAGCCAACCCCTGTGAGAGGCAGGAGGCGCAGGACCCTGACAGCCAGGTGCCTGCCCCCCGTGGGACCCCACAGCAAGGACGGTGGGGGCTCCAGCTCCCCCAGCCCTGCTGAGGCCCAAGCCTGAGGGTGTGGACGGAGACCATGGGCAGCTGGCTTCCATGTGACCTGCACAGGCTGCGTGGAGCCGGCCCAAGACCACCCTCAGCCTCCCTGCCAGAGCCCCCTGCCCAGTCTCGGTCGCTGGCAGTGGCCACGACCTGCGTGGCCCTCCCTGCAGTCCTGGTGGCAGCACCCCGCCCTGCCCCCCCTGCAGCCGCGGCTCCGTGCCCTCCCTGGCGCCTACAGCCACGGCCACGGCCACGGCCACGGCCACGGTCTCCCGTGCGGAGGTGTCAGGGCCTGAGGACAGCCAGGCGATGATCAGCGGAAAGTGTTGGCAGCCTCAGTACAGCTGAAGAAGTCGGGGCCCACGAGGCGGGGGAAGCCCTCCAGGGCTTTCACCTTCACAGGGTCAAACTTCCAGTACAGGCGGCCGCGCAGGAAATAGGCGAAACCTGAGAAGACAGGAGAGTCAGGGCATGGGGAGTGGGCATGGGGGTGGGCACAGGGGTGGACCTAGGGAGTGGGCACAGGGGTGGGCATGGGGGGTGGGCACAGGAGTGGGCCTGGGGGGTGGGCACAGGGCTGGGCACAGGCCTTGGCCACTACTGGGTTCCTTGAAACCCAGGGACCTCAGGTGGCCCTTAAGAAAGTGAAGTCGCTCCATCGTGTCTTACTCTTAGCGACCCCATGGACTGTAGCCTTCCAGGCTGCTCCGTCCATGGAATTCTCCAGGCAACAGTACTGGAGGGCATTGCCATTTCCTTCTCCAGGGTATCTTCCCGACCCAGGGATCGAACCCAGGTCTCCCGCATTGCAGGCAGACGCTTTACCCTCTGAGCTGCCAGGGAAGCCCCAGGGTCTTCCTACCCTTGGGCAAGCCCTCCCGCCTGCCCTCAGGGTCTGGTCTGAGCTACCACCCAGCCTGACAGAAGCTGGAGCCTCTGACTGATTTCGCTAGCTGCACCCGAGGGGCCCAGGCATGGGCCGGTCTCCATGCCACAAAGATGGAGCACAGCGGGTTAGCACGGTCCTTGGCAGGAGGAGGGGCGGAGTGGGAGGGGGCCGGGCAGAGGCCCGCCCCCTGCACACCTTCAGCATCCTGGAAGGCCGCGTCGATCTCCGAGGGCACCCCTCGCCAGTCGGTGGCCCGGCGCGGCACGGGGCTGTCCACGCGGCGGGCGCTGGGCTGGAAGCGCCAGTAGTCCCCGCTTCGGAAGAAGTAGATCTTGGTCTTCTCGGAGCCCCACACCAGGGCGGCATGGATCGGGGACCCCCGGAGCCCCAGCTCAGAAAGGGGCGCAGGGCCCAGGACTGGCTTCTCACCGTCGTACACCCAGTACTGAGCTCCTGTTGGAGAAACGGGGGGTTGAGGGGCGTATGCTGCAACAGGGCTGCCCAGTGGCCACGTTCCACCACCGACACCACCTCGGACCTTCCCAGCCTCAGTTTCCTTGTCCATAAAACACAAAAGGCCAGTAATAACGCCTGCTTGGCACCCCCACCCCCAAGAAGGACACTGGGCAATGCCAGCAGCGTGGGAAAGGTCATTTTGAGCAGCAAAGAGGCCACCTGGGTGCCCACTCCCTGTACTTGGCTGCCCACCCCGGCACCAGCCCTCAGGCAGCAGGCCCCGCCCCCTGGCATGCTCCAGGCTCCCATCTCTGGCACACTGAGCTCACATCCCTCCCGACCTTCTCCAAGCTGTGCCCTCATGTGGGTCACTTCACCACCTCTGAGCCCCAGAGCCTTGTGTCTAGGGGCAAGCGCCACACGTGCTTCATGGGGTGCAATACCTTCCATCCTACTCCAGCCTCGAGAACCACCTCCTCCAGGAAGCCTCCTAGCTGTGTCCAGAGGAGTGAGCCACACTCCTCCTGGGCCCCAGAACTCTGGGCCCCCCTCCGTCTGTCCATCTGCTCATCACGTCTGTCTGTCCCTACCCTTGGCCATGACGTTCCTGGCTCCCAGCAGTCTCCCGAGTGTGACCTGGCCCCCACTCACCTTGGAAGAACCAGATGTGGCCCTGGGCATCCTCGAAGGCTGCATCCACAGGGTTGGGCAGCCCCTGCCAGTGCCGAGAGGCCAGTGCAGGGTAGCCGGGCTGCAGCCGGCCCCCGCGCAGCCGCCACACAAAGCCTGCCTTGAAGAAGAAGAGCTCCCCGCGGATGGTGGCGGCCGCGTCAAAGGAGACCTGGCAGGCATCCGGTGGGGCGTCCGGCTGGGGTGAGAGGGAAGGGTCAGGAGGAGCCCATGCTGGAGCCGCAGAGGCAGCCGTGGGCAGGCGGAGCAGGGCCTCACCTCCAGCGGCGCGATCTCGTTGGTGTCTGCCCGGGTGCCAGGGCCCAGGTCCGGGGGCCTGGACGTGGGAGCTAGCCGAGGCCGGCCGTACAGCAGCTGGATGCCCCTGCGGTCGTCTGGGCTGAGGCTCAGCGGGTAGCGGAAGGTGTAGAAGGGGGACATCAGGGCCTTCGCAGCTGTCGTGTGCTGCAGCCCGAGCACGTGGCCAAACTCGTGGGCCGCCACCTGCAGGAGGTCTGTGCCTGGAAGCGGGAGACAGCCCGGCGGCGCGTGAGCTCCCGCAGCGGGCCTCAGCGGGGCCCCTCCGGAAAGCGGGGCCCGAGCCCCTACCCTGGTCGTCTCCGATGGTCCAGGTCTCATCATAGTCGAAGTGCACATCCCCTTCTCGGTGGGTCTTGGGGAAGAAGGCATGGGCCAGGATGCCCCCAGGTCCATCGAAGGGCAGGTTGTCCCCATGCCAGTACCTGGGGGCGGGTGGGTAGGGGCAGAGTCAGTGGCTGCTGGCAGATGGGTTTCCTTCCCGGGGTGGGGGGGGGTGTCCCCAGGCCCCCGGTTCACCTGGTGAAGTCGATCACGATGTCGGCATGGCCCTCGTGCACCTCAGTGAAGGTGAGTGGTGTGACGTCACTCCACACTCGGAGGGCCTCCGCCACTGTCTGCCGCACCTGTTCCCGCAGCAGCTGCCACGGGAACCGGAGGATCCTGGGGAGGACCGGGGCGGTGTGGGGGGTGCCTGGGTCTGGCTCACAGGGCTGGCTGTCAGCGCCAGGAGTTGCCCCGGAGGCGCAGTCGGGGGGCAGGCGTGCAGGATGCAGGCCCGGTGTGCTCCGAGGGTGCGCACCGCTCCCTCCACCACAGGGGCACAGCTTTGTGTGGTCTGTGTGCCCTTAGGTGCCCACGAGGGTCTGCACGGGGTGGAAAGGACCCAAGAGCCCTGAGGCCCCCTCCTAGACCTGACCGTGCCACTGACCACGGGGAGACCTTGGACCCTGAGACCTGCCCCTCCTGGGTCCGCAGGCTCCCCACCCAGCACACTTTGGGGCCCCCAGGAGTCCCAGCTGCAATGACACGGGACACCACACCCGTCCTCGCCGCCCCCTGCCGCCCGCTGCAGGATGTGTAAGTCTCAGCGCCAGGGGCCGAGGCCACCGGAGCCGCCACCCGGCCTGCCCCAGCGGGCCCCTCCCTGTGCGGATCCGAGTGCGGCGCTAGAGCTGAACCTCGCTCCGCCAGAGGAGGGGCCGCGTCTGCCTCCCTCACCGAGACTCCCAGGGCCTGGCCCGCAGCACGGAGCCCGCAGAGGTCGCGTGGGCGACTGACGGCCGTGCCCCATGGGTGTGTGGGGCGGCCAGGCGGGTGCGGAGACCGCGCTCCAGGGCGTGGCCGTGCATCTAAGTGTGGGTTTGGGGCGTTGAGCAGCAGCACGGGAGTCGGGGGACACTCCAGCCTGTAGGCCATAGGGATCTGCCCCACCCCAGCCCCAGAGGGTCTCAGACAGCAGGTGGAGGTCAAAGGCCAGCTCGTGGCCACTGGCCCTACCTGTAGGTGAGGTCCGTCTTCTCCCAGCGCCCACCCGACAGCACGAACCTCTTCTGTCGGTTGCGGGCACTTGGCCCGTCGGGTGGGTCGGGCACGCCGCAGCGGGGAGGTCTGGGGCGGCCAGCGAGCCGGAGGGCCTCCTGGGTGGTCAGGACGGGGGCATCGCTGTCAGGAGGGGCGTTGGGCCAGGGCTGTGGCCCTCTGCTCACAGGGTGGCGGCGGGGGACGTCCTGACCAGGAGAGAGGCCCCGGGTCAGTGGTGTGGACGTCAGCGCAGCCTCACTCCAGCGGAGGCCGTCGGGGAGCATGGTGCTCTGGCGCCGGCTGACTGGCATCCAGATGCTGATCCCAAGGCCTCCCGCCCCCTCCTGGAGGGCCCCAGGTGCCGAGGATCACTTGCTCCCACCGTTTGGGCCAGGGAGGGGTGGGTGGGATTGCAGACCCGCCTGCCTTCCTCACGCACAGCCTTGAAGGGACCCCCCCACTCCAGCAGACACCTCTCCCCCTATGTTTCTTCCTGAGTGCCCCCAGCCCCCAGGTCTGTCCTCTCCAGCTCCCTGAGCTGGCTCCTGCCCACGATGCCCATCATGACCACCTGCCAGCATGGAAGGGCTGCTGCCCTCCCCCACCTGCACCTGCTCACCCGACAAGTGGGGGTGATCCCTCCCTCTAGCGTGGACCTGGGGGTGAACCAACCAGGCCACTTTCAGCATGGGCCGGCACCACTCAGGGCACCGGGGAACTGGGGTCCAATCGCTGGGATGCACTTGTTTTTTTAAGTAACGATCTTTAAAGCTTTTATTATTTAGTTATTTATGTGTTTGGCTTCGGCTGGGTTTTCTCCAGTTGCTGCCAGCGGAGGCGCGGCCTCTGTGTGGTCTCTGTGTCCTCTCTGCACGGGTCGGGGTGGCTGGCAGTTCCCAGATGCCCAGCCCCCACCCTGCCAGGGCCCCTGGACCATGCTTGCCCGGTGGAGGGGTGATTCTGACCTGGCGCACCCGCCTTCCCCACGTCCCAGCCAGGAGGTCGCGTTTCCCCTGCCTGGAAAAGGCAGAAGCTCAGAGCGGCAGGGAGAGCCCGCCGGATCTGCCCGCAAGGACACGATGGAGCCAAGCGGGGGTGCTGGCACCCTGGGCCACAGGTGAGGGTCACAGCAGAGCTGGGGGAGGGGCCCGGAGCCTCAGTGCCCGTCTGGCCCAGCCTGTCTGCTCAGCGCCGCTGTGGCCTTCCCGAGCCATATTTGGGGCAGGAGCTGGGCCGCCCGGGCCCCACCCTCGGCCTCAGCCTCTGGCAACTCTCCCAGGGCCTGAGCACCCCAGAGCTCAGAAGAGTATCCCAGCCGCTCCCCCCAGCTGCCGACTCCAGAGCCACCAGGAACAGCGGCAGGCAGAGCAGGAGGCTCTCTGCGCTCCCAGCACACCCCCGACCCCAGCTCTGCTCTGTCCTTCAGGCTGGGGTCCCCCTTCCCCAGAGGAGGGACTGGCCCCACCAGAGCAAACGAAGAGGAGGAAGGGGAAATGACCAAGTACCCGCTGTCTTCTAGACACCTTGGGGGCAGGGTTCACTGGGCCCGGTGTTAGGCGGGAGGACACACGTCCACGTCTCACACTGGGGACGTGGGCCCCGGGCTTGCCCCTGCTTCTCCCCACACCGCTCCGTGACCTCCAGGAGGAACAGAAACCCTTTCCTCAACCCCGGTGGGGGCCTGAGGACTCTCCCCAGAAAGGTCAGGGCTGCACTGTTCCCCTGGAGCCCCAGAGAGCCCAGGGCCCAGCCTGCCATCACGTGAAAATCTCCCCTCTCCTCTGCCCCCAGGGAGGCCTGAGCAGCAAGCCATGGTGGGGGGAGGGTGACAGACACGCCCAGCGTGCCTTCCTCTCCTGCCCCCACGAGGCGCTAGGTCCAGGCCCAGACCCCTGCATCCTGGCACGCTCAGTGCAGCTGCAAGATCCCCAGCCTGAGATTCAGAAGGCCCAGTTCCACGCCACGGAGGCCCTGGGCAAGTCACAGCCTTCTCTCAGCCTCCACTTTCCCATCTGTCCAATGGGAATGGGGCCACGGCGAAGGGGTAACCAACCTCTCTGTAATGCCCTTTGGGGCAGCAGGCACGGAGAGAGTCCCCTCCTTGGGCTGACTTCTCCCACTCTGGGACGCTGCTCTGCCAAATTCCTGCCGTTCCCCACCTGGCAGTCAGCCCCCACCTCCCCGCCAGGCCTCCAGACTTGACATCTGAATGCAGGAGCGGCAGCTGGAAGGAAGCTCTCAGGGCCAGAGAGGAAGAATGACTCGCGCAGGGTCCACCTGCAAGCCGGGGCCTCTGGTTCCCTGCCTACGTCTTGGTTACCACTCCTAGAGGCACTAGGATCAGGGCCCCGGGCAGCGAGGTCCTTTCCTGGAGCCCACCGTCCACAGGCTCTTGGCCTCTGTTTCTCCACCGCTGGCCCCTGCTCCGCCGCCCTCCTGCATTCTGTCTCCCCACGTCCTTTCCGGCCTGGGGCTGGGGGGGCCCTCCCTAGCTGCAAGGCCTGATCCCTCACCTGGGTGTGCCAGTCCCCTCCACCCCGCCCAGGGCTGCTGGAAGGCAGTGAGGTGGGGTGAGCACACACCACGCCTGCCTCATCCACAGCCCTGGGGGACTGGGGAGCAGGCGTTGCCCCACCTCCCAGGGGAAGAGACAGGGCCCAGAGAGGTCCAGGTCTTGGCCCAGGGTCACACAGCGAGGGAGCTCAGACCTGGACCTAGACCTGGGGATCAGGCCTCCCCACCCATGGCCCCCCCCAACCCCCAGCTGTGGCTTGTCTCCAAAACCCACATTCCTGAGACAGCTGCTCGTCCTGCTTGCAGGCCTGCCTGCTCGTCAGCCAGCATCTCCCTGGGCCTGCCCTGGGCGGGGGTGCCCAGTCCCCTCACCCCACCTATCCCCCACAGGCACCACACCACAGCCTCACACATCCTCGAGGAGTCACTTGGGGAATTCAGTCTCCCAGCTGAGCCAGAGGCTCCGGTCAGCCTCGGGGTCAACCTGCAACTGGGAAAATGGGAGGCAGCCAGCAGTTGGTAGCAGAGGGGGCCCCTGGACTGGGAAGTGCTGGGCACGGCTGGGCCAGGCATGCCCTCTCCGGCCTGCCTGCCACTGGCCCAGGTCCCCATAGCCACCTGCTCTGCGGTGGGCAGGAGGCGACCCTGAGGGGAGGACACTGGTCAGGCTGGGAGGAAGGCAGGGAGCATCCACACACCATCCCGGGCCTCTCTGAGGCTCAGAGAGGTCAAGTGACCTGCCCAAGTCACACCGCCTGCTCCTGGGCAGGCAGGTCCATCTCCCCCACCCCCTCACCCTGCTGGCTCCAGAAGGGAAGGGGGGGGTCCCCCACAGCGGGCGGGCAGCGGGGCTTTCATCAACCCTGAAAGCTGTGAGCTTGGATGGATAAATATTTACAGAGCCTTCCCGGCCCTGCCAACAGCCATCCAGGGATAAGCACGTCCGAGGCGACCCCGAATGCCCCCTGCATATCTGCGGCGTGACAGCCCGGCTCAGACCCCGCCTGACCCCGCACAAGTGGCACAGTGGCAGCTCCAGGTGACGGAACTGTCCGTGTGCCCAGCTCTCCTGGCCTCCCTGCAGACGCTGTTCAGCCCAGCAGTGGGCACTGTCGCCTCCCACCCGCCCACCTGGACAAGGCTGGGGGTGAGGGCTACCGAGGCGCTGGAGGGCTCACCTAGGGCCACGTGGTTCAAAAGCCCAGGTCCCTCCGGTTCCTAAACCCGAGGATTCAGCAGCTCCCCAGGGTGACCCCTAGACTCTGCCCCTAGGCCTAGGGGGCCGGGCGGGGCTGGGGAGGAGACAGGGCCCCCAGACTGAGGTACCGAGGTACCCGCCACCCCTCTCATCCCCAGCACTGCCAGGGGCTGGCTGGCCAGACCTCCCTTGTCACCGGAGCTGTCCCCAGAGAGTCTGCCTGCGCCCCTGCCCCCACCCCCGCTAACGACCCCATCCCTGCCGCCGACCCCTGCCCGGACAGGCTGGAGGCTCAGCGGCCCGCCAGCGTGGGCCGGGCACCCGGGGAGCTATGCGCCTGCAGGAGCCCAGGCTGTGACTCGTCTCCCGAAGCCCCAGCAGTGGGGGAGGGCGCAGCCTTCAGGACACACGCGGGCTGGCACACACAGGGGCGTTCCCCCCCACCCCCGCCGTGGCACACCGGAGCTCTCACGCTTAGGCTGCCTCCTGGCTCCACCGTCTCCCGATCCCGGCACTCACAGGTCCCAGGCGGTGGCATCTGTCTCCTCCAGGCTCAGACCCCGCATGCCCTCCCCAGAGCGGTTCCTTCAGCAACCCCGCCTGGAGGTGTGCTCACCGAGGCCACACACCTGGCGGCTGACGCCAGCTGGAGACCCACGGGTCTTTGTCCCTGCAGTGAGTCGGGAGCCCTGTGGCTACTCCCGCTGTCCCTCCCCTGCAACACACACACACACCCGGGATCGTGGCCGGGCGGGCGCGGAGGGGGCAGGTCCGGGAGCTGGGGGGTGGCGGCGTGCGTCTAACGCCCGACCGAGCGATCCCGGCGCCGGCTCCACTTGCATACCTCCAGGGACGGGAAGCTCACTATCCACCACGCCCCCGGGGCACCCAGACAGCGTTTCGGGGTAACGGGCCGCGCCGGGCCACTCCCGGGCGCCCCCGTGGGTCCCGCTCTGCCAGCCGGCGCCCCTCGGCGTGGAGGGCGGGGCGGGGCGAGGGGGCTGCCGGGCGGCGGGCACTCACCGGCGGCCGTGGGGCCCGGGCCAGCAGCAGCGGCGGCGGCGGGAGCAACAGCAGCAGCAGCAGCGGCAGCAGGAGGGCGCGCGGGGCCGCGCCGCGGAGCCCGGCGGCCCGAGCCATCCGCCCCGGGGCTGCAGGGCCTGCTGGGCCGCCGCCCGCCGCCGCCCCTTATAGCCTCCGCCCCGCCCCCGCCCCGGCCCCGCCCCCCGCTTTTGTTCTGCACTCGCCCCGCGCCCGCGGCCAGGGAAGGGGGGTGGCCCGGCCCGCAGATCCGGTCCTTCCCGGGGCGCGCCGGGCTGCGGTCTCGGAGGCCCGGAGGGACCGGGGCACGGGAGGGTGACCCTGGCCAGGGGGGTGCCTGACACTCCGGGCCTCAGTGTCCCCAACGCGATGGGCCGTCTGAGAGGAGTCAGGTTTCCCTACTCGCCCCCGTCTCCTGACAGGCCAACTTGGGAAGGCGCATCCCGAGCAGGGACTTTCAGCTGTGTCCCGGGGGACACGGAGCCACGGGGAGGCGGCTGGCCAGGACGTCAGCTTGGCAGAATCCGCCAATTCACAGAGGAGGAAACTGAGGCCCCGAAAGGGAGGGGCCAGATGAGGCTTTTTCCAAACCATCGAGCAGGATGAGGGGTCAGGAGGCCTTCTTGGCAGGTCAGGTGTTGGGAGGAGGCGGTCAGAAGGCAGTGTCTGTGCGGGGCGCTGGGGACCCCACGCCGCCCCTTGGCCTGGGATGAACAGGTTCCTCAGAGGCCCTCAGGCCAGCCTCCTGAGGCGAGGACGCGTCTCTGAGAATCACAGGGAGGGGTGGTGAGCACACTGGGAGATGGTCATACAATCCTTGTGATGACCCGGGGCGCAGGCAATCTGCTTCATCTCCGGGGAGCCGAAACACCGGCAGTGGACCCCGTCCCGGCAGGCTGGCTCCTGAGCCGCCGCAGGGTGAGGCTGCGCCTAAAAAGGGCGCCCAGCCTGTGCCTAAAAAGGGAGGAGACGGGCAGCGTGGGGAGGGCCACCGGCTGACTCAACCCCCCTCCCCCTCCAGTCCCCGGGGCCGCCGCGGCCTCTCCAGGGAGGCTCCACAGAGACCCCTAGAGGGCGAGAAGAGGGAAGACAGCCGTGATTTTTCACTCCCTAGGCCGTTTGCCATCTTTTTCTTCCTTTTTAAAAATTTTTGGCCGGGCTGCAAGGCATGTCGGCTCTTGGTTCCCTAACCCAGGATCGAACCCATGCCCCCTGCACTGCAAGCATGGACTCTTAACTGCCGGACCACCAGGGAAGCCTGCCGTCTGTTTCTTCAGAGTGATTCACTTTTTAAAAAATGGAGATGCCTACTTCAGCCTCATCCTAGCAATATTGGTCAAGAAATCATGGATTTGATGAACTGATGATACATTTTTTTTCTTTCTGATACACATGAAAATGCATAAAGTAAAAATGTTTAACTACCTTAAGTGGTCTCGAGTGCCTCCAGGGACACGTGGCCTTGTTTTGGGGACCCGCAATCCACCAGTCATGGGAGTTTAAAATAAAAACCTCCCACGTTACAGGCCACAGTGGAAAGCCACAGTTATAGCAAGCTGGGGACACGACTGAGCGACTTCCCTTCCACTTTTCACTTTCATGCATTGGAGAAGGAAATGGCAACCCACTCCAGTGTTCTTGCCTGGAGAATCCCAGGGACGGGGGAGCCTAGTGGGCTGCCGTCTATGGGGTCACACAGAGTCAGACACGACTGAAGTGACTTAGCAGTAGCAGCAGGGCTGGTCCCAGAGGGCTTCCTGGAGGAGGGGGGCCCTGATCAGCCCAGGAGGGGCTGGTGTGGCAAACAGGAGCAGGTCAGCAGGGGCTGCAGGAGCAAAGGGGTGGAGGCTGGCCCAGGCCTGGCATGTCTGCCAGAAGAGAGTGGCCACCTGTACACGCTCCCCTCTCCCGGAGGCACAGTCACCCCGTTGCAGGGAGGAGAAGACTGAAGCCCAGGCCCAGATGGGGATCAGGGGAGGGCCCTGCCTCCCGGGCTGGCTGAGAGGACTGTGTGGTCGGGACGCAGTCGTGACATCAACCAGCTTGCCAGGCACTGCCGGTGCCCCTGTTCCCTCCTCGCCTGCCGAACCTCCTCAGAGAGGGGCCTCCTCTAGCCACCTGAGCCCCCACCCCATGCTTCTGCTCCTGACTTCATCCTCCCTGCAGTCCCGGGGCCAGGAGGCCTCTCTTGGGGGTTGGGGACAGTGATGTGAGGATAGGAAAGTCAGGAGCCTCCCTGCCAAGGGCACGGATATGACCACTCAGAGCTCATTCAGAAAGGACCCTGAACACCTGCCGTTCCTGAAGGGCTGGGAAGCGTCCTGAATCTGGATGGCCCTGCCCTGGACCTGGAACCAAGGGGTGAAATTCAAGACCTCAGGATTCAAACTCGCACCAATGCCCCTAGGCCCGCAGGGGACAGCCTTTGGAAAGGACATGCCGGGTAAAGGCAGTCGGGGTCTGGCGCTGCATCCAGCCAGTCCATCCTAAAGGAAATCAGCCCTGAGTGTTCACTGGAAGGACTGATGCTGAAGCTGAAACTCCAAAACTCTGGCCACCTGTTGTGAAGAACTGGCTCATTGGAAAAGACCCTGATGCTGGGAAAGATTGAAAGTGGGAGGAGAAGGGGACAACAGAGCATGAGATGGTTGGATGGCATCACTGACTCAATAGATGAGTTTGAGTAAACTCTGGGAGTTGGTGATGGACAGGGAAGCCAGGGGTGCTGCAGTCCATGGGGTCGCAAAGAGTTGGACACGACCGAGCAACTGAACTGAACCGAGGAGGGGAACTGGCGGTGCTCTGTGAGCAGTCCTGGGAGGCTTTCTGGGGGCGGGACGGGGGTGAGTGCTTTGTACCCGCCCCAGTCCACCCGCGACCCTGGGGCCACGCGGGAACCAGCGAGCCGGGCCCCAGGGGAGGGGAAGGAGCAGGGTTCGGCCGTCGCCGGACCGCCCTCGGTTCCGCTCGCCGCGCTCCGCCGCGGCCTTTGAAGGACCGTCCCGTGGCCCCTGAGTGCGCCCTCCGCGCCCTGCCACAGCGGCTCCTTTTCCCCAGGGCGCACACAGCTCGGGCCGGCGGCCAGGAGGGCGCAGGCTCACCGACCCCCGGAGCTGCCGAGGGAGAAGCCGGGGACCCGCGGGGGTGCCGCGTGACCCGGCCCCGGGCCTCCCGCCGGGGGCGTGTCTCCGCGGTCCCGCCCCGGCCCCGCCCCGCCGGCGGGGACCCGCGCCGCCGCCTCGGTCCCGGAGCCACAGCCAGCGCCGCCGCCGCCGTCTCCGACTCGGCTCGTCCGGCCCCGCCGCCGCCGCCGCCATGCCCCGGGGGAGCCGCAGCGTGGCCTCGCGGCCCGCCAGGTAGGAGCCGGCGCGGGCGCCGGGGGCGGGCGCGGGGGAAGCGGCCCCGCAAGGACGCGGCAGCGTGACCTTGGTGACGGCCGCGCCATCTTGGCGGGGGCGGGGCGGGGGCCGCCGCCGCGCGTCTAGGACGGGGGGCCTAGACCGCGGCCTGGGGCCCGGCCGCGAGTGACCCCGCTTCTCCCGGCACCCCGCAGCCGCCCCGCCGCGCCCTCTGCCGCGCACCCGCCTGCGCACCCGCCGCCCTCGGCCGCGGCCCCGGCCCCCGCCCCGTCGGGCCAGCCCGGCCTGATGGCGCAGATGGCGACCACCGCCGCCGGAGTGGCCGTGGGCTCGGCTGTGGGCCACGTCGTGGGCAGCGCCCTGACCGGAGCCTTCAGTGGGGGGAGCTCAGAGCCCGCCCAGCCTGCCGCCCAGCAGGTGAGCAAGGGCTCGGGGGAAACTGAGGCCAGAAGGATCCTACGGGTCACTCGGCTGTTGGCCTGGGGTCACTCACAGGCGGGCTCTCCCAACCCATCTCCTGAGGCCAAGGTCCCTAGAACCACATGGACAGACACCAACCAGCCCTTTAAAGATGGGGAAACCGAGGCGCTTAGGGGTCAGAGATGGCCCTAGAAGAAGGGAGGGCTGTTGGAGTTCCTGAGTGCCCGTTCTCCCACCCCCCAGGAGGCCCCTTCCTGAGGCCAAGGGTGACCGGTAGTCGTGACTTTGGGCCTGCTGACCTGTCCCCCACTGGGCACCGCACCAGTCCTGAGCCACATTTGGGCTTAGTGACGGGGTCAGGGATCATGGGGATCAGCGTGACTGAGCCCGGAAGGTGTCAGAACCTGTCGGCCTGGAGCTCGCACCAGCAGTGCCCTGGGCTGTTCTAGACCCGTGTCCCGCCTCCCGCCCCACATACCCCTGTTCCCGCACCCCACCGGCATTGGCAGGGGCTTCGAGAGGGCTGTGGGCTCACCCTGTTTCAGGGATGGAGCCGCTGAGATCTGGGGCACACTGCCCGCTAGGGACCCCTGAGGCACCAGGGCCAGGGGCTCTGCGGAGGGGCAGCCATCACCCCCAGCTTCAGAGTCATCCCCCGGGTGCCCAGCCCGAGCTGACCCGGCTGCCTCCCCCGCTGTGCCCCAGGCCCCGGCCCCTGCTGCCCCGCAGCCCCTGCAGATGGGGCCCTGCGCCTATGAGATCAGGCAGTTCCTGGACTGCTCCACCACCCAGAGCGACCTGACCCTGTGCGAGGGCTTCAGCGAGGCCCTGAAGCAGTGCAAGTACAACCATGGTGAGGGTCCGCTGCCCGACCGGTGCCAGGGTGGGAGGGGCGGTCCACTGCTCCCACTCCTCCTGGGTGCTCCCGCTCCTCCCGGGTGCTCCCGCTCCTCCCGGGTGCTCCTGCACTTCCCAGGTGCTCCCGCTCCTCCCGGGTGCTCCCGCTCCTCCCGGGTGCTCCCGCTCTTCCCGGGTGCTCC
>NW_024070196.1:69967606-70055619 GCF_014754425.2 Oryx dammah | reverse complement strand
TCCTATGTCTCCAGGGTGCTCCCGTTCCTCCCGGCTGCTCCTATGCCTCCTGGGTGCTCCCACTTCTCCATCGTGCTCCTGCTCCTCCCGGGTCCTCCCGCTCCTCCTGGCTGCTCCTATGTCTCCAGGGTGCTCCCGCTCCTCCTGGCTGCTCCTGTACCTTCAGCCTGATCTCCTCTCTCTACAGGTCTGAGCTCCCTGCCCTGAGAGACCAGAGCAGATTGGGTGGCCAGCCCTGCACCCACCTCCACCCCCTCCCACCGACAGCTGGACCATGACGTCAGATTGTACCCACCGAGCTGGGACCCAGAGTGAGGAGGGGGTCCCTCACCCCACCGATGACCTGAGATGAAAATGTGCAATTAAAAGCCTTTATTTTAGCCGAACCTGCTGTGTGCCCTCTTGTTGGACTGTCTGCGGGGGGTGGGGCGGAGGGAGGGATGGGGTGCCACCCCTTCAGCTGCTGTCCCTGGTGGGGAGGCGACCTTGTCATCCTGCGTAATCCAACAGGCATCGCAGACCAGACCGTGAGGCATTAACTGCTGACCTGAAGCCTCAAGGGCGTCTGACTCCGGCCAGCTGGAGACCCTGGAGGAGCATGCCACCCCCTCTCAAGGACCGCCGCCCCTCCACCCTTTTCGTCTCCATGGCCTCACGCTCTGTCGGTGACCTTGCGCCTCTTGCTGATGCAATCTCCCCGTAATCACAGATTCAGCAGGAGGAATGCTTCGGGCCTTTGCACCTGACCACAGGAGCAGAGGTCACAGCCAGCCCCCTTGGATCTCAGTCCAGCTCGGCCACTTGGCCGTGATGTGCCTGGTCACAGGGCCTGCCGGCACAGAGGAGCAGGCCCTTCAAATGGCATCGAGCACGTGGAGCTGCTGCCTCTGCTGAGTTCATTCAGTGTCTCCACACGGAGCACCCTCTGTGTGCCAGGCCCTGTTCCACATACCCGGTCACCGAGCCCCCAGCGGTCTGATGGTGACCTGCCCTCAGGGACAGTGTGTCCCGCCATGCGGCTTTACGTGTGTCTCCAAGGGAGGCTGGCATTGTGGTCCACCTCTCAGCACGCACATCTGTCCCCTGGGAAGGGGGTCCCATTTCTGGGTGCGAGCAGTCCCCCGGGGTCCGTGTCTCCTCCTTACCTGGCTCTAGGCCCCAGCTCTTGGGTCCTGGACAGCAGGGAGCCCACCCTTCGGGGCTGTGAAGGAGGGCCTTGCTCCTGGGGGCCACGCCGAGTGCCCAGGCGCCGCCTCTGGCCGTCGCCCTCGGGGAGCAGGCCCGACCGCCAGCGCAGCTCCTCTGTGAGGCCCGGGAAACCCTGCCTGAGGGCGCAGGTGGGCAGGCGCCCTCCTCCCGCCCAGGCTCTCCTGTGTGAGTGACACTCACTGGCCAGCTATGGACACTGCCCATCCAGGTTCTCCAGGATGGACTCATAGCGGGTGGGGTCCCTTCCCTCCTCCTCTGTGGAGGGAGGGAGTCTGATCACTGGCAGGCTGGTGGTCCGTACCCGCCCCCCCAACTCTGGACGTGTTTACTATCCCCACCTGGGCTCAGGACAGGGCACTGGGTGGGAAGGACAGGGCTGGGTCCTGGCCAGGCTGGGGGCTCTGCAGGGCATGGGTGCCCGTGGATGCTGTCTCTCCTCTTATATTCCAGCGTCACTGCAGGGGGCCCAAATCTTGGACCCCACGTACTGATGATCTGCACCCGGACATAGGTGCCCTGCTCCTGCAGCGGGGGGCTGGCCACGGAGGGCGCCAGGGAAGGCCCCTCCTCCAGCCCGTCTGCGAGGCTCCCCAGGTGCCCATCCTCAGCCAGCAGGGCGATGGTCGCTGGGAGGGCAGAGAGGGAGGCAGGGCAGGGCTGGTACCAGCCCTGCCGGGGCGAGGGGCCCCCTCAGCCAGTCCCCCAGCGCCCCTCGCTGCCCCCTCACCGTCAGGAGGCACCTGGCCCCTCTGCCTCGGGTGGGGGTGAGGGTCCCGAGGCCACACCAGGTGTTCACCAGCTCCCAGCAGCCGGCTGCAGGAGAGGGGCACAGGCGGGCGCGTGGCACCTGCCTTACCCCCAGACCAGGATGCTCTGCCTCCCTCCTGCCTATGGGGTCAGGAACGTACCCCCCTGCATCTCCCCAGACGTCTGAACGACTCTTGCCTCCATCATGCAGCCCTGCCTCCACCAGAAGCTCAGGAGCCCCGTGCCCAGCCCCCCGAAGCTGCAGGACCCCTGAGCAGCGAAGAGATGGGGCAGTTGGGACACACGCGCCCCCAGGGGCGGCACAGCAGCTGTGCAGCCCAGAGGAGCCTGCCTGCTTTGCCCAGGACCCAGCTTGGGGGGTGGTTTCCCTCAAGCAACTCGCCCCAGACTCATCCCATGGACAGCCCCTTCCCCACACCACCTCCTCGTTCTCCCCCTCCGAGGCAGAGGGAGCGCTAGGCCAGGGGACCCCCCCCACTTACCTCCGAACACCACCATGATAAACGTGGCCGTGGTGGGGACAGACCCTTCCGACCCCCAACTTCCCACCTGGGGAAGGAGCTGGGGTGGAGCTCGACTGCAGGGTGGGGCCCTGCGGGAGGCGTAAGGGTAGGGGGGATGATGGGTGGGTGGGCTCAAGCGGAGCTGCTTGCTCAGTCCAGGGGGTCCCTGCAGCTAGTCCAGGGTCCTCAGCCGTCTCCCGCTCACTGGATCAGAGAGGACTGAGGCTCCCTCCCCCGCGCCCCCCCCCCCAGCTTCCAAGCTGGTCTCCACAGCAGTGGGAGCTGCCAAGAGGTCTGAGCGGCCAGTATCCGGGTAATGGGGTTTGTGGAGGGTCCGGGCATTCTCGGTGCAGGGCTCTAGTGGGGGCTGGAGCCTTGGGCCCAGAGCTGTCCAGAGACCAGTGCCCCCGCCCGCCGCCGCCGCCCACAAGGAGAGACAGAGCTCCCAGGCGGGGAGTGGGGAGGTTCCTGGAGGTGGGGGCATCCTCAGCCTTGCAGGCCCCCTCCCCAGGTGCACTGCCGGCCTCCCCATCTTCTGTCCCCTGTTCTTGTTGAGGTTTGATTGGCATACAGGTCAGAGTCACCCCGCGGAGTGTTCTCCACAATCAGGATACAGAACATGTCCCTTGTCCCCCCCAAACTCCCAGCCAGGCTGTCACGAAGAGGGAGGTGGCCGACGGGGCAGGGCCTTGCACCCCCTGCGTGTGGCATCCCCCGGGGTTGTCACCGTGTCGGTGGGTCCTTCCTCTCATGCCAGGAGGGTCCCCCTGCCTGGAGGTGCCCCCGTCTGTGGATCCGCTCACTGCCTGCTCTTTGGGTCGTTTCCCATGTGGGGTGATGATGAGGAAGGCCAGCAGGTCTCTGGGTGAACAGGCATTTGTTTCTCTTTCTCGAGGGCAAATGCTGGGAGGGGGTGCCGGGCTGTCCGGGGAGAGTGCGTTTCCGTTTCTAAGAAGCTTCTGGTGTTCTCCAGTGTGCTGCACCGTGTCACGGCCCCTCTGTGCATCTGCTTGTGGCCGGGCCTCTGGACTCAGGAGACCTCCCTCTCAGCGGCCCTCCCTGCCAGGTGGTCAGGCCGTCTGTGCCCTTCTGGGGGCAGAGCTCAGCTCAGGGGGCAGGAGGAGGCCCAGATCCCAGCGCAGCCCGCCAGAAACGCTCTGCTTCCCTCGGCGTTTACAGCTGGAAAAAGGGCAAGGGGCACCGGCACGGGCAGGTTAGCGGGAGGACGTGCTTCGATGGCAGCAGGCGCTCAGAGGCGGCCCCGGGGCAGCGTTCCCCAGACTCACACCAGCGCTTTCTCCCCAGGATGCCGCTGTCTGGGGACCCGAGTCCTGCAGCACAGTCGGGAGCGGCTGTGGCCAGATTCCGGCCTGCACCCTCGGCTCCAGCCACCACCTGTTTGTCCAGGGGTTTTTGTCTTTTGAGCCGTTGAGGAGGGGTCTTTTGTCTACAGTGTCATGGAAGTGCCATAGAGGGGCCCACAGTGGGAGCTTTATAACAGTGGTGCGGAGGCCCGTTACAGGTCAGGGAGGCGCTTGAGGGAGCCTTCTAGGGCGATGGAGATGTTCTAAAATTTGGTCTGGGTACTGGGATGTGTGTGTATATGTGTGTGTGTGTGACCCTCGAGCCACACGTGTGAGGTCTGTGCACGTGACCATACGCATGAGACCTCGGTGGAAAGCAGCCACCTGCTCTGACTGCACCTGTGGATTTCCAGCTCCTGCTCTCAGGCGGCCCCGTGGCGCCCGCTGGCTGACGTTCGGGGAGATGGCTCCGCCCCCCCCCGCCCCCGCTGTCGGGGGGGGCTGGTGATTTGCATGCCCTGTTGGGGTCCAGCGGTCTCCCTCACGGGAACGTCCCGAAGCACCTGGAGCACCGCCTGCAGAACACTGGACTCCCGCCTGCCCCCCTGCCTCCGGCCATGGCCTGCCCGCCTCTGGCCCTCCTTCTGCTGGGGGCCCTCCTGGCAGGTGAGCCCTCCCAAGGCCTGGCTCACCTGGGGGGGGGTGTGTAAGACAGCACGGGGCTCTAGAAGACCCCTGCGGGGAAGTAAATCGCAGTGGGCAGGGGGGACGGTTTCCGAAGGGGCCGGGAGGGGGAGAGGAGACCTGGCCTCAGTTTCCCCACTGGTGAGTGACCAGATAGCTAGGGTCCCTTTGGACTCTGACTCTGGGGGGCTCTCAGAGACTGGTCACCTACTCAGGTTTTCAGAGGGGAAGCTGGTGTGGCCTCATCACTGCCCCGCAGGGCCTCAGGGACAAGCTATCCCTGAGAGGGTCTCCAGCAGTCAGTGGCCGGAGGCTGAGCCGATGGGTATAGTAACGGACCAGGAGGCTTCTTGGGGTTGATCAGCCCGTAACCAGGTTTTGGACGAGCCAGAGTGGCCTAAGTGATGGGGGTCTGCCGGGCAAGGGATGAGGGTGGGCAGCATGGGGACCCAGAGGCCACCAGCCCACCCTCTGAATTCTGGACCCTTAGCTGCACGTGGCTCCTTGGGAAGACGGGGCTTAAGGGTCGCCCGCTCTGTGGCCCACACAATGCTGACTCCACAGCACCGGCTCTGAGCTTTTGGGAGCAGATTCTCCTGGAGAGTCTGACCCAGGCTTCGTGGGGCAGGGGCCGGAGGGAAGGGGCCCGGGCCAGACCTGAGTGTGTGTGTCTCTCAGCCTCCCAGCGAGCCCTGGCCAAGCCGGAAGCACTGCTGGTCTTCCCAGGCCAAGTGGCCCAACTGTCCTGCATGATCAGCCCCCATTACGCCATCGTCGGGGACCTCGGCGTGTCCTGGTATCAGCAGCGAGCAGGCAGCGCCCCCCGCCTGCTCCTCTACTACCGCTCAGAGGAGGACCAACACCGGGCCCCCGGCACCCCGGACCGCTTCTCCGCAGCTGCGGATGCAGCCCACAACACCTGCGTCCTGACCATCAGCCCCGTGCAGCCCGAAGACGACGCCGATTATTACTGCTTTGTGGGCGACGTATTCTAGGGGTGTGGGATGAGTGTCTTCCGTCTGCCTCCCACTTCTACTCCTGACCTTGGGACCCTCTCTCTGAGCCTTGGTTTTCCTCCTCTGTGAAATGGGTTAATAATACCATGTCAACAATAACTGCTCTGAGGGTCATGAGATCCCTGTGGCCGGGGGTGTGGGGGTAGGGATGGTCCTAGGGATTACTGCAGAAGAGGAAGCACCTGAGACCCTTGGCGTGGGGCCCAGCCTCCCCACCAGCCCCCAGGGGCCCAGACTGGTGGCTCTTGTCTTCCTGTGATGGGAGGAGCTGGAGTGAGAGAAAAAGGAACCAGCCTTTGCTGGTCCCGGCTCTGCATGGCTGATTGGGGTCCAACACTCAACAAGGGGACTGGACGGGGTCTTTGGGAGCCCCTGCCTGCTCCTGGGTGGGGCAAGGGGGCAGGTGTGAGTGTGTGCGTGGGGTGCAGACACTCAGAGGCACCTGAAGGCAGGTGGGCAGAGGGCAGGGGCGGCATGGGCAGCAGCCCTCCTGGGGTGGCGGGGCAGTCTTGCCACCAGAAGCAGAACTTAGCCCTGGGAAGGGGATAGGGGGTTGAAGAACGCAGCTCTTCCCCCCCCCCCCCCCCGGTTCCTCTAAGAGGCGCCACCTGAGCAGGGGGACCACTCCTCAGATGCATGAGAGGGTCCGGCCCAGGCGCCCAGCTATCTCCTGGGCTCTCATCGGTCTTTGAGGGGACGAGATGGGCAGGCGGGTCCCGGGCTCTCCACGAAGGCGGCGGGTGGAAAATCCCAACAGGCGTGGGATTTTCACAGAAGGGCCTGCCCTTCTCCAGGGGACCCCAGAGCCCCTCTCGGCCTCCGGCCGGCCCCACCCGCAGGACAGGTACCTGGTCGACGCCCGCCCAGCCGTCCAGGACGCGCTCGGGGACCGCCCCGAGAGCCGCGCGCCCACGGGACTGGCTCCCCCGACCCCGAGTCCCGCATCCAGGGGCCCGGCGTGCAGGCGGCGGGACCAGCGAGACGCGGGCCTCCGCGCGGCCTAGAGCGGCCCCGGAAGTGCCGCGGGCGGGGGCGGGGCGCGGGCTTCGCGTCAGCAGCCGCCGCCGAGCGAGGCCACGGACGGGGCTGGAGGCGCTGAGCTGCGGCCCCGCCCCGCCCGGGAGAGCGGCCCCGCCCCGGCCCGGGAGAGCGGCCACCTGTCCCTCTGGGGGCGCAGGTGTGGGCGGGCCCCGGGGCTGGGAGCAGGTGCGGGGCCGCGGCCGCTCCCGAGCCTCCAGCCCAGAGACGGGCCCCGGGGGCCCCGGAGGACAGACTCACAGAGGCCGGAGCAGCCGGGAAGGCCCGAGAGAGGTGGGAAGCACGGGGTTCCAGACCCTGGACATTTCGGCCCCAAAGCATCGGTGAAAACATTGCTGGGCACAGATAAAAGCGTCGCCAACTTTTTCAACACGGCGGAGACTTGAGCAGGTAGCTGGCACCCAGGGGGATGCAAAACCCAGGATTTAGCAGGTGGGAGGAGGTCACAACTCCCCAGACCCCGAGAAAGAGGGGTCAGCGGGGCGGGAAGATTAGCGGGGAGAGGAGCTTTCAGAAACCAAGGGAATGAAGCGAGGCTTGGGAGTGGGGAGGTTGGTTATCCAGCACCACCGCCCCGCCGCCGCCCCCCGTGAGTGAGCGAAGGCTGGGCGCCGTCTTGTCACATCTTCCAGCTCTTCGCGAGAAAACCTACAGTTTTAAATACTGTGGCAGCTGAGTCAAACAATAAGGAAAAGCCTGACTCTTTGAGAGCCAGGCACAACGCGTCTGTGACAGGGTCTCCAGGCTGCCCATTTGCAGTCTCTGAAACTGAGGGGTTTTTGAGGAGGTCTTGGGACGCTTGCCAGAATGGGGGGCGGGGGGTGGCGCGGGAAGAGAGGGCTTGGCCGGCTGCAAGGAGGTCACTGGATGCTGGAGCTGAATCGGCAGCCGAAACTGGAAACTTGAAATCTGTCTCCATGCCAGCCACAAGTCGAATGATTTTCCTTGGCGACGTTCAGCATCTTAGGAGGAGCTGGAGGGGGAAGTGGGTAGTTTGTGGGCAGTTGCATCAGGGCAGGAAGGTGAGGAACCTGAGTCTGGTCAGAGAGCTGGTTGGAGTGATGCCCATAGGTGGACCCGCTGGAGAAGGCCTGAGTAGAGAAGGTCTAAACTTAATGGGGAAGGGTTGGGCCAGGGTGGAAATGGGGTGGGAGGTTTGAGGAGGGAGAGCAGTGGAGATGGGGGTTGTGAAGAGGAATGGGAGTGAGCATAGATGTCTTGAGGATACTATAGTTCAGTTCAGTTCAGTCGCTCAGTGGTGTCTGACTCTTTGCGACCCCATGAATTGAAGCACGCCAGGCCTCCCTGTCCATCACCAACTCCCGGAGTTCACTCAGACTCACGTCCATCGAGTCCGTGATGCCATCCAGCCATCTCATCCTCTGTCGTCCCCTTCTCCTGCTGCCCCCAATCCCTCCCAGCATCAGAGTCTTTTCCAATGAGTCAACTCTTCTCAGGAAGTGGCCAAAGTACTGGAGTTTCAGCTTTAGCATCATTCCTTCCAAAGAAATCCAGGGTTGATCTCCTTCAGAATGGACTGGTTGGATCTCCTTGCAGTTCAAGGGACTCTCAAGAGTCTTCTCCAACACCACAGTTCAAAAGCATCAATTCTTCAGCACTCAGCCTTCTTCACAGTCCAACTCTCACATCCATACATGACCACTGGAAAAACCATAGCCTTGACTAGACGGACCTTAGTCGGCAAAGTAATGTCTCTGCTTTTGAATATGCTATCTAGGTTGGTCATAACTTTTCTTCCAAGGAGTAAGCGTCTTTTAATTTCATGGCTGCAGTCACCATCTGCAGTGATTTTGGAGCCCCAAAAAATAAAGTCTGACACTGTTTCCACTGTTTCCCCATCTATTTCCCATGAAGTGATGGGACCAGATGCCATGATCTTCGTTTTCTGAATGTTGAGCTTTAAGCCAACTTTTTCACTCTCCTCTTTCACTTTCATCAAGAGGCTTTTGAGTTCCTCTTGACTTTCTGCCATAAGGGTGGTGTCATCTGCATATCTGAGGTTACTGATATTTCTCCCAGCAATCTTGATTCCAGCTTGTGTTTCTTCCAGTCCAGCATTTCTCATGATGTACTCTGCATAGAAGTTAAATAAGCCTTGACATACTCCTTTCCTATTTGGAACCAGTCTGTTGTTCCACGTCCAGCTCTAACTGTTGCTTCCTGACCTGCATACAGATTTCTCAAGAGGCAGGTCAGGTGGTCTGGTATTCCCATTCTCTCAGAATTTTCCACAGTTGATTGTGATCCACACAGTCAAAGGCTTTGGCATAGTCAATAAAGCAGAAATAGATGTTTTTCTGGAACTCTCTTGCTTTTTCGATGATCCAGCGGATATTGGCAATCTGATCTCTGGTTCCTCTGCCTTTTCTAAAACCAGCTTGAACATCAGGAAGTTCACGGTTCACATATTGTTGAAGCCTGGCTTGGAGAATTTTGAGCATTCCTTTACTAGCATGTCAGATGAGGGCAATTGTGTGGTAGTTTGAGCATTCATTGGCATTGCCTTTCTTTGGGACTGGAATGAAAACTGACCTTTTCCAGTCCTGTGGCCACTGCTGAGTCTTCCAAATTTGCTGGCATATTGAGTGCAGCACTTTCACAGCATCATCTTTTAGGATTTGAAATAGCTCCACTGGAATTCCATCACCTCCACTAGCTTTGTTCGTAGTGATGCTTTCTAAGGCCCACTTGACTTCACATTCCAGCATGTCTGGCTCAAGATGAGTGATCACACCATGATTATCCGGGTCGTGAAGATCTTTTTTATACTGTTCTTCCGTGTATGCTTGCCACCTCTTCTTAATATCTTCTGCTTCTGTTAGGTCCATACCATTTCTGTCCTTTATCGAGCTCATCTTTGCATGAAATGTTCCCTTGGTATCTCTAATTTTCTTGAAGAGATCTCTAGTCTTTCCCATTCTGTTGTTTTCCTCTATTTCTTTGCATTGATCTCTGAAGAAGGCTTTCTTATCTCTTCTTGCTATTCTTTGGAACTCTGCATTCAGATGCTTATATCTTTCCTTTTCTCCTTGGCTTTTCACTTCTCTTCTTTTCACAGCTATTTGTAAGGCCTCCCCAGACAGCCATTTTGCTTTTTGGCATTTCTTTTCCATGAGGATGGTCTTGATCCCTGTCTCCTGTACAATGTCACAAACCTCATTCCATAGTTCATCAGGCACTCTATCTATCAGATCTAGGCCCTTAAATCTATTTCTCACTTCCACTGTATAATCATAAGGGATTTGATTTAGGTCATACCTGAATGGTCTAGTGGTTTTCCCTACTTTCTTCAATTTCAGTCTGAATTTGGCAATAAGGAGTTCATGATCTGAGCCACAGTCAGCTCCTGGTCTTGTTTTTGCTGACTGTATAGAGCTTCTCCATCTTTGGCTGCAAAGAATATAATCAATCTGATTTCGGTGTTGACCATCTGGTGACGTCCATGTGTAGAGTCTTGCCTTGTGTTGTTGGAAGAGGGTGTTGCTATGACCAGGGCATTTTCTTGGCAGAACTTTATTACTCTTTGCCGTGCTTCATTCCGCCTTCCAAGGCCAAATTTGCCTGTTACTCCAGGTGTTTCTTGACTTCCTACTTTTGCATTCCTGTCCCCTATAATGAAAAGGACATCTTTTTTGGGTGTTAGTTCTAAAAGGTCTTGTAGGTCTTCATAGAACCGTTCAACTTCAGCTTCTTCAGCATTACTGGTTGGGGCATAGACTTGGATAACTGTGATACTGAATGGTTTGCCTCGGAAACGAACAGAGATTATTCTGTCATTTTTGAGATTGCATCCAAGTACTGCATTTCGGACTCTTTTGTTGACCATGATGGCTACTCCATTTCTTCTAAGGGATTCCTGCCCACAGTAGTAGATATACTGGTAATTTGAGTTAAATTCACCCATTTTATTTCGCTGATTCCTAGAATGTCGACGTGCACTCTTGCCATCTCCTGTTTGACCACGTCCAATTTGCCTTGATTCATGGACCTGACATTCCAGGCTCCTATGCAATATTGCTCTTTACAGCATCCGACCTTGCTTCTATCACCAGTCACATCCACAGCTGGGTATTGTTTTTGCTTTGGCTCCACCCCTTCTTTCTTTCTGGAGTTATTTCTCCACTGATCTCCACCTACTGACCTGGGGAGTTCCTCTTTCAGCATCCTATCGTGTTGCCATTTCATACTGTTCACGGGGTTCTCAAGGCAAGAATACTCAAGTGGCTTGCCATTCCCTTCTCCAGTGCACCACATTGTGTCAGACGTCTCCACCATGGCCCGCCTGTCTCGGGTTGCCCCTGTGGGCCTGGCTTGGTTTCATTGAGTCAGACAAGGCTGTGGTCCTAGTGTGATTAGATTGACTAGTTTTCTGTGAGTATGGTTTCAGTGTGTCTGCCCTCTGATGCCCTCTTGCAACACCTACCATCTTACTTGGGTTTCTCTTACCTTGTGTGTGGGGTATCTCTTCACGGCCGCTCCAGCAAAGCACAGCCGCTGCTCCTTACCTTGGACGAGGGGTATCTCCTCACCGCCGCCCCTCCTGACCTGCAACGTCAGATAGCTCCTCTAGGCCCTCCTGTGCCAGCGCAGCCACCGCTCTTTGGACGTGGGTTGATCTTCCTGGCTGCTGCCCCTGGCCTCGGGCGCGGGGTGGCTCGTCCTGGCCGCCGTCCCTGGCCCCCAGACGCGGGGTGGTTCCTCCAGATCGTTGCCCCTGACCTCGGATGCTCCACACCTGGCTGAAAATTCACTCAAAACAAAACAACCCTTGCTCTGTGACAGCCTTGAGGGGTGGGAGGGAGGCTCAAGAGGGAGGGGACTCGCGTGTGCCTATGGGTGGTTCATGTGGACGTACAGCACAGAGCAACACAGTATTGTAATTATCCTCCAATTAAAGATGAAATACAACTTAAAAACCCCCAAATCCAACATTGTAGATCAGCTAGACTCCAGTAAACATTTTAGTAAAAAGATTCCAACTGGGAATGAGTTCCCCCACGACTATCCTTATGAATTTCCCATGTCTTCTTGAGGCTATTCCTCTTTGAACTTCCGTGCTCAGGGAGGTGTTCCTTTGTGTGGAGTCCTGAGGAGTAGATGAGACGCGCTTGTAGAAGGCCTAGTAGTGCCTTGCACGCCGCAGATGCTCAACAACCTCAAGTTGTCACCATTACGGTACCTCAAGAGTCTCCTTGGAGCTTGCACAGTTTCTGAATGGGGTCCTGCGGGGCTCCCTTGGGGCTCCCACAGTGGGACTGGGGGGCTGGGTGGGGGTGTTCTCCGTTCCTTCGCTTGTCCCTGTGGAAACACCCCGTTCACCCCGAGCAGCTCTGCTTTTGTCCGTTGTGTTTATTTATATCTCCTAGATTGTCGTTCGGTTGCTCAGTTGTGTCCAACTCTTCGACCCCATGGACTGCAGCACACCAGGCCTTCTGCCTTCACCATCTCCCGGAGCTTGCTCACACTCCTGTCCATTGAGTTGGTGATGCCATCCAACCATCTCATCCTCTGTTGTCCCCTTCTCCTTTTGACCTCAATCTTTCCCAGCATCAGGGTCTTTTCCAGTGAGTCAGCTCTTCGAATCAGGTGGCCAAGTATTGGAGCTTCAGCTTCAGTATCAGTCCTTCCAATGAATATTCAGGGTTGATTTCTTTTAGGATTGAGTGACTTCATCTCCTTGCAGTCCAAGGGACTCTCAAGAGTCTTCAACACCACAGTTTGAAAGCATCAATTCTTCGGCACTCAGCCTTCTTTATAATCCAACTCTCACATCCGTACATGACTACTGGAAAAACCGTAGCTCAGAGATAATTGACTTGATTGAATAGAAAGTTCTTTGGCAAAAAATAAAAGTGTGGCACGCAGTACTAGCACAACAGCAAGCGGCTTTTCCTCCGATGAGTCACTTATTTACTCAGTGGATGTGTGCGTGTAGAGATGGAGCGGTTGTGCTGGGAGCTGGGGCTTCCAGCTCAGAGGAACCCGGACCTGCCCTTGCGGAGCTCACAGGCAGTGCGGCGGAGGGTCCTGCCAGGATGCCTGCCCCGCGGGTGCCCAGTGCTGCGATGGATGCGTGTCCCGCATCTCTGGGGCCACGTGCCTGAGATTGTCTGGGATTGTCAGGGTCTGAGGGTGCAGAGAAGGGGGGCATTTGGATTGAGTCTGGAAAAATGAGCATGTGGCCATGTGAGAAGCCAGTGGTGGGGGGACCAGTCAGGCGGAGGAAAGAGCGGCTCATACGAGTTGTGGAGCTGGAAGCATAAGGGTGTGTGGAAGCAGAGGCAGGGGTCAGGGCTGCAGGGCCGGCCATGGAGGGCGTGGGCTGCTGCAGGCTCCTGAGAAGGGGGACGCCACCATCAGGACTGGGGTTAGGCGTTTGACCCTGGCGTCCACGTAGAGAACAGATGTGGCAGGGGGGGCAGCTGGAGATGGGCATCCATCAGAGGTCAGCCTGGAGAGAGGCAGACACCCCTTCAGTGGACCCCAGGATGTGGATGGGGCGGGTGTTGGGAAGATCTGACCCCCGGGTTCCAGCTGGGGCTCCGGGCTGAAGGGGTGCCGCCCACCAAGCACAGGAGGCAAACAGGTGCTCTCTCCCAGCAAGACCCCAGCCCCAGCATCCTCCGGGGCCAGAGTCCCGCCCCTCTTCCAGAATGGCTCCCCTTCATGTCCTCGCCCATCTTTCCAGAGCCCTGAACCCTTAGAGTCTGGACACCAGTGTCTCCCTTGCACTTGTTTCTGGGAAGTCTCTGGCTTGTCTCTGGCTCACCAAGGACCGTCTTCGAGGGCAAGGTTGTGTCCTTGGTTCCATCTCCTTTGGGCTCCGGCTCCTACTCGGTGCTTGACCTGCTGACGTGACAGTGTCTCTTGTTTTCTTTCCAGAATCCGAGAGCAGCTGTGTGTGTCCCAGACAGATCCTGCCACTGGGATGACTGGGCCCTCCGTGGAGATCCCCCCGGCCGCCAAGCTGGGTGAGGCTTTCGTGTTTGCGGGCGGGCTGGACATGCAGACAGACCTGTTCGCCGAGGAGGACCTGGGGGCTCCTTTTCTTCAGGGGAGGGCTCTGGAGCAGATGGCCGTCATCTACAAGGAGATCCCTCTCAGGGAGCAAGGCGGGGAGCAGGACGATTACCGGGGGGACTTCGATCTGTGCTCCAGCCCCGTTCCGCCTCAGAGCGTCCCCTCCGGAGACAGGGCCCAGGACGATGAGCCGTTCGGCCCAACCTTCCTCCAGAAATCAGACCTGACTACGTACCGGATCACCGGCAGCGCGGAAGCTGCTGATCCGCCCGCTGGGGAGGCGGTGGGCAGGGGGGACTCGGGCCTGGAGGGGCCGCCCGGGACCGCGCAGCCCGCCAAGCCGTACGCGTGTCGGGAGTGCGGCAAGGCCTTCAGCCAGAGCTCACACCTGCTCCGGCACCTGGTGATTCACACCGGGGAGAAGCCCTACGAGTGCGGCGAGTGCGGCAAGGCTTTCAGCCAGAGCTCGCACCTGCTCCGGCACCAGGCCATCCACACCGGCGAGAAGCCGTACGAGTGCGGCGAGTGTGGCAAGGCCTTCCGCCAGAGCTCGGCGCTGGCGCAGCACGGGAAGACGCACAGCGGAAGGCGGCCGTACGCCTGCCGCGAGTGCGGCAAGGACTTCAGCCGCAGCTCCAGCCTCCGTAAGCACGAGCGCATCCACACCGGGGAGAAGCCCTACGCGTGCCAGGAGTGCGGCAAGGCCTTCAACCAGAGCTCGGGCCTGAGCCAGCACCGCAAGACCCACTCGCTGCAGAGGCCGCACGCCTGCGAGGACTGCGGGAAGGCCTTCAGCCACCGCTCGCACCTGCTGCGGCACCAGCGCGTCCACACGGGCAAGAAGCCGTACGCCTGCGAGGACTGCGGCAAGGCCTTCAGCCAGAGCTCCAACCTCATCGAGCACCGCAAGACGCACACGGGCGAGAAGCCCTACCGGTGCCACAGGTGCGGCAAGGCCTTCAGCCAGAGCTCGTCGCTCATCGAGCACCAGCGCATCCACACGGGCGAGAAGCCCTACGAGTGCGGCCAGTGCGGCAAGGCCTTCTGCCACAGCTCGGCGCTCATCCAGCACCAGCGCATCCACACGGGCCGCAAGCCCTACGAGTGCAACGAGTGCGGCAAGGCCTTCCGCCACCGCGCGGCGCTCATCGAGCACTACAAGACGCACACGCGGGAGCGGCCCTACGAGTGCAGCCGCTGCGGCAAGGCCTTCCGCGGCAGCTCGCACCTCCTCCGCCACCAGAAGGTCCACGCGGCTGACAAGCTCTAGGGGCCCGCCCGGGGCGAGGGCACGCCGGCCCTGGCGCCCCTGGCCCAGCGGGTGGACTTGGGGGGCCAGCCGGACGGCCGGATCCCGGCGCTGGGGCGGAGCTGGCTCTCGGCTGGCCGTCTAGTCCTCTGCTGTGACCCGGGGGGTTTGGTTTTGCCCTCCATTCACTTTTTCTAAAATGCAGACGAATACACGTCAGAGGGAGAAAGTGGGGTTAAGCCCCCGGGAGACGTCCGGCCAGCTCTAACCTCAGGCACTTGCAGAAGTGAAGCGGGCGCAGCCCAAACAGCCCAGGGAAGACGAGTCCAAAGTTGAGGGTCGCCTTGGCCACTGCAGGGCCGCTTGGCGGCAGGGCGGAGGGGGTGCAGGAGGGCTTGTCCTGGGCTTGGGGTGGTGGACGAGGCCCCAGCGCCTCTCAGCCCTTGGCCTGGGTTGGCTGAGGGCGGGCCTGGCTGTAGGCCCTCCAGCGGAGGTGGAGGCGCCCCCCGGCTCAGCCAGGCACAGGACCCTGCCACCAGGAGTAGCCCTCCGCCAGACCCGGGGTCCGGGCTGGGGCGTCAGCGGGGCCTCTGTTCTGCGGGCTGGGCAGCCTGCTCTCTGTCCTCTGGAGATGAAGGGATTCCGGTCTGAAGGGCTGGGTTCAGGGTCCAGCTCTGGCTCCTCCTGCCTTGGTGTCCTGGAGGAAGCCCCAAGGTTCTGTTTCCCTCTCCGGGAGGTGGGGATGTTGGAAATGCTACATTCCCCTGGGGGTGGGTGTGTGCAAGGCTCCCATTCAGACTGGGACGCCGCATTCACGAGCTTTGGCAACTGGCAACTGAGGACGGAGACCCAGGGTGATCCCCGTGCCCCCTGCCTCTTTCCTCGCCCCCCCCCGGCAGGGAGACACAAGCCTGACTGGTCCCCAAGATGGCAGGGCCCCTCCTCCTCCAGCCTGTGCCCTGGGTGTGGTGCCTGGGGCTATAGCGCCCAGCACAGCGATCCTTTCCGGTTTCCCGGGCCAGTTCAGCTGGGCATCCCCAGGGCGGGGCTCTGAGGGTGCCGTGTTTCCAGAGCTCCCCCTCCTCCCACCTGTAGCAGGTGGGGGGCCAGCTCCCAGGCAGCCCCCTGGCATCACCCAGGTGCAGGCCTGCCCACTCTGACCCAGCGGGGCTTGAAGGTGGCCATCCCAGTTCAGTCCCCTGGCCCCGGCCCAGGAATGGGCTCGGGCAGGGCCGCGTCTGGCTGCCCCAGAAGCGTCTGTCTGCAGCCTCTGGGAGTCAGCGGCGGTTTCTGGTACTGGCCCTCGCAAGGCCCCCTTAGCACCACTTGGGGAGGAGGTGGGCTGAGCTGTTTTTGAAGTTTTGCACGTTTGCAGCTGCAGTCCCAGGAGCCCATCAGGGTCACGCTGGTTATTTCAGCGGATAGGGCTCAGCTCGGCAGCTAGGATGGTCCTGAATATAAATGGGAAAGCCAGAGCTGTTCCTCCATCAGCGGGCTTGGCAGCCGGGGATGTTGAAAGGACAGGTCTGCTGGTCTGGGGAGACCGGCTCTGTACAGCCCCTCTGCTGTCTGTGGGCACTAAACCAGCCCCTGTGTGTGCCCGTCTGGGTGGCAGCCCGCCTGGAGGACCACCCGCCACTCGGGAGAATCGAGAGAATGCCGACACCCCCGCTCAGTGCAGGGGGACGGGGCCCCCCAAGATCTACCTCCTTGCCCCGCCCCTGGCACCCCATTCGGCCTCAGCCTTGGCCAGGACTGTCCTTACTGGGCAGGGCAGTCATCCACTTCCAACCTTTGCTGTCTCCTCTGTGCGCTGTGCTCCCAGCCAAATTGTTTTATTTTTTTCCAAGCATCACTTTGCACACGTCACCACTCTCCTTAAAACCACCCTTCTGGGGTCTCCTGCACGTAAACCCCCCGTTTCAGCCAACCTGGGTTACCCCCAACCCCAGCAAGCCTCCCGAGCCCCCGCCATTCCCTCCCATCGGCCTCAGCTATTTCCTGCTCGCCTCACGTTTCTAAAGGTGCACTCTTTCTCCCCCACCCCCATCTCCTTCCTTTTCTGATGATTTATGTAACGTGGGGGGGTTAGACTCCTTTCCTGAAGGGTTGACAGGCTCGCACAAAACCGTGGTCAGACCAGGCAAGCACTTTTTTTCAGAAGTGTGAGCAGAACCTAGGTCTTCAGTTCACGTTCTTTCCTTGTTTCCTTATGTGTTTTGAAATCCTTTCACTGAGGCTCTCAGACAGCGCAATGCTATAAGAGGCCATCTTGGTAGTATCTGAATCGCCCTTGAGTTTCGTTGTTGGATTTTGCTTTATTGTCTTCTGTTTTTTCCTTCTTTTAGAGGACGTTGTTGACTGTTGGAAAGCTCCAGTTCTTGGTTCTGTTTACTAATTGAATTGTTTTGTCAAAGTACATGTATTCTGCTCTTTATCTTTTTTGTTACTTAATATTAATGCTTTACATTTCTAAGATTAATTATTTAGGTAATTAATAATTTTTAATATTTCTAGTAAACGTGGGTGCTTTGGTCTATGTTTTCTTGTAGTTAGAGCTTTTTCTGCTCTATAATGTTACGTGTTTGTTTGTTTGTTGCTCTTGGGAATTTCCCTTTGACCCCATTATTATTATTTTAATTAGTATTTTTTAATACTAATTAAAAAATTAGTATTTTAAAATTAATCCTAATCCTAATCCCAGTGATGACTGCTTAAGTCATTGCTGTTACTTCTTGTATGTGGTGGTGTCAGTATTTCTAAGTGTCCATAGAAATTCTCTGAGCCTGAACATGTTGTCAGTTTTCATACGGCACTTGTGTACCCTCAGGAAATGTGTTTTTACTCTTGTCAGTTCAGGTCGTTACATCAATCTTCATGTTATGTTGCTCCAGTCTGCTCTTGCTCTAACTTGTCTCTCCTGCGGGGTCTGAGGACGCCTGGCAGCCTGTGAGCACGCCGGGGCTCGGGGGCTGTGGGCCCGGGGACCGAGCGAAGCCGAGTGGGTATGCGCAGGGATGGGCTCTTCTGGGAGGACGCCTGTAGCCCTTGAAGCGCCTTGTGACCCCACAGTGGTTAAGAACACTCATTTCCTGGTCAAATCGCAGTCTGGCTTTGTGCGTTTCTTCTTCATGTGTTTCTGCTTTGCCTTAGTTTCTATTCTGTGCGTGCTGTTTACGCTTTGTTAGTCATGCCGTCGCCTTGATGGACAGGGTACATACGATCAAGTAATTACCGTATTTGGAGCAGATGTCTGTTCAGCAGAGATGAGCTGAAAACCGGTGCCTTTGCACGCCCTCTTTGCCTCTTTTAATGCTTCTAGCTTCAACTTCTCTTTTCCAAACATCATAACGGAAACCCCTTGCTTTTTTTTTTTTTTAAATTTGCATCTGCACGAGAGTTTATTTAGCTTGGCATTTTATTTTTAAAATTTGTGTATATATTTTTGCTATATATCTGTAACTTATAAACAGCAAATTATTGGAATTTGCTTTCTGACTCTTTCTGTAATTCTTCTTACATAAGAAGTTCTCCTATTAGTAACATGACTGTTTAGAGTGAGGCATGATTTATTTCCAGCTTAGTATGCATTGGCTGGGTTAACCCCCAAAGGTCATGCTCATCCCCGCCCCATCTCTGTGAGTTATTGTCTTGAGTGTGGAGCGTCCCGTCTAGGCCGCCGAGAGATCCACCATCGGGCACACCTGCCCCTCCTCCTGGTCTGGTCAGTGCCGGGCTCTGTCCTGAGTCCACTCCTGACACCACAGGCTGGTGGTTCGGTGACCTCGGCTGTGACACGGAGGCTGTGATGGCGCTGCCCAGCCCCGTGGGGCTTGGAGGACTAAAGAGTGCACACCTGCCCGGCAGCCTGAGGGCACAGATCACTCTCACACTGTCAGCGTTTGAGACATTCCTTTCTTTTTCTACCCTAACTCCCACAGATCATTCAACATAACCTAGAATGTTACGTGGTGCTTTATTACATTCTAGAAAAGTTTCAGCAAAGACCACGAGATGCAGCAAAGAACTAGACGTCACAGATCAGGCCCTGGCGTGAGGGAGCCCACACAGTCGTGTGGGAGACGGGGACCCTCTCCCACCTCCTGTCTGTCCCAGGATGGTCCCCTCACCCGCCCCCTCTCTTCCCTGGCCCTCCTGTGGCGGGGGCCGGCCACCGTCACAGCTGCAGAGGCTCGAGAAGGGGGTCGCCCTGGCCGCTCCTGTGGCAGGAGGGAAGCGAGGGCAGGAGTTTACCTCGGGTGCAGTAGTCTCGGATCAGCTCAGCCGGCCACCGCGGGGTCGGGGGGACAGTTCAGTGGGAGGCAGGAGCCCCCACTAGAGCTGCCGGGACTTCTCAGAGGCGACAAGGGGGTTCAGTCACCTCGGCCCAGGCGGAAACCAAAAGGCCTCTCGCGCAGCTCCTGGGGCCACGCAGAGGTTCCCTGGGATCACATGTGTGCGCCATGGACACGCACCACCTTTGAGGGGTAAGAGGAGGGGAAAGGCAGCCCCTTTTGGGGGACCCCCTCTTCAGTGTCTGATAACCAGGAAACCAAGTCAGAAGGTGATCTGGGGGTGCTGAGGGGGGTGTCTTCCACACCACAGGCCACACACTCACCCAGCCTCCAGGATTCGGGTGGGGCTGAGGCTGGGACTCACCCCTGCTTGCTACCCTCCCCCCAAGGCCATCCCAGCTGCTGCATCCTCACGCCCGGCCCGCCCCCCTCTGGTCCAACCCCGTGAGGGTGGGCCGGCCTGGGTCCATGCCCCCTGCTCTTCCCTGGGCTGCTGGCTGTCTGCAGGTGCGGGGTCCTGGCCCGGAGAAGCACCAGCAGAGCCCAAAGGACGGGAGTGGAGCGGGGAGTTGAGCCCCGGAGTCTCGAGGGGCCAGAGGCAAACTACTGCTCTGTGTCCCCGGAAGGCAGTTTCCCATGAAACCTTCCATAGAGGCCACCCCAGACGACCAGGCTGATCTGCTGTGGAGGCGTGGATTCCTCCCCATAGAGAATGGTGATTGGGTTCTACCTGGACCCGGGACTTCTGTTTCTATTATAATCTTTCCCCCACTGCCCTTCCAGGGATCTGGAAAACGGAGGCCTGGGCTAGACGGAAGCTTCCTCCAAGGTTCTTTATTGAAGGGATTCGAAGAAAAACTTAGGTGGTCAGTAATCTGTGGGGGATGGAGGGGTGAGTGCTACGTGTAACGGTTTTACTGTTGTTACTGGACCAGTTTTGATGTGTTTCCCCCTTCAAGAAGCAGACCCAAACACCGAGATGGCTGAGGTTTGCAGCAAAGAACGGGTTCATCCACAAGGCAACCAGGCAAGGAGACCAGAGCATGCTCTGGAATCTGCCTCCCTGCGGGCACGGGGCTGGGCGCTCACGGATGAAGACCGAGCAGCAGGTGGCGCGGGGCGTGGGGAGCCTGCGGAAAGCGATGGACAAGGTGCAGGTCCGCGCGGTGGACCCAAGCTCCGCCTCTGCGCGCACCGCGAGAGCTGGGGGCGGAGCTTCCAGGGCCACGCGGCCACGCCCAGTGGGAGGGTCAGCGGGCCCTCCAGTCCTAAGCTCAGCTCCAACTAGGCGCCGCTGAGTCCGGCTTTCTAGAGAACACTCCGGGCGGGTATTTTATGTTCTGGCTTCGTGATTGGAGGACATGCGAGCCTTTTAAAGACTTGATTAAATCTAATCAAGGCCCTTGATTAGTGCGGGCAGGCGGAATGGATTTGACTGATCACCACCCGCAGTTTCACCATCTCAGGGGCCGCCCTCACCCCCACCTACCCTACCAAAGGGGGGGCCTCGGTGCTGAGATCGGGGCCACACGTGCACTAGACCGTCGGTGAGCGCTGCTGCTGACCGGACCCGGGGCCATCCTCAGACCGTCACTGGCCCCTGTGCTCAATAAAAGGAAGGAAAGCGGGAAGAGCTCTTTCTGGCCGCGGTGGCCTTGCGCGTTCCTCCATCACCATCTGCTGGCAGAGCCCGGCATGACGCCCGCTGCACAGAAACCTCGGCGTCCGTTTGGGTGCCCCATCCTTGACCCCGACATAGCACCCTCCATCCAAAATGAAAAACACCTGCTCCCAAGAGTCATTATAATCACAGCCAATTGTGTTAATTCGTCCTCATATCTACTCACAGTTCCACGGAACATTCTGCTAACCTCTGACAGCTCCTACGTAAAGCAATCAGTTCAGTTCAGTCGCTCAGTCGTGTCCGACTCTTTGTGACCCCATGAATCGCAGCACGCCAGGCCTCCCTGTCCATCACCATCTCCTGGAGTTCACTCAGACTCACGTCCATCGAGTCCGTGATGCCATCCAGCCATCTCATCCTCGGTCGTCCCCTTCTCCTGCTGCCCCCAATCCCTCCCAGCATCAGAGTCTTTTCCAATGAGTCAACTCTTCACATGAGGTGGCCAAAGTACTGGAGTTTCAGCTTTAGCATCATTCCTTCCAGAGAAATCCCAGGGCTGATCTCCTTTAGGATGGACTGGTTGGATCTCCTTGCAGTCCAAGGGACTCTCAAGAGTCTTCTCCAATACCACAGTGCAAAAGCATCAATTCTTCGGCGCTCAGTCCAACTCTCACATCCTTACATGACCACTGGAAAAACCACAGCCTTGACTAGACGGACCTTAGTCGGCAAAGTAATGTCTCTGCTTTTGAATATACTACCTAGGTTGGTCATAACTTTTCTTCCAAGGAGTAAATGTCTTTTAATTTCATGGCTGCAATCACCATCTGCAGTGATTCTGGAGCCCCCAAAAATAAAGTCTGACACTGTTTCCCCATCTATTTGCCATGAAGTGATGGGACCGGATGCCATGATCTTCGTTTTCTGAATGTTGAGCTTTAAGCCAACGTTTTCACTCTCCTCTTTCACTTTCATCAAGAGGCTCTTTAGTTCCTCTTCACTTTCTGCCATAAGGGTGGTGTCATCTGCATATCTGAGGTTATTGATATTTCTCCCAGCAATCTTGATTCCAGCTTGTGTTTCTTCCAGTCCAGCGTTTCTCATGATGTACTCTGCATAGAAGTTAAATAAGCAGTGTGACAATAGACAGCCTTGACGTACTCCTTTTCCTATTTGGAACCAGTCTGTTGTTCCATGTCTAGTTCTAACTGTTGCTTCCTGACCTGCATACAGATTCTGAGAAGAAAAGAACATGGTTGATAAATACAAACGCATACACAATAAGGAGCAAAGAAAAAAGACAGAGTCCTTGCAGTTCTCTTTTGTTCATCTCTCATGAGCAGGACGGCAGATAAAACACAGAATGCCCAGTGAGTAATTTTGTAGTCTAAGTATGTCCCAAATACTGCATAATCTTCAAATCTAATCTACCTTATTTTTAAAAAATCTTTTTTTTGCTGGTCACTCATTAGTTCGTGCACCAAAGCCTTTGTTTCTTGACTCCTAACTTTCTGAGTCCTCTGGGGTGAGGAGCACCCCTAACCTCGAGAGCCCATCACACTGTTCCCTTGGGACTAGACCCTTCTCTGCCCGTCACAGCTGACCGGAAGGGCCAGTGCATGGCCAGCGCTCGCGCCCCCTGGCGGACAGACTGGGCGGCAGCCCCGGTAGCCCGGGTGCGACCCCGCGGTCTCTGGCGCCCTCTAGTGTGGGAAGATCTCAGCCGGGTGTTCTGAGTCATTGGGCCGTATTTTATTAGTGATGATGGTCCTTTACCTGGAGGGACGTTTGGGGCGCGTGTCGGCTAAGGGGCCAAGCTATTAGCCTGCATCGCGCCCACAGGCATCGCGTCCCCCTGGGCCAGGTCAGCTGTGGGCTGTCCAGACATGGGCTTCCCCGAGCCTCTGGCCCCGTGTCCCTCCCAGGTCAGTGTCCAGCGTTGCCCTCCTGGTTGTGGACTTGTGCAGCGGTCTCAGCAGATGTAGAGGCGACCCTAAAGGATGTATTGAGGCATCTCGGCACCGTCGCCGCCCAGGCTTGCTGGTCAGCAGTGACGTGACCGGAAAGAGGGGCTGTTTGGGGGTACCTCCAGGGATCTGGGAAATGGAGGCCTGGGCCAGACCAAAGTTTTCTAGAAGATTCACCATTGCAGGGAGTCAAAGACAAACCTATGGTGGTCAGCAATCTGTGGGGGATTCGGCGGTGAGGGAGATTCGAATGCCACATGTAATGGTTTCACTATTGTTAGGGAACCTCTTTTCCCCCCTACAAACAGCGGGCCAAAATACCGAGACGCCAGGTTTGCAGCAAAGAGCGGGTTCATCCACAAGGCAACCAGGCAAGAAGACCAGAGCATGCTCTGGAATCTGCCTCCCTGCGGGCACGGGGCTGGGCGCTCACGGATGAAGACCAAGCAGCAGGTGGCGCGGGGCGCGGGGAGCCTGCGGAAAGCGATGGACAAGGTGCAGGTCCGCGCGGTGGACCCAAGCTCCGCCTCTGCGCGCACCGCGCGAGCTGGGGGCGGAGCTTCCAGGGCCACGCGGCCACGCCCAGTGGGAGGGTCAGCGGTCCCTCCAGTCCTAAGCTCAGCTCCAACTAGGCGCTGCTGAGTCCGGCTTTCTAGAGAGCAACCCGGGCGGTTATTTGTGGTTCTGGCTTCGTGATTGGAGGACGTTCAAGTCTTAAACCGCCCTTGATTAGTGCGGGCAGGCGGAATGGATTTGACTGATCACCACCCGCAGTTTCACCATCTCAGAGGCCGCCCTCACCCCCACCTACCCTACCAAAGGGGGGGCATCGGTGCTGAGATCTGGGGTGACACATAAAATCAGGTGAAGTCTTAGGACAGAGGGCCGATTCCAGGTCCTTGGATGCAGGAAAAACCTACCTGGCCCCGGGCTAGACAGAGTGGCGGGCGTGGCCCGGGCTGGTGCAGAGAAGTAGCCCCCAACTGGCCAGAAGGTGTGGGAGCCCAGGGCTGGTCTACTGCAGAAGGAGTCGCCTGGTGGACAGAGTGGGGCCTGAGTGCCTGCTGAACTTGTCCGTCAGTGCTGCTGAGCAGACACGGGGCCATCCTCCCATCACTGGCTCCTGTGCTCGACAGAAGGGAGGGAAACCGGGAAAGCAAAGGCGCTTTTGTGTTTCGCGTTCCTCTAGCACCGTCTGCCGGCAGAACGCGGCATTGCACCCGCTGGCCAAACCTCAGGGTCCGGCTCGGAGATCTCACCTCTCAGCAGTTCTCCTGGGGAGAATGTCGGGAAGATGCGACCTTGACCCGGAGCTCGGTGGAGAGGGTGCCCTGTGTTCTTTCCGCAACTGCTTGGAGTGGAGGTGCCTCATGTTGGGCTGGGAACGGGAGGAAGGAAACAGGTCATGATTGAGATGCTCTAGACAGACTGTCCCTGCTCTTGCCAAATTTCAGTAGATATTCTTTAATAAATATTTCATTTTTTGTATGCCCTTAGGTCTATTTCCAGACACTTTAAATATATTGAAACTTTCAATATTTATATAAAAATATTATTTCATAGACTGTATACAAAGCAACAGTAAGAACTGGACATGGAACAACAGACTGGTTCCAAATAGGAAAAGGAGTACGTCAAGGCTGTCTATTGTCACCCTGCTTATTTAACTCCTATGCAGAGTACATCATGAGAAACGCTGGACTGGAGGAAGCACAAGCTGGAATCAAGATTGCCGGGAGAAATATCAATAACCTCAGATATGCAGATGACACCACCCTTACGGCAGAAAGTGAAGAACTAAAGAGCCTCTTGATGAAAGTGAAAGAGGAGAGTGAAAAAGTTGGCTTAAAGCTCAACATTCAGAAAACGAAGATCATGGCATCTGGTCCCATCACCTCATGGCAAATAGATGGCAAACAGTGGAAACAGTGTCAGACTTTATTTTTGGGGGCTCCAGAATCACTGCAGATGGTGATTGCAGCCATGAAATTAAAAGACGCTTACTCCTGGGAAGGAAAGTTATGACCAACCTAGACAGCATATTAAAAAGCAGAGACATTACTTTGCCGACTAAGGTCCGTCTAGTCAAGGCTATGGTTTTTCCAGTGGTTATGTATGGATGTGAGAGTTGGACTATAAAGAAAGCTGAGCACCGAAGAATTGATGCTTTTGAACTGTGGTGTTGGAGAAGACTCTTGAGAGTCCCTTGGACTGCAAGGAGATCCAATCAGTCCATCCTAAAGGAGATCAGTCCTGGGTGTTCATTGGAAGGACTGATGTTGAAGCTGAAACTCCAATACTTTGGCCACCTAAAGCGAAGAACTGACTCATTGGAAAAGACCCTGGTGCTGGGAAAGATTGAAGGTGGGAGGAGAAGGGGATGACAGAGGATGAGATGGCTGGATGGTATCACCGACTTGATGGACGTGAGTCTGAGTGAACTCTGGGAGTTGGTGATGGACAGGGAGGCCTGGCGTGCTGCGGTTCATGGGGTCATAAAGAGTCGGACACGACTGAGTGACTGAACTGAACTGATACAAAAATTTAAAATTAATATATAAAACAAATACACGCAGACAATTATAAGCATATATTTATATCATAAATGCATAATTATAAGCAAGTATGTTATTATATTTATAATACTTTATAATATATTTATAAGCAAGTATATATTATTATAAGCATGATTATAAATAGAAGTAACTTTGGGCTTTCCTGGTGGCTCAGACAGTAAAGAATCTGCCTGCAGTACAGGAGACCCGGGTTTGATCCCTGGTTCGGGAAAATTCCCTGGAGAAGGGAGTGGCAACCCACTCCAACACGTTTGTTTGGAGAATTCCATGGACAGAGGAGCCTGCAGGTTACAGTCCACGGGGTTGCAAAGAGCTGGATATGACAGACTGACTAACACATATGAATAAATTTACTTAAATATTATATATATATTTATAAACACACTCAGATATTATAAATAGAAACATGATAAATCTATTTCAATATTTTATAAACATATACATTTAAAAATTAATTTTCACCCCTTTGGCTTGGGGGTGTTTTTGTGGATGTCTTCATGCTACTGTTCCTGAAGTGGAACTCTTCCCCTCCCCAACTGGCTTTTGAAATGACTGGGAAAGAAATGAAATATATAAGCATTGGAAAGATAGCAACAAAATTGTCATTCTTCACAGAGGATATGTTTAGGTATGTAGCAAGTCCCACAGAAGGTAGATAAATTAATATAATCTATTAAAAAATCATGTAGCAAATTTACCTGGTGTGATATCAAATATAAAAACTTACTGGGTCTCTCAGTTCACTTCAGTCTCTCAGTCGTGTCCGACTCTTTGCAACCCCATGGACTGCAGCACGCCAGGCTTCCCTGTCCATCACCAACTCCTGGAAGTTACTCAAACTCATGTCCATCGAGTCAGCAATGCCATCCAACCATCTCTTCCTCTGTCGTCCTCTTCTCCTCCTGCCTTCAATCTTTCGCAGCATCAGGGTCTTTCCCAGTGAGTCAGTTCTTTGCATCACGTGGCCAAAGTATTGGAGTTTCAGCTTCAGCATCAGTCCTTCCAATGAATATTCAGGACTGATTTCCTTTAGGATTGACTGGTTGGATCTCCTTGCAGTTCAAGGGACTCTCAAGAGTCTTCTCCAACAGCACAGTATAATAGCAAATGAATAGAGAATAACATTTACGAGGATATATTTTACCATTGCATAAAAAGTATCAGGTTGTAGAGAACAGACTTGTTCCCGGGGGAGAGGGTGGGTAGGGAGAGCTGGAGGGGGAGTCTGGGGTTAGCAGAAGCAGCTGTTATATACAGGATGGATAAAAAGGATAAACGAAAGGTCCTACTGTATGGCACAGGGAACTATATTCAATAGCTTGTGAGAACCCATAATTAACAAGACTGACAAAAAGTACATATATATGGATGGATGGATTTGAGTCACTTTGCTCTACAGAAGAAATTAACACATTGTACATCGATATTTCAATAAAATCCACCACCACCCCCGAAATATATAAGTTTCCTGGAGATGGAGATGGCAACCCACTCCATCTCGTGCACCCCAATATTCTTGCCTGGAGGATCCCACGGGTAGAGGAGCCTGGGGGACTACAGTCCAGGGGACCGCAGAGTCGGACATAATCCAGCGACTAACACTTTCACTTTCAAATGTGTAAGTTTACTAGGGATGAATCTATAGAGATGCCCAAGACATTTGTTTGAGGAAAACTCCACACACAGCTTCACTGAGAATTATTAAACCTATTAAAGGGAGACAGCGCCAGGCTATTCATGGATTGAAAGATTCAGTGTGGTCAAGCTGCCAGTTTCCCCCAAACTGATTGGTAAATTCCCCCGGAGCTGGTTCAAGGCGCACAATTTCCTGTACCTTTCTTCTAAGAGACAGAAGCCAGGGAGCCGATTCTGGCTGAGAGAGGCTCAGGTCCTCCTGCGGGAGAGCAGCCTTCTTCCTCCCGGTCGCCTGGGCAGTTTCGAGGCCACGGCCAGAAGGACTTGGTTCCCTGGGTCGCCCACTCAGAACTCTCCCTCTCCGGCCCAAGGACTCAAGCTGGGCGTCCCGCCCGCCGCAGAGGAGGCAGCGGGGAGGGCCCCCGCGGGCGCCGCCGTCGCGCTTTCCGCCCCCGCCCGGCCCCTCGGCCTGGGCGCTCGCGCCCCGCTCCGCGGCCGGTCGTGCCCTCCGTGGCCGCAAGGCGTCGCTGTCCCCCCGCTGGAAGTGCTGAGGGACCCAGACCGCCGACCCGGAGGAAGGGCCCAGACGGAGGGACTCGGGGCCCCCGAGCGACACCGTGGGGCCCCGAGCCCGGAGCCCGGGGTCACCCCAGGCAGGGGCAGCGGGGGGCCCGGGGAGGGTCGGGGGCCTCCCCCGGTTCTCATTTGACCCCGCGGGGGTGCGCTGGGCAGTGTCCAGGGGCCACAGTCCGAGCAGGGGCGCGATGCAGGACCAGGCTCGGCCTGTCCCGGGGCCTGAGTCCAGCTGCTCTGCAGAGGCGGGAGCAGGTCGCAGTGACCCTCACAGAGACGCCCCACTCTGCAACTCCCAGAAGCGCTGACCTGTGCACCGGGGAGGCACAGGGCTCCCCCAGCCACGTCTGTGATGGAAGGGCCAGAACCGCATGTCCGTCCTCACACACCGGCAGGCACCCGCCGTGTGTCCACACGCTGAGCCATCTGGCTCCCCTAGCTTGACATACACCCAAGAGCTGAGTGCGCAGGAAGTTAGAAGGGGCAGGTGTGGTGACACGATGCCATCCAGCTTCGTCTGAGAACCTGGACAAACCTCAAGGGGCTCAGCCTGCTCTGTGAGACCCCGAGGGCCGGCCCCCTCCCCGGCCCCCTGCCTTGAATTCGGCCCCACCGCCCGCCTTGCTGTTCCTTGCTGCCTTGCTGTTCCCCAGGGCCTTTGCACTTGCTGCCCCTTCTGCCAGGACTGCCCCTCCCCAGGCTCTTCATCCATAATGAAGAAGATCCCTTCTTCATTCGGGGGTGGCCTCTCTTGTTGTTCAGCGGCTCAGCTGTGCCCAGTCTTTGCGACCCCATGGACTGCAGCACACCAGGCTTCCCTGCCCTTCACTATCTCCTGGAGTTTGCTCAAACTCACGTCCATTGAGTCAATGATGCTATCCAGCCATCTCATCCTTTGCTGCCCACTTCTCCTGCCCTCAATCTTTCCCAGCATCAGGGTCTTTTCCAATGAGTCAGCTCTCTGCATCAGGAGGCCAAAGTATTGGAGCTTCAGCATCAGTCCTTCCAGGGAATATTCAGGGTTGATTTCCCTGAGGATGGACTGGTTTGATCTCCTTCCTGTCCAGAGGACTCTCAAGAGTCTTCTCCAGCACCACAGCTGGAGAGCATCAATTCTTCAGTGCTCAGGTTTCTTTATAGCCCAGTTCTCACATCAGTACTTGACTATTGGAAAACCCATAGCTTTGATTAGGTGGACCTTCATTGGCAAAGTGATGGCCCTTCATTGGCCCTGCTTTTTAATACACTGTCTAGGTTTGTCATAGCTTTCCTTCCAAAGAGCAAACATATTTTAACTTCCTGGCTGCAGTAACCGTCCACAGTGATTTTGGAGCCCAAGAAAATAAAATCTGCCACTGTTTCCACTTTTTCCCCTTCTATTTGCTATGAAGTGAGGGGACCAGATGCCATGATCTTAGTTTAAACCAGCAGTTGTCACCCAACCGCTTCCTTTCCTAAAGAGCTCATCACACCTCCCATTAGAACAGACTGTGTTGCCTGTCTGCCCACTTCACCTCCTGGGACTTTGCTGCAGGTCTTGGTCTCTGAGGCACCTGCTGTGTCCCCAGGGCCCAGAGCAGTGCTGGGCTTCGAGTCTGATCAGGTGTCGGGAGCCAGCGTGAGGAATTCCACCCGTGACAAGGTCATGCGGCAAGAGCTCTGATGGCAAGGCTAATCAGACCTCAGGTTTTCCCCCTGGAATTTCCTGAGCATCCACCCCCCCAAAAATAAGAATCTGCCTGCTTTTCCCCTCTTCTGACATTCTCTGGAGAAAGTCAATTCAGGGCTTTAGTCTTCTGCATTTGAAAGAGTGTTTCAATCCAAAAACCCCTCTGGTGGCTTTCTAGCCTGCCTGCAGGACTTGTACAGCTGCTCATGTGATTGTTTGAGGCCTCCTGACCGCAGGAGGCACAGGAAGCTTAAAACATCCTAGGAATGTAGGGGCTTCCGAGGAGTCAACGTCATTAGAATAGGACTGATTAAAAGTTTCATTTGTTGAGCCAATACTTGCTGCCAAATTTTCATATCCTTTATTTTTAGATATAGTTGGTATATAGAAAAACAAGTAGTAGGCCTGGTATTAGCAACATTAGATCTTTGAGTTAAGCACCTTCTTTGTTATAACCCACTGAGCCTCTGTTCTGTAGAGATGTAACTTTAATGCTTTAAGGAGATGCAGATTAAAGAAAAACACTTCAGGGGAAACGAGATTAACATTCATTAAGAAAGAGAGCCAAAAAGTGTTCGCAAGCCTCCTGGCCAGAAGATAACGTAAATCACCTGAGACCTTTTGTATACAGAAAAGATATACAGAAGGGGTCAGGACTGCTGCCCCTGCACGACTCTGTATCTTCCATTCTGTAAAATTTAGGGTATATAAACACCTTTTAAATAATAAAGTTGGAGGGGGTTTTTGCACAAGCCTGGCCTCCCCCGTGTGGATTCTTTCTCTTGCTCCCTCCCTCTCCTTTTCAGGCTGATCCCTTGGAACGTGGAGGCTCACTGTGTCTACTTACTTGTCCCGGCTTCTAAGATCCGTAAGAGAGAGAGCCCAGGGCGGGGCACTCTCCGATATTCAAACGGGTGCCGGCGGCCTAACGTAGACGGTGCAAGCTCCTTGTCTGGAGCTTTATTGGTTTTCCACGTAACCCAAGTTAATCAGCCTCTTCTCTCCACTTAATCTTCCTACTACACTATTTTTTCCTAGTCTAATCTTATATTAGTAAATAAATAAGTCTTTCCTCGCCGACTCCGTCCACCCTTCGAATTCCCTGGATCTACGGGGGGCTGGACCCCGGCAATCAGGGACTGTGTGTGTGGAGTGATGGTGCTTGCTTCTTCTGGGGAAAGAGAGACCTGGGCCCGGAGGACAAGGGGACCTGGTGTGGCCGGTTTTCCTCCCTCGGGAGAGGAGCCGAGCGAGGGACGCAGGTCAGCGAGTCTTGCTTCCGTGCGGCAGGTGTGTCCTGTCTGTGTCCGTCATCTTGGCATTTCGGGGTTTCTGTGAACCCAGCCCCCTCCCCTCCTGATACCCCATCCGATCAGCACAGAGGAGACTGGGCTTGGGGACTCTCTGGTCCTGAGATTCCTCTCCACATGTGACTCCCCCCTCCTGGGGGGGCCAGGCACTGTGTGTGAGGGGGGTGGGGGCACAGGACCCCTAGCTTTTCTGTCCCAGAGGGCCCAGCCTCTGGGCTCTGGCAGGGCTTTGGGAGCTGGAATGAGCTGGAATCTGGCCAGTGGGGGCTTCCCTGGTGGTAAAGAACCCACCTGCCCATGTAAGAGGCATAAGAGACGCGGGTTCGATCCCTGGGTCGGGAAGATCCCTTGGAGGAGGCCATGGCGACCCACTCCAGTATTCTTGCCTGAAGAATCCTGTGGACAGAGGAGCCTCGTGGGCTACAGTCCTTGGGGTGGCAAGGAGTCGGACACGACTGAAGCGACTTCCCATGCACGCACGCGGGGTCAGGGGGCAGGGCCGCGCTGCTCACCTGCTGTGTGACCTTGGCCAGGTCACACCCCCCTACCCTGTGAAAGGAGAGAGCAGTCTTCCAGGTCTTTACAGACGTGCCTGCGAGCTTTGTGCCCCCAGTGGCCGCTAGAGGGCGCTGTCCGCCGGGCCCCGAGTGTGTGCACGCATGTCAGCGTGTATGCATACGTGTGTGCGTGTGTGGGGGCGCACGGTGCGGAGACACGGGTCTGCGGTCAGGAATGCAGCCGGGACACCTCCACGTGGGCCACGAGCACCGTCAGGGGAGGGTCTGGCTCCGCTGTGTGGGTGACCGCCCTCCCCGCCAACGTGGTGCACAGTGACCGCCCGGCTGGTCTGCCGAGCTCCGCCATCCTGCCCCCGGGGCAGCCCCCAACAGGCCCAGCTCTAGGCCCCACGTGTGGACCAAGGCCTGTGAGAGGGGACCTCGGTCTGGGGGGGGCTCACTCTGCTCCTGGAGGGCTGGCAGGCCCCTCCTCTCTGGCATCGCATGCCCCCGCAGTCATGGTGGGTAAGCACAGGACACCGTGCCTGTGGCCCCCGTGGGAGCGGCCTGCTCTGGGAGGCCGGAGCCTCAGCTACAGGGCTGTCACACCGGGGCTGCAGGCGGGACCCCACAAGCCCAGAGGAAGAAGACGAGAGCGAGGCCTGCAGGAACCCAGCCAGGCCCTGGCCCACTGAGCAGACAGGAGCCTGGCCAGAGGCCTGCACGGGGTGAGGGGCTGGGCCCTGTGGCCTTGACTGCAGATCCCGAGGGCTCCTCAGCTTAGAACGGCCAAGCCTGAGTCTTGGGGGTGCAGGTCAGGGGGCTTGACCCTGTCCAAGTTGAGGAGGCACTCAGGGCCAAGGGTGACAGCCCTGGGTGGGGGACGGCCCTGGGCCTTGAGCCCAGCAGCTGGGCTCACGGTGTGACCCTGGCGAGTCCCTTGCACCCTGTGGGCCTCTGTTTCTCCTGTGCAAGCTGAGTGGGTGGCCGCCGATCTCTAAGCCCCCCTTCCTGGCCCCTTGATAACCCCCACCCCGCCAATGACTTCTGAGTCAGCCAGAGTAGCCAGGATCACCGATGGACCTGCCGAGCCCAGACTCTGAGATCAGGGCCTGGTGGATTGGGGAGCCAGGTCCCACTCCTGGAGGTCCTGGGGCTGGGGGCCTCCCCTCCAATCCCCCCCCTACCAAGGCCAGACTGGCGTCCCCAGCCTCAGAAGCTGAGGAACCAGAGGGGCCCTAACCCCTTCCTTCGGCCCTGACTCGGGACCACTGACTGGGCCTCCTGCACAGCCCCACCCGTGTGGACCTCGCAGAGCCTGGCCCACAGCCTGCTGCCCTCGAGGTGACTTCACAGCCCCGACCCCCAGCACCCATGGCCTCCCAGTGACCCCCACCCCCACCCCCCAACACACTCCCAGAGCAGCCGGGGGCCGAGATCACAGCCTGGAGCTTTCTCTTCTCACCGGGGCCAGAGCAACTGGAGGTGGAGGTGGAGGGGAGTGGTCCAGGGACACCTTGAGGAGAGGGCTTCCAGCCTGGTTCAGACCTGGCGGGTGCTCCCGAGAACTGGGAAGAGGCCTCGGGGCCCCTCTCTGTGCCCTGCCTCAGAGCAGAGCAGGAGTCAGGTGGGACAGGCTGGGGGCAGTGTCCTGGGCCGCTCCCCGTCCAGGACCCCAGGGGTCCTCCTGGGCTCTGCGGGGCAGGCGTATGTGCTGTCTTCCTGGAAGTAGGCCTGTAACTTGCTCTCAAGGCCTTAGACAGCATGAGCTTCCTGTGGGGAGGGTCCACCCCCTTCGGTGGTGGGATTCCTGCCTGGGGATGGAGCCGGGGCGTCTGCTGTGTGGGACACTGGGGCTGGAGGGACCCAGCTGGTGTTGAGAGAGCAGCAGGTTCACAAGTGTGACAGCCAGCTCACCACACCCGTGTGGGTGTGCGGTTAGTGACAAAGGACGGGGTCTCCCATCCGTCTGTGCCCTCGCTTGGTGTCTTAGCGTCTGTCTATCCATCATCTGTCTGTGTATCCCTCTGTCTACTGTCTGTCATCGGCCTATCCCCCATCTACCCACGATCTCGCATCCTCCTGATATCCGCGTGGAATGTGAGGTCCAGCCTGGAAGGATCTCCAGGCTGTGCTGGGAACTTCCGTCCTTTATACTTTCCCCCTGTTTTATTTGTGGAGAACCTGTGTACTTCTTTTTATAATCAGGGAAATATTAAGCTGCCTCCATTCTTGAAAACAAAACCAACAGGAACAATGGACAGTGACAGGCCCGGGAGAAGCCCCTCGCTTGTCCCCCCTGTCGGTGGACCCGCTCTGGGGGGGCAGCTCTGCTCGGTGGTGACCAGCCGGGTACGCAGCTTTGGGGCAGGGGCCCTCCCGTCCACAGTGAATGCAGCGCTGGGCAGTGTGGGTGGGCGTCAGATACAGTATTGAGAGAAGGAAGACACACACAGTCTAACCCTAAAAGCTTTGTTTCTTTAATGCTGGAGCATAGCGGATTAGTGCTGTGTTAGTTTCAGGCCTGGGGGGTCATTGGAAGGGCTGATGCTGAAGCTGAAACTCCCATACTTTGGCCACCTGATGCGAAGAACTGACTCATTGGAAAAAACCCTGATGCTGGGAAAGACTGAAGGCGGGAGGAGAAGGGGACGGCGGAGGATGCGATGGTTAGATGGCATCGAGTCTACAGACATGTGTTTGAGTAAGCTCTGGGAGTTGGTGATGGACAGGGAGGCCTGGTGTGCTGCAGTCCATGGGGTCGCAGAGTCGGACGCAACTGAGCGACTGAACTCCAGTTTCAAATGTATAGCAAAGTGATTCGGTCATGCATAGACAAGTGTCTGTCCTTTTTTCAAATTCTTTCCCATTTAGATTATTACAGAATATTGAGCAAAGTTTCCTGAAACACAGTCTAACTTTATATAAAGTCCCAAATCGGACGAGGTTGAAACATGGTTGGTTTAAGGGCAAATACGGAAGACATAAAACTCTAAGGAAAAGCAAACAAACAGTGAACTTGGGGTTTCCGAGGGCCTGGCTGCATTCTGAGCCTGTGACGTTAATTAACGGGAAATTCACATCACCTGAAACTCACTGTTTACAAAACATTCTTTTTGGCCACTCCATATGGCATGTGGGATCTTACTTCCCCAACCAGGGATCAAACCCACGGCTCCTGCAATGAAAGCAACATCTCAGCCACTGGACCACCGGGGGAGTCCCTAGAATCCACCATTGTGGAATGAACATCCACAGCGTGGTGCAACCATCACCACCGGCATTCTTACTTTTTAAACTTTACAGATACCTTTAATTTATTTATGATGTGGTTTTTACAGTTTACAATGAAAATAGGATTAAAATAGAAGGCAACCCATCAAAATATTAGAGGCGGCTCTTCTGGGTGAAATACCCTGGGTGCGTGTTTTCCTCCTGTTTGTTTCTCTGTACTCTTCACGTTGTTTACGGTGAACAGTTGTTATTTTAAAACCAAAGACCAAGACTTATAAAGGCTATTTTAAGAAAAACTCAGAAAACAAACAAGGTGATTCTCCCTGACGTGGGGCTCACGCCAGAGTCCTTGGAGCTCAGCCACATCCTGTTGCCCCCAGCTGAGTGTGGAGTCCGGGGGGTCTTGGAGGGCCCTGCACTGCTCTGCCAAGACAGCCCTGAGCAGGACACAGGGCTGTCATGGGCTTGGCAGTTCCCTTCCTGAATTATCTCCTCCACATCAAAGCCGTGTTTGATAAACTCAGTTTCCCTCCGTTTGGGCCTCTCGTTGGGTTGATTTTAGCACAGCTCACGAACCAGAGCAGTGCAGGTCCCCTGGGAGCGTGGGTGAGATGTTTTGCCACCAGTCACCACCTCTTCCTGTCTCAGCTTGAAGCTAAGTCGATTCAGTCGTGTCCGATTATGTGCGACCCTGTGGACTGTAGCCTGCCAGGCTCCTCTGTCCGTGAGGCTTTGCAGGCAAGAATACTGAAGTGGGTTGCCATTTCCTTCTCCGGGGGAATCTTCCTGACCCAGGGATCGAACCCACATCTCTTATGTCTCCTAAAACCAGCCGGAGGGTTCTTTACCACAAGTGCCACCTGGGAAGTCCCTTTCAACTTTTAAGTTACCGGTAAAGTCCTCTTGTAACAACCTTGAGAGACAGATTTTAAAAGTAAGTTGCAATTCCTCACAATCCTATGGCTGAATCTGACTGGGTCTCTTGTGGTCCTTCTGCCCTGCCCTCGTCCTGGGGGGCGGGGGCGCCCCTGCTCCTGGGCCGGGAGGACGCCATGCTGGACTGAGCGCCTGTGTGCTTGGCTCTCTCCTGGCCCACCGAGTCCTCCTGGGGGAGCTCTGAGTCTCTGTTTTTCCTTAATGAGGGTCTTGGATTAGATCAGTGAGGGGGGGGACGTCCCTGGCTGTCTGGTGGTTAAGACTTTGCTGTCCGCAAAAGAGACACAGATGTGTAGAGCGGACTTTTGGACTCTGAGGGAGAGGGAGAGGGAGAGGGTGGGATGATTTGGGAGAATGGCATTGAAACATGTATAATATCATGTAAGAAATGAATTGCCAGTCTATATTTGATGCAGGATACAGGATGCTTGGGGCTGGTGCACGGGGATGATCCAGAGAGATGACATGAGGTGGGAGGGGGGTTCATGTTTGCGAATTCATGTACACCCGTGGTGGATTCATGTCAATGTATGGCAAAACCAATACAGTATTGTAAAGTAAAATAAAGTAAAAATAAAAATTAAAACAAACAAACAAACTTCTCTGTCCAGTGCAGGGGCTGTGGGTTCAGTCCCTGGTTGAGGAGATAAGATCACACACACCTTGGAGCCAAAAAAAACCAGAACATAAACCAGAAGCAACGTTGGAGCAAATTCAGTGAAGACTTTAAAAATGGTCCAGCGTGCTTAGCCCTCCACGGGTGGTGGCCGGTTTTCTGCTCGAAGCTCTGGACCTGTCCCCCCACAAAACACATCTTCACAGACACACTTCGGGGTTTCACAAACCGCTGGTCAGTGTCCTGGAACACCTCCCGGTCTCCAGGGCTCCTTGCTGCCGAGAGGCGGGATTGGGCCTCTTCTTTGGGACCCCAGATCCATCGCTGCGCCCTTGGTGGGTACTGTGTTGAGTGCCTTCCCGAACGATCGCCCTGAATCCTCCCACAGCCCTGAGCGGTCAGCATGCCCACCTCCCAGAGGAGGACAGTCATCTGCCCAAGGTCACATACTTGGAAAAGGGTGGAGCCAGGACTGCAACCCAGGTCTGTCTGGGCTCCAAGCGCAGGCTCTTCCCACCGCAGATGTGATCCAAGCCCGGGGTCGGGTACAGGGGTGTCGGCTCAACTCCCTTAAAGGCCCTCACAGTGCTGTGTGTGCCTGAACAGTCCCTCAGGTTTCTAAAGCATCTCCACGCGTGTGTGTCCTTCCCGCCAGGCTGTGAGGTGGGCAGGGCAGGGGCTGGGGTCCTCTTGGCCTGCAAAGGGACAAGGCTTCGAGGCACTAAGGAAATGGCGAAGGTCACACCAAGTCAGGATCAGAGCTGCGTTTGGAACCTGGGTGTTGAGTTCAGTCCCTTTCCACAGAGCAGCCAGGTGCTAAGGGTCTGTGTTCTTCAGGATTAGGACCTGCCCACATACTCAACTATCCGTTCACCCATCCAACGACTAACCTGCTCACGAACCCCGAGTCCAATCACTCATCTACCCATCCATCCACTCACCCAACCATTGAGCCATCCACCCTCACGGCCAGCATCCATCCACGTAACCACACAGCTACCCATCCACCCACATATCCACCAGTCGTTCACCTATTTCTCCATCCGCTCACCCACTCATCCAGCCGTGGACACATCCACCCCCATGTCCACCAGCCAGCCAGCCAGCCACTGACCCATCCACCCTCACATCCTTCATCCGTCCATCCACACAGCTACCCATCCACCTACATATCCACCGATCATTCACCTGCTATCCCATCCACTCACCTACCCACCCAGCTATCCATTCATCCACTCACCCACCCAGCTACCCACACAACCATGTACCCACCAACCCGTCCACTCATCCACCTGCCTGTCATATCTCCCTTCCTTCCTTCCCGCCCTCATTCAAACTCTTTACCGAGAGCCTTGAAGCGGTCAGGCACTGGGCTGGGGGTGAGATGCCCAGGGAGGGGGCTGCGCCTCTTCCTTTGCGGAGAGGGTTGGGGAGTGGGAGCTGAGGCAGGAGACAGGCAGGCTGGCGAGATGGCTGTTGACTTCCTGCCCATTTGGACACGCAGTAGCAGTGCCAGACTCGCTGAACTGGGTTAAGCACTCGTCTTTTTCTGGAGAGAGCGTGAGGGATGGACGGCTGAGGTGTGTGCACGCATCTGCAGGACCGCCGGCCGGCAGTGACTGCGTGTGTGTTGTGTCAGTTGCTCGGCTGTGTCCGACTCTTTATGACTTCACGGACTGCAACCCGCCAGGCTCCTCTGTCCATGGGATTCTCCAGGCAAGAATATGGGAGTGGGTGGCCCTTCTCTTCTCCAGGGGATCTTCCTGACTCAAGAATCAAACCTGAGTCTCCCGCATAGCAGGCAGGTTCTTTCTTGTCTGAGCCAGCAGGGAAGGCCCTTAAGTGGAGGATCTAAATAGAGTGTCTAGGAGCATAAGAAAAAGAAAGGACGTCTATACAGGATCCTTTGGCTCCTGTAACTACGATTAGAATTAACAAGCTCTGTGTGAGTGAGTTGCCAGTAATTGTTGCTAACCCGTTTCTTTCATTCATTGAGCCAGGAGTTCTGTGAAAGGGCTTAGTTACCTCCTCTTCTGCATTCCTCAGGATGGAGCTGTGAGGTGGCCTCTAATATTACCAACATTGACCAGATCAGACCCAGGGAGAGAGAGAATTGCTGAGACGCATTGTCACCTCTGTGGCAGAGAAGTTTGTCAGCCTAGGCCTTCCCACCTACACAGACTGTGCTTTCATCTACCACGTAATTCTTCCTGTCCGAAGAACTGGTTAAACACTCGTGAAGCTTATTCTGGTCTGCTTCAAAAAGTGCCTCTTTCCTTTGTAAGTTCTGCCAATCCTGGACTTTGTCCCAGGCCAGTCTACTTTATTTGTGGGAAGGTTTTTTGTTGTTGTTGTTGTTGTTTTTAACTCTGCAGAAATTGCTTACACTTTTGGTGTGCAATCGCTCACTCTTATGGTTTTAGCTGTATTAAAATGGGTTGCTTTTCTTTGTTTTAAAAGCTTTTTGGACCTGGACCGTTTTTAAAGTCTTTATTGAACTTGTAACATCGTTCCTGTTTTATTTTCTGGTGGTCTGGCCAGGAGACGTGTGGGTCTTAGCTCCCCTACCAGGGGTCCAACCCACGCCCCCTGCACTGGACAGCAAGGTCTTAACCATTGAACCACCAGAGAGCTTCTGAAAGGGGCTGCTTTCCTCCGATCCTCTTTGCTCCCTGTCTGCTGGGCCTTCCGCACCCCTGCAGTACCTTCTGTCTGTTCTTAGGGCCTCAGTAGCCCCTCTGCCTGGGTGTGGAGCTGGGGTTGTGAGAGAGTTTCGTGGGTTTGGACATGACCTACAACTTAGAGGTGAGACTCCATCTTAGTGTTGTCATGACCTCTTTCCAAATAGCCACCCCCACCACCCTGGACCACCGATCAAGAGAGATGATTCTCTTATCATCAACGTGGTCAGTCCCAAACCTTCACCCAGCCTGTCATGGGTGTAGCAGGTAAGCAATAAATATTTGTTGAATGTTAAGTGAATTGAAATAACACAAGTGAAAACAAAAACACTTAAAAACATGTGTTTTTATAGCTACACAGTAAACATATAATCATTACAGAAAAAAATCAGGAAAGTGGCAAGGGCCAAGTGAAAACCACCATTCCTGGTACGTCCACCCACCCAGGTAGCCCCAGGTAAGAGGTGCGGACACGGACGGGCGTGTAGATACAGAGACACACGCTCACATACGCTGGGGCTTGTCTTGTGACCTCTTGGGGATGATGTTTTCACAATGCCGTTCAAACCTTCTACCACGCCATTTTTAGAGGGTCGTTCGTCGTAAATCACTTCACTGCTTTGTCTTCTGATGCTGAAAGTGTCACGGTCTTCAAGAAATGAGAAGGAACAGGGCCTTGAAATGAGAAGGAATTGGGCGCGTAATGAAGAAAGTCAACACCTGGTCTTGCTTCCAGGGAGCACTCGGTGTGTCAGTGCGCATGCTGGCAGCCTTTGCTCTGTGAGTCAGGGCCTTTTCCCGAAGGTGGGCTCAGACACGACCGCCTCCGGTCCCCTGTCCTCATCCCCATCCCCTACGGTGGAACCCATCCACTGCACATCTCCAAGGCCCTGTGGGGCTGTGGATGTTAGGCTGTGTGGACGTGCTGCTGGTGGGGACCCAGGGCTGGGCACCGCATTGTCTCTGGGTCTTGGGCCGGTGAGGAGCTCCCAGGAGCAGGGCTGCTGGGCCGAAGGGCAGTGCGTCCCCAGGCCATGGACAAGGGGATACATTTCCTGCTGAAGGGCTGGACTGCGTCTCCCTGGGGCCCCTTGGAGTCACGGGCAGTGGGGAGGCCTCTGCTCACCCCCTCGCCCACCCATGGCTCACTCTGCAGCCAGGAGGGCCCCAGGGCTGGGACGCCGGGGCCAGAGCCCCTCCCTGCTGTGCTGATGGGCTCGGGGACGCTGCTGCCCCCTCCCCGGCGCCCTGCTGACCTCGGGGGCCACTGCCGGCCAGTTCTGAGATTCCCCTGGGGTCTAGCCCTCCAGGATCCCAGGACCCAGGGTGGCAAGGATGTTGAGGAGGCAGCTAGGGGGCGGCATCAGGCCCAGACCCGGCTGGGCGGGGGCTGGGCGGAGGTTGGAGGGGGGGGTTTCTGCGCATCCCCACCTGTGAGCTGCACAAACATCCGGCATCAGCCCTGAAACTGGCCTGTCCCGCCGCGCGGGCCACACCTGGCGCTGTTTGTCCCCGTCCCACGCCCCGCCGACCGCGGCTCGGTTTCTCTTCCCCTTGCAGCGCCCTGCTGGCACCCGGAGTTCTGGTTTCAGCCAGCTCAGGGTTAACTTTAGCTTGGGGATTCCCAGGGGCGGCCAGCTGCAGGCAGAACCTCCACCCCACCCGCTCCCCTCCCTACTCCCACCTCCGGACTCACTGCCCCTTCAGGCCCAGGGCCTGGCTGCCCAGCTCCCTGATCCAGGAATCGAACGGTCTTCCTGCTGCTTCTGGCCTGCAAGTCTCCCTACCCGCTTCTGAGGCTGAGGCCCAGAGAGGGGAAGCGTTTTGCCCAGGGTCTCACAGCACGGCAGAGGCAGGCCCTGGACAAGGAGCCCAGGAGGGGACAGGCTGACTGGGGTGGGTGAGGGTCACTGGGTTCCAAGCACATCACAGGTGTCATCGCCTTTAATCCCCAGGCCCCTCTTCGGGGAGACTCACTAACCACGCCACCCCCCACAAACCTTGTGCAGATGGAGAGAGGGAACTGAACTTAGAGGAAGGCAAGTGGGCCCAGGTCAAGGCTGAGAAGGGCTGAAGTGGGCCCAGGTCAAGGCTGAGAAGGGCGGTGGGTGGGGGACCCCCCTGCCAACCTGGGGTCTGGGCTCCTCCAGACCCTTGGCCACCAGCTCCCAGCTCCTCCCAGCTGTGGGGTAGGGGGTGGCCAGGGGGTCCACCCTTGGGCCTCCCCTCTGCCTCCCAGGGCTGGATGATGGAGGCGGAGGTCACCCACATGGTGTCCAGGGCCTGGCAGAGGGCAGCCCTCGTGGAGCCCCTGTGTGGCCTTGATTTCCCACCCCGCAGAGGGGAGGCCCCAGGCCGGGAGGGGGTACCCCAGGGGCTGGCTCTGACCCGCTCGCTGGGATGTTCGTCATCTGGGCCTCGGTTTCCCTCCCTGTGAGATGGAGTGATGAGCTCCCTGGGAGCCTCCCAGAAGGCATGAGTGGCTCTACCCAGGAGCATGTGTCCCACATTTCAGAGGTGGTTCGGGACAGTGGGCCGCTCAGTGGCCTCAGGGCGCAGCTGCCTTCTGGACCCACAGGTCTGGTCAGGGCTTGGCCCTTGGGTCCTTTGAGTCCCGTCCCTGCCCCTCTGCTGGGTTCCCGGGCCTGGGACACCCGGGGCCTCTGTGCTCACCGAGCCCAGCATAGCGCCGTCCACCCTGGAGAACTCCTGCTCCCCTGCCCCCCAGGCCTCCCCCGGCCCCCTCCCAGCACCCTCTGCTCGCCCCTCTCTGACCTGGCATCCTGACTGTCTGAGTCTCCTTCCTCCCCAGGGCAGGGCCCAGCCACACAGCACCGCACACAGGGATTTCTGGGTGGTGAGCAGGATGGCAGGCCAGGCGGGCGATGGGAGCCCGGGGTCTCCGAGGGGGAACGGTGCTGCAGTGGGGCCTGTGTGCCAGCCGAGGGGTGCTCAGCCCCCACCTTGGCGCCTTTGCTCATGCCAACCCCCAGGAGGCCCTCCTTCCCTCCGCCCCTCAGCCCTGGGAGTCCAGCTCCCGGGCATTGTTTTGGGGTGCCCAAAGCTGCTGCTGCTCCGAGACCCCCTCATCTGATCCCCCAGGACCCCAAAACCCCCCGGCTCTTGCCTTCCCCACTGATGTTTCCTGTCGCAGGGAAGAAGCATTTCTTGATAGCCTCGTGGGCTCCGGGCTGGGCTGGGATGAGGCTCCGTGACTTAGCTTCACCCCCAGGACCTGAGCTGGGCCCACAGGGGAGGCCAGGGCGCTGGGAGTGGGCAGTGGTTGATGAACCTGCTGACCCCGGCTGGGCAGGCGAGGGCCACACTCCCCAGGCTCGCGGGTGGGGGCACCTGTCCGCCGGACGCTGTGTCTCTCTGTCGCAGCTGACGTCGTGTTATGGCTGTGGACTTGCAGGCCTGGTCCCTGGCTTCCCGGGGCTGGGGGACCCCCTGGCAGCTCCCCTGAGAACGAGCTGGTGAAGTCCCACCGGCAGAGGGATTTTTGTGTGTTTGTGTTTGGGGGTGGGCTCAGGAGAGCGTGCCGGGTACTTGCTCCCCACCTTTTACTCCCGTGAGGACCACGGAGCCCTGGAATGTCCCAGGACCTCTCTGATTGGAGCCAGACGGGGAGGTGAGGAGGGCAGGGGGCATCAGGGAGGCCTGTAACTGGGGTGGGGTGGGCAGTCTGCTCACCCGCAGCCAGGGGGGCAGCTAGCCTCCCCACGCTGGCCCGCCTGTCCCACCTCCTGCCCCCACGTTGACCTCAGCATCTCAGCCGAGCACAGGGCGCCCTGTGTCCGCAGCCCCCCTCCTCCTATGGTGAAGCAGGCACCTTCCAGGTCTGACTTTGGCCTTGACTGTGCCGGGCCTGACTGGCCTGGGATGAGCAGCTGAGAGCCGCATGCAGGCCGGGTCCCCGGGGAGGCCTCAGGGAGGCTTTCAGATCGATGGAGGGAAAGGTGATGGTTGGATGGATGGGTGGACAGACAGATGGATGAGTGACTGGCCCATCTGAGGTCCCGTCCCCTGGAGAAGGACCCTGTGAGGCCTCGTGGGGAACAGCTGTGCTTCGAGTCACCTCGTTGTTACTCCAGACGCACCAGGGCTCTCGGGACAGCGATCGTGAGGGTCCCCGTTTCTCTCCCCCTCCCCACACTTGGCTCAGTCCCTCCCCACAAAGAGTTCTAAGTAAGGGGCGCCAGGGGAAGTGTGACTGTGGAGCCTCAGGCCAGCCCCAGCTCCTCTGTGTCCCGCGGCAGCCTCAGCTCTGAGCCCAGCACTTAGACCAGCTCCTGGGGCCCCGAGAGGGGCCACGACCTCCAGGATCCCAGACACAGGATCGTGGGACAGAAGATGCCGCTTCTGACGGACGTGGTCTCAGGTGGCCAGGCCTGGACACAGGGGCCTGGGCTGCCTGGGTGCTGGGTTGCAGGCCCTTCTCCAGCTGGGCTGGTGGAAGCTTCCAGAACTGGAGCTACCCTTCCCCCACCCTGGGGAGAGGGAGGCACCTGCTGCCAGGGCTGGGCCGGTTGGTCGGGGTTTCCTGGCTATTTCGGGCATCAGGGCCTCTTGGTTTCGCCAGGCCAGCTGCGTGGGGGTGAGGGTGCGGGGCCTGTGGGGAGCCCCGGGGGTGCTGGCCTGAGGCTGCTGGGCCCAAACAGCCCAGTGCCAACAGCGACAACTGTCAACCCCAGAGACCCGCAAACGTCCATTTTCCACCTGACCGTCCCTCTTGGGCCCCCAGGGAGCGAGGTTCCACTGTCACCGGCCCAGCTGCACAGAGGGTACCCTGGCCCCCAGCTCCCAACCCAGAATCAGGGCTGTCCCAGACCCTGGCCGCCTCCGGGCTCAGCTGTGGCCCCTGGGACAACCTGGCGGGGCGCCCGGCCATCCCCCGGCTATTTCTCCAGGGCACCACTCGCCCTCCGCAGGCTGTCCCCTGGCCCCTGGCCCCAGTCAGGAGCCCCTAACAGGGCTGCCTTGCCATCGCCGAGGTCCCTGCACGCAGTGGGCACTCAAGAAATCACTGCTGAGCCAGGGCTTTGCTCCAGGCCCTGGTCCACCCTGGCCTCACCCACGCACGCTGGTCCACCTGGGTCTCACCCACTCACCCTGGTCCAGTGGGCCTCACCCACAAAGGCGCTGGTCCACCTGGGCCTCACCCACTAGCCCTGGTCTAACCGAGCCTTACCCACATGGGCACTGGTCCTCCCAGGCCTCACCCACATGGGCCCTGGTCCACCCGGGCCTCACCCACATGGGCACTAGTCCACCCGGGCCTCACCCACCCGCCCTGGTCCTCCCAGGCCTCACCCACATGGGCCCTGGTCCTCCTGGGCCTCACCCACCCACCCTGGTCCACCTGGGCCTCACCCACCGACCCTGGTCCACCCGGGCCTCACCCACTCACCCTGGTCCACCGGGCCTCACCCACATGGGCCCTGGTCCTCCTGGGCCTCACCCACCGACCCTGGTCCACCCGGGCCTCACCCACTCGCCCTGGTCCTCCCAGGCCTCACCCACATGGGCCCTTGTCCACCTGGGCCTCACCCACGTGCCCTCGTCCACACTAGCGCTGGGCTGGCAGCCCGTGTGAGCAGAGACGCTGCGGGTGGCTCACAGGAGTCTGGGGTCCCGCGTCTCTCAGAGAGCTGCTCTCGGCCGGCTCACAGCAGCCTTTCTGTCCTCCTTAGGGAGCCCACCGGGAGTCTGGCCCAGGCTTCTCCCTCCTCCCTCGACATGTCCCCAGGAGGCCGGGTGCTGGGCGGGCAGGAGTTGCCCATCCTGGTGAGACCCGAGAGGGGGTGCCGGTGCTGGTGATCAGCATGGTCCCGGGCACGGGGTGCTCAGTGAACGCCAGCCCTGACGTCCCTGGGGGGGAAAGAGGTCCCTAGGCCAGGAGCTGGGGAGCAGGAGGGACCTGGGGGCGCATGATGTGGCCACAGGAAAAGGGTGTCACCATGAGGGGTGGCCTGTGTGGAAGCGCGCGTCGGGGCCCTGGTGGGTCGTGCTGACCGTCAGCTGCTCTTTCCCGGGAGTGGGCACAGGGCCTCTTCTGGACCCAGCCCTGCCCCCTGGCCCCTGATCTGTGGCTGCCCGGAGACATTCTCCCTGAGTCCTGCCAGGTTCCCTGGGGGCAAGAGCAGGTTTCCACACAGGCGGATCTGTCACTGGGTGGGAAACGGTTAGGGCTGCACCCAGGCCTCTCTCGGGCTGGGAGGGGGTGGGCTCACTCCAGGGGCCCCATGGCGGCCACACACTCTATGGGGCTGCACGGGGTCTGCCCGGCTGACCTCGGGGCCTGGTTCTGGCCTTGGGCCCCACATTTTAACCCATGAGAAGGAGTATCAGTCAGTCACTCAGCAAACGGTTACCCCGAGCTCGGACAACCCAAGTTCATCGGCCACACTGGGACGTTTCCAGGATTGGAAGTCGCTCAGTCGTGTCCGACTCTTTGTGACCCCATGGACTATACGGTCCTTGGAATTTTCCAGGCCAGAATACTGGAGTGGGTAGCCTTTCCCTTCTCCAGGGGATCTTCCCAGCCTAGGGATCAAACCCAGGTCTCCTGCACTGCCGGAGGATTCTTTACCAGCTGAGCCAGCAGGGAAGCCCACCCCGCCTGCCCTCCCTGCGCCCCCGCTGGTAAAGGTCATGCCAGCTTGGTACACACAGTCTGAACTCAGGGAGCCTGACTTCCAGCTCCATTTTTCTTTCTCAAGATTGCTTGGGCTCTTTAGGATCTTTCTTGTTTCCCTGCAACTTGTAAAACCTTTTGTTCTAATTCTAATTCAGTGAAAAATGCCTTTGGGAGTTTGATAGGGTTGTACTGAATCTATGGGTTGCTTTGGGTACTATAGCCATCGTCCCACTGCTGATTCTTCTAATCCAAGAGCGTGCTATCCCTCTGTCTCTGTGTCATCTGTGATTTCTATTTTATGGTTTTCTGAGTGCAGGTCTTTGCCTCCCTAGGTAGACTTATTCCTAAGTATTTTACTCTTTTTGATGCGATGGTAAATGGGATGGTTTCCTTAATTTCTCTCTCAGACCTTTCGTTGTCAGTCTATAGGAATGCAGGAGATCTCTGTGTATTAATTTTGTGCCCTGCAACACACTCGCTGATGAGCTCTAAGAGTTATCTGGGAGCATCTCTAGGGTTTGCTGTGTATAAGCGCCATGTTATTTGCACACAGTGACAGTTTCACTCCCTCTTTTCCAGTCTGGATTCCTTAATGTCTTTCTCTTCTCTGATTGCCATGGCTAGGACTTCCAGAGCGGTGTTGAGGAAAGATGGAGTGAGTGGGCATCCTTGTCTTGTTTCTGATCTCAGAGGAAACGCTTTCAATTTTTCACTGTCGAGCATGTTTGCTGTGGGTTTGTCGCTTATGTGCAGAATCTAAAAAAGTGGTATAAATGAACTTGTTTACAAAACAGAAATAGAGTCGCAGATGTAGAAAACAAACTTATGGCTCCCAAGTGGCGGGGGGTGGGAGGGCGGTGATAAAATGTGGGAGTGGGGCTGACCTGTGCGCATTACTCTGTATAAAATAGATAACTAATAAGGGCTTTCCATACTGTTCATGGCGTTCTCAAGGCAAGAATACCGAAGTGGTTTGCCATTCCCTTCTCTAGTGGATGCTGGGAAAGATTGAAGGCAGGAGGAGAAGGGAATGGCAGAGGATGAGATGGTTGGATGGCATCACCGACTCGATGGACACGACTTTGAATACACTCCAAGAGTTGGTGATGGACAGGGGAGCCTGGCGTGCTGCAGTCCATGGGGTCACAAAGAGTCAGACACGACTGAGCTGAAGTGAATAAGGACCTTCTGTACAGCACAGGAAACGCTACCCAATACTCTGTAGCGACCTATATGGGGATAGAGTCTTAAGAGAGCTGGATACATATATGCGTAACTGATTCACTTTGCTGTTCAGCAGAACACACACAACACTGTCAATCTACTGCCCTCCAACAGAAATTAATTGACCAAATCATGGACTTGTTAAGACTCAGGCATGAGCTGGGACCGTAGGGGAAATACAGGAGGCAAGTCTACCCCCTGGAGCCCCCACTGGGCCCGGTGTTCTGGGGGAGGCCGTCATTGGGAGACTCCTGGCCAAACAGGATTAGCTTTGCTGTGACCCCAGGTGACCAACTGGCTTTTCAGAAAAACGGGTCCCAAAACCGGCCCCGCGGGGACCCACTACCCTCTGTCACATCACTGCACCTGCGTCCCCGACACCCACGTGCCATCCCTCCGGGTAACCTCACAAAAGCAGGGGGGTGCGGCCCCTTGAAGCCTCTCAAAGGCTCCTGCCCGGCAGTGTGTTGGCACAGCCTGGCCCACGGGTGCTGGCGGGTGATGCTCCTGTGTGTGCCGCCAGGGGCTCTGGAGACCTGGCCAGCTCCTCCCACACGTCCTGCTCAGGAGCTGCGAGGAGGAGGCTAACAATGCCCGGTCACAGCCACAGACGGGCCGGGGACCCTGGGCCTGAGCAGGTGGAGGATGGCGCGCTCTGAGAGACGCGGACTTCATCTCTCTGCGTCCTGGTCACTGACCCAGAGGGCATGGCTGCTATGCTTTCAAAGTGGCTGGGAACCTGGCTTTAGGCCTTTGTGCTGGGTGTGAGGGTCTGTGTTTCCCGCCAGACACAGGCACCTCGGCCCTCCCCACGGCTGCTGGGCTTGGAACACTGGGGTGAAGGAGATGCGTGCCCTGCCCAGGTTCCGCCAGGCTGCGCTCTCTCGTTGACTCGCAGGGGGTTGGGCAGTCGGGAGAGTCACCCAGCTCAGCTCAGTAGAAACTCCTGGACGTCCCCCAGGGCCCCAGCAGTCCCCTCCCCTTCCCCACCCCCAGCCGGAGGCTATTCTAGGCTCTGCTTTTCGGCAGTGGAGGAAGTCACAACCCCCCTCCCCCACCCAACTCAATCGCCTCTCCCTGCCTTGGCCTCAGCAAGCAAGCCCGGGGCCAAGGGTGCTGCCCAGTGTGGCTCAGGGAGGCAGGGCAGGGCCAGGCCGAGCCCCTCTTCTGACCTGACTGTCTTCTCTTTCCCTCCAGGGGCCGTGAGTTGGGACTGCTCAGCCCAGCACTCCGGGGCTTTCAGTCCACAGAGGCTGTGCCAGCGCTTGGCTGAGCAGGGCAAGCCTGGTGTGGTTGAACTTGGTCAATGTGCCCTCTGTCAACTTAAAAAAAAAAAAAAAGCACAGCGTGAGAGTTGAAAGTTTCATCGGGGACAATATGAGGACTGCAGCCCAGGGGACGGCCCCTCAGATAGCTCTGAGAAACTGCCCCGAAGAGGCAGGGGGAGAAAGGTCAGTATGTGTGTGATTTCGGTGAAGGGGAAAGACATGCAGCCAAGCACATATCTTTCCAGAAGATTTCTGCTAGTCTTGTGAAGCTTTTGCTAGGACAAGGAACAATCATCACCATGGAGATTTCTGGTGCTTTTCTAGACACGAGGACAGACAAGAATTGGGCTCATCAAATCAGCTCCTGAGAATGTCTAACTCTCTGAAGACACGTCCTGTTAGTCCCCCGACCCTGCTCCCAGCACAGAGGGCCTCCTTTCTGCTTTCCGCCCTGAACTCCTTTCAGCGGGTGTTGACGGTCGGCAGCTGCAGCAGCGCGTGCTTTAATCCTCGTAGAAGCAGATGGCGAGTCCCATGGCAAGCGCCAGTTTGTAGCTGACGCCTCCGAAGTGGGCAATGGCAGCTCTGATGGGCCTGGAGCCTCTGAAGGAGGGGTTCACAGGGCCTGGGCCCCATCTGAGGCCTGTCCATGCTGATCACGCTCGGCCACGTCTCCAGTGGGCTCTGAACCCCGCGTTTAGTGCCGGTGGAAGGATACGACCCCCTCTGGACAGGGGAATCTTGAAGATCACATCCAGGTTACTCATCGCCTAAGAGAAAACATACTCTAATCACCCCTGCCTGCGGACAGGTCATAAATTCTTTCTGTATCCATTGGAGTGAAACCGCAGGCTTATTGATTATTAACTGTTTGAACACCTAACATTTGAATGATGGGGTTATTGTGATTGTATTTACCCTTCCTGTGTTTTATGTAAGTCTCAAGGAAATTGGGGTGGTGTGTTCGGACACGTACACATGGGGTATAAAGGATTTTCGCAAATGCTGGTCGGGGTCCTTGGCTAAGAGGAGACTCTGCCTCGGGCCGCTGGTGTGATAAGCTGCACTCCGCTACCTGCATTGTCCTGACTGAGTTTGTTTCCAGGAATGCATGGCTATAACACCTCCTCGAGGGGTGAGATGGAGGCAGAGGTCAAGGTGGAAGGAGAGAGGTGAGAAGCTGCTGCGGCTTTAGAGCAGAGGGGAAGGGTTGAGCCGAGGACTGGGCTCCTCTGGACTCTGGAAGCTCTCGGTTCTCGGTTCACGATTGCTGAAGCCCAGCCTGAAGGATTCTGAGCACAGCTTTCCTAGCACGTGCCCAATCGTATGACAGTTTGAATGGTCTTTGGCGTTGCCCTTCTTTGGGATTGGACGCTGACACTGATCAGTCCAGCGAAAGCTGACTGTTTCCAGGCCTGTGGCCCCTGCTGAGGGTTTCAAATGTGCTGACATATCAGTGCAGCAATATGGCCTTCCCTTGGGGCTCAGCTGGCAAAGAATCCGCCTGCAGTGCGGGAGGCCTGGGTTCAACCCCTGGGTTGGGAAGATCCCCTGGAGGAGGGCATGGCAACCCACTCCAGCATTCTGGCCTAGAGAATTCCATGGACTGTATAGCCCATGGGGTTGCAAAGAGTTGGGCACGACTGAGCAACTTTCACTTTTCGAGTGCAGCACTTTAAAAGCATCATCTGTGAGGATTTTAAATAGCTCAGCTAGAATTCCGTCACCTCCACTAGCTTTGTTCATAGTAATGCTTCCTACTACTTCAAGCTAGCCTTTAGCAGTATATGAACCGAGAACTTCCAGATGTACAAGCTGGATTTAGAAAAAGCAGAGGAACCAGAGATCAAAATGCCAACATCCATTGGATCATAGAGAAAGCAAGGGAATTCCCAAAGGACATAATTTAATACTTCTGCTTCACTGACTACGCCAAAGCCTTTGTGTGGGTCACAACAAACTGTAGCAAATTCTTATTAAAGAGATGGGAGTACTGGGCCATCTCACCTGCCTTCTGAGAAACCTGTATGCAGGTCAAGAAGCAACAGTTAGAACCGGACATGGAACAATGGACTGGCTCCAAATTGGGAAAGGAATACGTCAAGGCTGTATATTGTCACCCTGCTTATTTAACTTATATGCAGAGTACATCACGTGACATTCTGGGTTGAATGAATCACAAGCTGGAATTAAGATTATTGGGAGAAATATCAATAACCTGAGATATGCAGATGATACTGCTTTAATGGCAGAAAGTGAAGAGGAACTAAAGAGCCTCTTCATGAGGGTGAACGAGGAGAGCAAAAAAACTGGCTTAAAACTTAACATTCAAAAATCTAAGATCATGGCATCCAATCCCATCACTTGATGGCAAATAGAAGGGGAAAAAGTGGAAGCAATGATAGATTTTTTTTTAGGGCGGGCTCCAAAATCACTGTGGCCAGTGACTGCAGCCATGAAATTAAAAGACGCTTGCTCTGTGAAAGGAAAGCTGTAGCAAACCCAGACAGTGTATTAAAAAGCAGAGACATCACTTTGCTGACAAAGACCAGTGTAGTCAATGCCATGGTTTCTCTGTAGTCATGTACGGATGTGGGAGCTGGACCACAAAGAAGGCTGAGCACCAAGGAATTGATGCTTTCAAGCTGCGGTGCTGGAGAAGACGCGAGAGTCCCCTGGAGAGCAAGATCAAGCCAGTCAATCCTAAAGGAAATCAAGCCTGGATATTCATTGGAAGGACTGATGCTGAAGCTCCCATACTTTGGCCACCTGATGCAAAGAACTGACTCATTGGAAAAGACCCTGATGCTGGGAAAGATTGAGGGCGGGAGGAGAAGGGGATGACAGAGGATGAGATGGCTAGATGGCATCCCCGACTCAAAGGACATTAATTTGATCAAACTCCAGGAGATGGTGAAGGACAGGGGGCCTGTCCTGCTGCAGTTCGTGTGGTCGCAAAGAGTCGGACACGACTTAGCGACTGAACAACACACAGCAGAGGCTGGAAAAGACCCCGGGAGGAGCTCAGCCTAAGAGAGCTTGAGTTTCTCCTGTAGGACTCATTTTGTGCTTCGGCCCCCTGACCTGTAAGGATAAATGTGTATCGATTGCTTAAAGCCTCTGTGTTTGGGTGATTCATTATAGCCACTAATGCAAGAGCCAAGGGGCAGAGTCGCCAAGGGATACCCTGAGCCCTGACCGCGGCCTACCTTTCTAGCCCCCAGGTGCAGCGGGAGGGGGCGCCGCCCAGGGCCCCAGCGTGGAGGGCCTGTTTGGGGCTCATCACACCCCTGGTCGTCAGAGCCTCTGGAGCCAGCGGACCCTGGGGGCCTCACAGAGGGAGTGAGTCCTGACGTCACAGTGGAAGGGAGCAAGTGGCCAGTGGACAAGCCCCGGGGAGGTGGCAGGCCCTTTCCTGGGCCTCAGACCTGGGAGAGGAGTCCTGTCCTCTTTGCTTCCACCTGGCAGAGCTGGGTGGTGAGTTGGGGGACAGCTTGGGGGCACTGGGACACACAAGGGGTCTCAAGCAGGGGTGGGAGAGGCCTTAGGTGTGCGGTGTGTGCAGCGTGGTGGGTTTTGTTCCAAGGGTCCACCCTGGGTCCAGAGGCAGGAGCTTACCTGGTGCACCTCCCAGGGGCCAAATCCAGGGACAGTTACTATGTAGCTGTCGCCTGCCCCCAGATGGCACCCGAAACAGGAACATGGCGGGCTCCCTTTGTAGGGGCAGCCGTGCCAGCTCGTGGTCCTCGCCGTGTCCTGAGGCTACCGGACCAGCAGGGCTGAGGTCTCCGGGAAAACACGACCCCACTTTTGACTGTGGTACAAGGTGCCTGGCTTCGGCACGGAGACACCAGTTTCCCTCCAGCGAAGGCTTTGTTGTGAATCTCGGAGCTTCCGAGGAACCTCTTGCCGCCTTCCTGAGGAGCTCAGAGCTCATCTCTGTCGTGGGCTCAAGCCTCCTCCAGGTGGGTCTTTCATGCAACCGTTTTCCTTCCTGGCTTCCTTCCAGCCTCTTCCTTCCAGCATCCCTGAACCTGTCGTTGGGTGGAGAACCTAGACGCACCCTAGATTTAAGAGCCTATGAAGCTGACAGTGCTGGAGTGGCCTGGCCCCCGTGGGTGATCCAGCCCTCGGGAGTGACAGGAAGATGTGGGGGTGGGCAGGAGATGAACTGGGCAGCGAGGGAGGGGGGCATTCCAGGGGCAGGGCCAGGGCAGGAGAGAGATGACACGGTGGCGGTGGCTGGGTCGTCGTCTAGAGGGTCTCGACCAGGGCAGGGAGGGAGGGCTCATCTGGACGGCACCAGTCCAGAAAGGTGGCGGGGTGGGCAAGGCCCTGAGCTGGAGGAGGAGAGGGCAGGTGGGGGGGTGGGTCCCCACCAGTCTCCCAGAGATGCCCCCCACCCTGACACTGTAAGCTGCTCCCCTTGGGGTATTTTCCTCCTTGGTGCCTGGGTTTCCCCACCCCAGTTCCAGAATCCTGGAGAGGCTGACGATTAAATACAGGACAAGGAAAAGCATGAGCAGAGAGCAAGGTTTCTGAATGACAATGAGAAAGTTGATTGGGTGCAGGGAGAGGGCTGGGGTGGGCCCGTGGACCCTCCTGGTTCCTGTTAGGACCCAAGGCCTAATCTCGGGAGCTCCGGGCCCCCGCTCTGGGCCACTCTGACTCTTCAGGGTCACACGCCCTGTCCTGTCTGCATAACTTGTCCCCTGGCCCGTGCTCCCTGCAGCTGCTGGCGTCGGTGGCCATGACCTCTCACCCCTCCTGGGGCGTCAGTCTGCAGTGACCACAGTCCCCCCAGACCCCACTTACTCCCTGGGTCCCCACACAGCACGGTCATCTGCACCGGGGTAGGGTGTCCTCCCTTTTGGGGAGGGGGTTTCTTGCCTCACAGTATCAGAAGGTGAAACATCCAGGGAGGCAGCTCAGACAGTGTCTGGAGGTCGCGGGGAGCCTGGGGTGAGAGGGCCCGGGGGCTAGCGGTGGACAAGCCTGCCGTCCCATACTGCCTGCCCATCGGGATATTCTCTGGGCTTTGCTGGTGACAGGGAAACGTGAAGAACCCCAGAGGGAACAGGCTAAAAGCAGGCAGGTCACAGGTCTAGGGCGACTGAGACCTCAGCCCCAGACGGGTAAGGAGACACAAGAATCTACCCAGCTGTCACTCCTGACCCGGAACGCTGGAAGGGGGAGACTCACCCCGCATGGCCGGCTGGGTCCCTCCACCGAGCAGACACACACAGTGACACAGCCTCGAGCATAAACCCTGCTGCCAGTCCACCACCCCCGGCCCAGGCCTGCCTGCAGCTGCAGAGGAGCCCCGGGGCCACAACATCCCCCTCCCGCCCCCGGCCCCCCCTCCCCCCCCACCCCACCCCCGCCGTCAGAGGGGCTGGTCGACCCTCTGGGCAGGTGAGGGGAGCTACCCCTCCCCTGTGAGCTCACCCCTGGGAAATGGGGCTCCGGCCATCTCCAGGTGGGGGAGGGGAAGGAGGGACGGCTGGGTGTCACACCGGGTGGGGCGGGGAACTTCTCCTGGAGGAGGTGGGGGCTGCTCATGAGCAGCTTAGGGGGTCGAGAAGGTTTACAGCCCGGAGGGGATGGAGCTGTGGTCTCCGCAGAGTGAGGCCATGGTGGATTCTGGAAGCGCTCTGGTCCAACATGACTGTGTTTGCAGTAACTTGTGTGTGTGTGTGTCTAACAGCGCTCACGTGTGGTCCCATGCGAATGAATGCCTAGCACAGTCTATCCAGGTCTCAGATCCCATTCTGAGCTCCTAAGACAGCGCCCAATGTCAGAGATGAACACACCACGACCTCCCTAAGCAGATTCTCGGCTTGCGCTCACGGAACGCATCAACCAAAACGGGCACTTGGGCCTGAGATGGTGCTGGGCTCCGTGGTGGGCTGAGTCCTAAGGGGTCGCAGAGGGCAGAGCTGGGCTGGTCAGCTGGGGGCCTCCTGACACGCAAGCCGGAGGAGGGCGACCTGGGGGTGGGGTGCTGTGAGATGCGTGCCCAGCGTGGGGGGCTTGCCGGTCCCCTGAAGAAAGTGACAGGGAGGCCTGGGGGAGGGGCAGAGGGCCATGGCCTTGGAAAGGTCGAGGCAGGGGGAGTCTTGGCTGTGACGACTGGGAATCACCAGGGTGGGGTTTCAGCCACGCATGATGTCAGGGGGGTCATCATCTAAGTGGACAGAGGGCCGCTTGAGCAAGAGCAGCTTCCAGATGTGATTGCTGAGCACCCAGGGGAAGGAGCCGAGATACTGTCCTGGGGCCTTGGCAACCAAAGAGTGTGAGACGTGGACCATCAGAGCTGGACACGGTCCACACAGGGGAGGAAGCATGGCGGCTGACGGGGAGGGTGGACAGAGTTCCACTCCTGCCGTGGCCCCATCCCCTGTTCTAGAATGTTCTCTGGGGAATTCTGGGTGACAGTGAAATCATCCCTCCCCAAACCCCCAAGCCTCTGCCCTCCCTCCTGATTCCCAAAGGCTAAGAGGATTTGTTTCCTTTGAGGATGATTGAGCTCAGGACACCAAATGTATCAACAAAAATGAGCAGAGAACATTCATTTCTGAATGACAATGAGGACATTTTATTGAGAGCTGATTGCGTGCAGGAGGAAGGGCTAGGGGGAGCCAGGGTGGGAGGGTAGAACTTTCCAGGGTGGGGGCCCAGGGCCCTAAGAACACTCTGAGGGCTTCACTGTCTTTGTCACGGTGCTCCCCTCGTGCGTGACCTCGCAGCTGTAACTGCTTTTAGATTTCCACTCGCTGCCCGTCAGGGTCAGGTAGCTGCTGGCCGCGTACTTGCTGTTGCTCTGTTTGGAGGCCTGGGTGGTCTTCACGTTCTGACTGATGGTGCTGCCATCTGCCTTCCAGACCACGGTCACGCTACCCGGGTAGAAGTCGCTGATGAGACACACCACGGTGGCCTTGTTGACACTGAGCTCCTCCGTGGAAGGCGGGAACAGGGTGACCGAGGGTGCGGACTTGGGCTGACCTGCAAAGTGGGGGAGGGGAAGAAGATCACAGTCAGGGGTCTGGTGCCTGTCATGGGAGCCTCTGAGTCTGTGTCACAGTGGGACACAGGATCCTTTGAGAGCCCAGCAGGACCCCGAGTCCAGGCACCACTGTGAGCCAGAGGGTCTGTGCCACGGAAGGTGGGTGGGTTTTCTCAGGCACCTCCCCATCTTCCTGGGAAAGCCTGAGCCTGGACCCCTGACAGTGCTGTCCTGAGACCCCCTGGGTCTTGGTTTCCCACACAGACATCTGACCCTCACTCTCCTTGCCTGCCCGTCTGATGGTTGATGGGGGTCTGCCTGGGGCTGTCTGTCTGTCCCCATGAGTGGATGATGTGGCCTCCCTGGCCTCCTGTGAGTCAGTCCAGGTATATTTTGAGCTGACATGTCTGTTCGCGCCTTTGCCCGAAGGAGTCTGTTGGTCTCCCAGTTAGTCTGTGTCCCTTGGAGCCTCTGTGCTGGGTCGAGGGAGAGCCTGTCTGCCTGTCCTCGGACCCCCCATCTGCAGATCTGAGTTCAGGTTCCTCTCTGATTCTTCTTGGGTCTGGAGGTTTCCTACCCTGGTACCTGTCTCTCTGCTTCCTCAGGGACTCCTGCTTCTGAGGACTGTGTCCTGCAGACGCAGGAGTCCGTGTCCCCCGCGTCCTGACCTCCTATCCCCTTCCCCAGTTCTGAGTCCATCACCTTCTCGTCCCCCGTCTTCCCTCTTGCAGTTTCCCTGGGTCCCTGGCCCGCCCAGGATCCGCGCGGCAGCCCCCTGGAGGCCTGGGGGAGCCCCTCCACCTCTGCCAAGTCCCCGACCCGCTCCCTAGGCCCACGGCCCCCAGGCTGTCCTGACGCTCTGACTTGGGTCCCCAGCCCTGAGGGTTCTGGGTCCCTCTGATGTCTCCCCTGGCCCCTCATCTGTAGTCCAGTTCCCTCTTCCGCATGAGATAGGGACCCCAAGTGACCCTCAGAGACAAAGCTGGGTCAACTTAGAGCCCAGACTGGGGGTTGGGGGCACAGAGGAGAGCGAGGTCCGGGAGCCAGACAGACAAGTCAGTAGGTCAGCCTGCTCATTCCCCTGCCTCTGGGGTCAGAGGGGAGGCTCTGATGGCGACCTCAGTGACAAGTAGGACAAGCCTGGGGTCAGGGGAAGGGAAGAGGTCAGGGCCCCAGAGGTGGGTCCTGGTTGAAGGCTTGACCACAGGCTGACACTGGGCCCAGAAAAGAGCAAAGTGACAGAAAATCCAAACCTTGGGGAAAGAAGAGGGAGAGAAAGGAGGAGGGAGACTCACCCAGTACGGTCAGTCTGGTCCCGCCGCCGAAAACACCACACAGTGACACAGGCTTGCACAAAAACCCCTCCCTGGGAGGGCCCGCCCCGCCCCGCCCCCCCCCCCCTCATACCTGTGCGCTGGAAAAAGGGGGGGCCCCCCCCCCCGCCCCCCCCCCCCCCCCCGCAGCAGATGACAGGACACGGGCCCCCGTGCCGGGCTGCAGGAGCCTTGGACAGGCAGGCTCCCTGAGCAGGTCTGCGTGTTGGACGGTCTTCCCACCAGGCGGCCAGGGGTGGGAATGGAATAATAGGGGGGCGGGGGCCTTCACCGCCCCAAGAGCGAAGTACCCCGGAGGAGAAAGCCACTTCTCTTCTCTGTGGAGTTGGCAGCAGCCTGACCCCCTGGTGAGAGCACAGGCTGAGGGCGGGGGCGTCCCCATCCCCCTCATGGACACGGCTGGAATGGATTTGCCGTGACCGTCTTCCATCTGACCCTAACTGGGGCTCCAGGGGCTCACCCCCAGTTCCCCGGGGTTCTCCTGGCTTCAAACGGGCATCTCTAGTGAGGCTTGGGCTGGTTGCTGTCCAAGTCCGGCCTCTGTCTGCAGAGAGGACTGCACAGTGTCCTGGCCAGCCCTCAGGGTCTCATCTGAAGTTTGGAGGCATCTGAGAGCATCTTATTCAGAACAGAGATGTGAGCAGGCCCCTCGCTGTGGTCCTGAGACAGCATCTCTTTAAAGAGAATCAGGCTGCTGGGCTACATGGGCCATCCCAGGCCTGAGTCGGGCCAGGCACCAGAGGGCCCTGGAACACACGGTTCCCACAGAACGCAGGAAGTTGTGAGGTCTCCTGTGCCTGAGCAGGAAGACCTGGGGCCACCAGCAGAGGCTGCCCTGGACAAAGGTGGGAACTCCAGCACCAAGAGAGTATAACCAAGACGGATTCAAACATCGCCTGCATGTACCCTAGACTTCCCCGCGATACGATGAACTGTTGGCCTTCAGAAGATGGCAGAGACCACTCATTGTTTTGTAAAAGTGCTCCACTAAAGGACAGAAATAAGATCGGGAAGCTACTCCTGGAGAAGTGAAGAGCATCTGAGGGGCCTCCTTTTGTGGACCAATTACTGCTTTCACTCCTGGAGAAGGAAATGGCAACCCATTCCAGTAGCTTTGCCTGGAAAATCCCATGGGTAGAGGAGCCTGGTAGGCTATAGTCCATGGAGTCGCAAAGAGTCAGACAGGACTGAGCGACTTCACTTGCTTTCACTTACTGCTTTCAATAGAGCGAGGAGGACAGAACTACAACTGCCCCTGGCTTCCCATCCCACCTGAGGGACCTGGGATTGGAGCGTCCAAGGAAGATAAGTTGGCTAATGACCTATGATCCCAAAAGGGCCCTGTGGGGGGAAATGGCCAACTGTCCTAGCACTGCCTGTGGCCAAAATATCCCCCAGAACCCTGCTAGCCCTTTCTAGCTAGAGCCACTTTGCAGGCACATAAAGCAGTGGGAAGTTCCCAGGTCCAGCTTGAGGTGGGGGGCTGGGGGCTACACCCCAACCGTGGGGGAGCCCAGCACCAGCAACCTCACTTTTGCAGCCTCTTTCAGCTAGAAAAAGCCAGAGCGATTTGGGAGAGACTGAAGGACCCACCAGGCCCCAGACATACCCACCAATCAAAGGGTCAAGACTTCCCAACCCTCGTGGAAAGAACACAAAATACACCAAACCAAACGGCGCCCAAAACACAACCAAGTACCTAGGAGGCACCTGGAAAGATGGTCAACATCACTAATTATTAGAGAAGTGCAAATCAAGACCACAGCGAGGCCCCACCTCCAAGTGGTCAGGACGGCCATCTCCAAAATGCCTACGAAGAGTGCGTGCTGGAGAGGGTGTGAAGAGAAGGGAGCACTCTTGTACTGCTTGCAGGAATGTCGACTGGTACAGCCGCTAGGGAGAAGAGGATGAAGGCTCCTTAAAATCCAAAAATAGAGCTACCGTATATGATCCAGCAAGCCCACCACTGGGCATGCACCCCGAGAAAACCACAGTTCAAGGAGACACATGTGCTCCAGTGTGCCCTGCAGCGCTGTTTGCAGTAGCCGGGGTGTGGAAGCAGCTTAAATGTCCGTCGACAGATGAATGGATAGTGAAGATGTGGTGGGTACGTGCAAGGGAACATGAGTCTCCCATAAAGAACGAAGCAAGGCCATGTGCAGACATGGACGGACCCGGAGCTGGTCATACGGAGTGAAGTCAGACAGCAAAAGTCAGATAGCCTTCGATACGGCTTAAATGTGGAATCTAAGAAAGTGGTTCAAAGGAACTGATTTACAAGACAGAAATGAAGTCACAGATGTAGAAAACAAAATTATGGTTCCCAAGGGGGACAGAAGGGAGGGATAAACTGGAAGATTGAGACTGACACACATACGCTGCTCTTACAAAGTCTGTATACAAAGTAGACGGCTAATGAGAAGCTACTATGCAGCACGGAGAGCGCCAGTCAGTCCTCTGTGATGACCCGGATGGAGAGAGAATCTAACAAAGTGTGGGCACACGTGTGTGTGTAGACATCTGACTCACTTTGTTGTGCAGTAGAAACTTATCCAACCCTGTAAGTCAACCACAGCTCAATAGAAATGAGTGAACCCAGGGTTTTCTTGGTGGTCCAGTGGTTAAGAATCCGCCTGCCGGTGCAGGAGAATGGGTTTGATCTTCCCTGATCTGAGAAGGTCCCACGGGCCTCGGAGCGCCTGCGTCCTCACACCACAGCTGTTGAGCCTGGGCTCTAGAGCCTGCGCTCTGCAACAGGAGGGGCCCCTGGAACGGGAGGCCTGCACACTGCGAGGACAGGGCAGCCGTGCTCGCTGCAGCCAGAGAAAGAGCTGGAGAAGCAGTGAGGACCCAGCAGCAGGTTCCCGTGAGAACCAAGTCCACCCGGACGGACCTGGCTTCAGACGCCTGCGGGAGGCCCCGCTCCCCACCAGGGCCCCAGCCTGCCCTGTGTGTCTCAGTCTCACCTGGGACCCTCCTCATTTCTCCCCGATCCCCAGAGCCATCCCCTGCCCCCTTCACAGGCCCTTGGCCCTTCCCGGGGAGACGGGCTGTGTGGGAGGGCAAGCCTGCCCCCAGGAGCCTGCACCGCTGACCATGTCCTGCTCTGCGTCACCACTCCCCGGGCACTCAGGGCGCCCTGGTGCCTGGGGATGGGTTGGAGTGATGACAAGTGGATGGACTCTCAGGTCACACCTGTCCCTTCCCTAAGGAACTGACCCTTAACCCCGACACCAGCCCAGACCCAGAAAGCACTTCAGACATGTCGGTTGATAAATGAGAAGGTCTTTATTCAGGAGAAGCAGGAACAAGGAGGAAGGAGAGGCCTCTGGTCTGAGCCGACCTGGGCGGGGGCTCAGGGGTCCATGGAGAGCTGGGGGAGGGGTGTGGGCCAGAGGGCCCCCGAGGGTGGGGGCCCAGAGCCCTAAGAACACTCTGAGGGCTTCACTGTCTTCGTCACGGTTTTCCCCTCGTGCGTGACCTCGCAGCTGTAACTGCTGTTAGATTTCCACTCGCTGCCCGTCAGGGTCAGGTAGCTGCTGGCTGCGTACTTGCTGTTGCTCTGCTTGGAGGCCCGGGTGGTCTCTACGTTCCGAGTGATGGTGCTGCCATCTGCCTTCCAGGCCACGGTCACGCTACCCAGGTAGAAGTCGCTGATGAGACACACCACGGTGGCCTTGTTGGCACTGAGCTCCTCCATGGAGGGCGGGAACAGGGTGCCGAGGGTGCGGACTTGGGCCGACTTGTGTGGACAGAGGAGGGGGTGTAAGACGCTGGGGAGGTTCTGATCTTGTCCTCACTGTAGTCCTGCTTGCCTTCTCTGTGGCCCCCCACCCCTTGCACTCAGCCCCTGGGCTGCAGGCAGCCCCTCAGAAGCCGTTGCACATCACTCTCCCAAGTGACCGGCCAAGCGTGGCCTCAGAGTCCCCACTGCGACCAGGGCAGCTCTCCTCCGTCCTCCTGGCCCCGGGAGTCTGTGTCTGCTCTTGGCCCTGACCCCTTGAGCCCTCAGCCCCTGCCAGACCCTTCCGTGACTTTCCGTGCCTCCTCCGTGAACCTGGGACCCCAGCCCACCTGCCAGGACAGTCCTGATGGGCTGCGTGGGGGCAGGCACGCCAGGGGCACGTGCGGAGCCGGGCCTGGGCCTCCCTCTCCTCGCCCAGCCCAGCCTCAGCTCTCCCGGCCAGAGCCTGGGGCTCCTCTGAGGCCCTGCCCGTCTCCCTGTCCCCGCTGCCTGAGTGTAGGGCCCCTCACCTCGGCTGCCTTCAGGGGACGGTGCCCCCACACAGCACCTCCGACGACCCTGATTTTGTGGGGGTCAGAGCCCTGTTCATCATCTTCTAAGTCTAACGCCCGCTTCGAGGCGAGCGGAGGCCGACCCTCGGGCAGGTGTGACCCCAGGGGATCAGGGCTCCCGGATGGAGGAGTTTCTGCCCCAGGGGACCTGCTCCTTTCTGACAACTGTCCCGAGAGCCTCCGGTCAGCTTGCCAGAGACCCCTCTCTCTCTGCCCTCCAGGGGCCTCCCTCAGGCTGCCCTCTGTGTCCCTGGGGGCTGGTCATAGCCCCCAGTGAGCCCCCAAGTTCCTGTCTGGCCCTCTCGGCTGGGGCATGGAGCTCACAGCCCAGAGCCCAGGGCTTAGAGACGCCCCTAGTCAGCACCAGCCTCTGGTCCGCACCCCAGCATCTGCCCCACAGGAGGGGAACGAGTCCCCTCATTCCTGGACCAGACACCAGTCCCGGTGCCCGGACTGGCCCCGTCGGACGGTCGGCCTCTGGAGGCTCCTGCTGTTACCCCAAGACCAACCTGCCTCCCGTCCCGGCCCCACGGAGAAAGGTGGGGATCGGCCCTTAAGGCCAGCGGGACAGAGAGGAAGCCGCCCCCAAAGCAAGAGAAGTGACTTTCCCGAGAGAGCAGAGGGTGAGACAGGCTGGGGAAGGGGTGAGAGACACTTACCTAGGACGGTGAGCTGGGTCCCGCCGCCTAAAATGAAGCACTGTGACTGAGCCTCAGACCAAAACCCGCCGGGCCAGCACCTGGGGCCTGTCCCTGGGGGGCTGGGCCAGGTGGGAAGCTGCTGGGCATGACGGGCGCGGGACTGCAGCTGGTGGGGCTGAGGGGTGTTGTGGAGCCAGTCTTCCAGAGGCCAGGGCACCGCGGGTGGGCTCATGTCCTGGAGGTGCCCCGTGCCCTGCCCCCTGGCCGAGGCAGCAGCCACACATGCCTTGGGGTCGCTCAGTGCCCCCTCACTCGGAGCCTGTCCTGGCCACCACTGACGCCTCAGTGCTGATGGAGACACGGAGCGCCCGGCCTGCGTGGTGCGGCAGAGGAGTACCGGGCTGGCTCCGACCTGCCCGGCCACTCCTGGCCTCACTGTAAGGCCACTGGGTGTTCCTTCCCCACAATTCCTCACAGTCCAGCCAGGTAGCCTCCTTCCTGGGACTGTGGATACTGGGCTATTCCTCAGGCCCCAAGTGGGGGACCCCTGCCCTGCTTCTCCTTCTCCACCCGTGGAGACGCAGCTCAGCTTGTTGCCTTTGATGAACTTTCTCTGCTATCAGATCACTGTCTTTCTGTACATCTGTTTGTCCATCCATCCATCCATCCGTCATCCAACATCCCTCCTTCCATCCATCATCCATCCATCTGTCCATCATGCATCTGTCTGTCCAACAATGGCCATCAAGCGCCCGTCTGCCAAGCCCTGTTTCACACGCTGGGACTTGGTGGGGGGAGCCCTCCCCCTCCCACCCCCATCCCTCCCTGAAACTTCTGAGGTCAAGTCTAACGAGGTCCCGTCCCGTCAAGTCTGAGGCCCCTGCAGCTCCCAGTGCTCCTCCACCCTCTCTGCTTCTGACCCACACTGTGCACTTGGAGAACTGCCCAGGGCTCCTGCATCCCTACTTCCTGCCTGACCTCTTTTTTCGGCTCTGGATTTATACACATTCTGCCTTCTGGATGTGTCTCTGCTTGAGTGTCCCACAGGCACCTCAGACTCAGCATCTTCCATCTAAACTGCTCCCAAGTCCTTGCAGACCTGGTCCCCCGCATTATTCTCAGTTCAGTAGATTTCTCCGCAGGCCAGAGGCCTGGACTCATCCCATAACGCTTGCCCCTCATTGAGTCAGCCTCTGTGTCCTACCATAACAAAACATACCTTTAAAAATCTCAGAAAAACAAAAAAGCACCCAGATTGCACTGTCAGAGTTTATGCTGACAAGAATCCTCAGACCTTGCCAAATCTGATATTATCTCCCTACGCAGTGAATCTAAGCAAGAAGGTAACCAGTACTGCATTGGGTCCAGCATTCTTTTAATTCAGCAATGGAACTTTTGGGTCATGGTTGTATTTAAGGTATGCACATACGATTTTTGAAACAAAATTTAACAGGACAGCAATGTAAATTCAGCACTTATTTCTGATTAAAGAGAGCAAATATCCAGCCTTTTACTAAGTTAATTAACTAAAGAAATATCCTCAACTTAATGAACGGTATCTCCTGAAACTTACAGCATGCTTCACATTTAAAAGCAAAACCATTTTAGAGGCCAGGGTTCCCACGCTTACTTTTATTATTTAACATATTCTACAGATTCAAGCCCATGAAATGAGATGGGGGGAAGAGTGTGAGTGTTAGGAAAAATGAGATAAAATTGGTTTTTGCAGGTGATGGGCTAGTTTACTTAAAAAAAACAAAAACAAGCTCAAGATGAACTGAAGGACTATTAGAACCGGTACAAGAGTTAACCTGTGATCGAATACAAGCAGGCTGGGCAAAACTCAGCAGGTGTCCTTCTGTACAGGCGGCAACCGTTGAGAATGCGAAATGGCGGAAGCACTGACAAGCTCGGTAACAGCTCTATTAAAAGCCCTAGGAATAAACTTAACACGGGATGTCCAAGATCTGTGAGGATAAAATATAGCACAACCTAGTGAACGGACGCAGCAGCAAAGACATCAATTCCCCTCAAGTGAACCCAGGTACTCCATGAAATTACAAGCACAACATCAAAGGAATAACTTTGGACCTTCCTGGTGGTCCGGTGGCTGAGACTCCAAGCTCCCATTGCAGGGGGCCTGGGTTCGACCCCTGCTCAGGAAACTAGAACTCACGTGCTGCAACTAAGAGTCTGTAAGTCGAAACTAAAGGTCCAGAGTGCCGCAGCTCAGACCCGGCGCAGCCAAATAAATAAACATTTTTTAAAAAGTCAGTGAGCCAGTTCTAAAGTCCAACAGTAAGAATAATTGTGGAGTTCAGTTCAGTTCATTTGCTCAATCACCTCCGACTCTTTGCGACCCCACGGACTGCAGCACGTCAGGCTTCCCTGTCCACCACCAACTCCCAGAGCTTACTTAAACTCACGTCCACTGAGTCGGTGATGCCATCCAACCATCTCATCTCAATGGTCGAGAACAGACACAAATATTTGGATTGAGAATAACACCAGTGGGATTGTTCTCTAGCACCAACACACAGTGTAAAGCTACCATCATTAAAACCTGGTGGAAGGGATGCGTGGAGTGATGGTTAGAGCCACAGAGAGGATGTGATAAGTCGGTAATTCAGCATTTGATGAAGTTGTGTTTGTATTCAACAAATACAGGACGACTGGTTTCCCATTTGGAAAATATATAGGGATACATTTCTACCAACACAAAAATAAATTTCAGGCTAAGTAAAAACAAACACCAAGACAATAGAAGTACCTGAATTTAAAAAAAAAAATCAAAATAGAAATGTCTTTCCTATGCTCACCACAGATCACAAACACCATAAAGAAAAACAACTACCCTGACACGTAAAAATTAAAAAGGATTAATGTTGAAAGACCCCACAGATGAAATTGGAAAACAGATCAGGGAAGCATATTTACCACATACATACTTAACGAGGGGTTACTCTCCCAAATGGATGAAGAGTTTCTATCAACCTTAAAGTACAACCAACCGAACAAAAAATAAGCCAGACAAAATGACAACCAGTGCGTCCACAGAAGACATAAAATCAATCAATAAAAATATGAACGGAAAATAAATGTCACCAACAAGCAAATAAACAAACGGCAAACAGTTTTGTTCTCATTTTTGCTCTTCAGACGCACAAAATAAAAAAAGATCCAAACGTCACATTATTGGCGAGAATGGAGAGGAAAAATCACTGTCATTCACTGCAGGGAACGGAAGCCGGAACAGACTTCTGGGAGGACCGTTGGCATAGCCTGTGAAAATTTCAAAGCCTGTTCTCTCTGACCCAGCACCCCATTTTTAGGCATCTTTCTGGGGAGATAAAGTGTGCAAAGTACAGGCACATAGCTACGCATGAGGGGGTTTCCACGTAGCATCTCTTGTAATTTACGTTTTTTAGTGGAAACACCCTAAATGTCCATTAATAGGCAAATGATTAAAGACACGCTCCTTCTTCCAAACTTTGAATTCATACAGAGCCATTCAGAGAACATGGGGGATTCATGTAGGCTGGTATAGAAAACCTCAACAGACTGTTTAAAAAGACAGTTGCAGGCTCATAGGCAGAGTATAAGTCTGTTTTGAAAAATACAACCCCAGCACCATTAGTTGTGTGTGTGTGTTTTCAGGGACACACATGCCTAGGAGGAAGGCCAGACGTGTACAGACCCATGTGACATTGTCTCTTACTGGAGAATGGGTTTTAGGGTAAGACGTGCGGTTGGTGAGCAGAAACCCTCAATGTTTACTTTATACGCTTCTGTGCTCAATCTTTTTTAAAAGCACATATTATTCTGGTATTAAAAAGTATTGTAGAAGATAAAATCACATATATATATTCTTGTGAACATTTTCATAACTATTTTTTATAGTTTATAATAATTATATAATATTTGTGTTATAATTATACAATTTAACTTTATAATTTTATAAAATTATAAAGCAAAAATTAAAAATATCTGGCTAGAGACACATTATTGTCATAGTTCTATATTTTCTGACAAGCTTTTGAAAGGGCACACATGCTTTAAAAACCCAATTTTAGAAATATCGTTTTGGAAGTTTGTGTTGATTCCTTACGATGGACGTTCCATGCTGTGTTTCATCACACCCTTTCTGTTGGAGATTTAGGTTATTTCCGGCTTTCTCCCGTCATTAATAAGCTGAGTTTCTGGCTTGTAAACCTTTGGTCACATCTTTTTGATTGTTCCCCCACCCCAAGATGAATTCCTAAAAGCAGAATTACACAATGTAAAGAAATAGGCTTTCTTTTATGACTTGCTGCATATTGCCAAAAAGGGTGTACGGTTTAGATTTTTGTAGCCGGTTCATGACAGAGCCTGTTCCTCCCGACAGCCCTCTGACGACGTCACTGTAAATTCGCCTGTGGATTCCAGAGGCGATCTCGGTGTCTGGTCACCGAGGACCGTCCCCCCACTCTCCATCACCTTTTCACAGTTCTCCATCCTCTAGCCTGACCTCACACTGGTCTCTGACCTGAAACAATTTTTCCATAGCACGAACTGGACTCTGACAGCCCCACACGTAAATCCCTCAATACCTGCCCTGGGTCCCAGGATAAAGGAGGGGTGGACAAGACCCCCGTTCTGTACCCCGCTCTCCCCAGCTCTGGAAGCTCCCTGCGTGGCTGTGCACCCCTCTGTCCTCCTCGGCCTCCCTACTCCCTTTGCCTGGAGCACCCCCATCCCAGGTTAGCGCCCCATACCTGGGCGTGACCCCTTGGTTCGGGCTTGGCCCCATTAGACACTTAGGAACCTCGCTGAGGAGCTGACCTCCTTGGGGGAGACCGAGCCAAGCCCTTGCTTCCTTCTCTGGACGCCTTGCAGACTTGCCCCTTCTCTTGGACCATTTTCTTAAAACACAGGACACTCTGGTGCCTGTCTAGTCCCAGGATTTCTACAGTCCTGGGATTGGGCCCGTGTGCTGTGTGATCTTGGGCAGCTTGCCTCCCCTCTCTGGACCTCTGTCCCCGCCTGTAAGAAGGGGAGGAAGGCAGACCTGCCTTGTGGCTGCTGCCCCTCAAAATGATCAGTGCCTCCTGGGCACGCCCTGCCCCGTTGCGCTGTGTCTGCCCTGCTCAGAGGGCGGGGGTGAGGCAAGTGCGACACCAGCCGTGTGTGCAAAATCTCAGGGCGCCAAAAGCTCCACGAGATAAATAGTATTTCAATACAATATTAAAAAATAAAAACCAACACAAACAAAGGCGCACCGGGCCCGTGTCAGCACTCTAAGTACAGCCACCGTCTGCCCAGGCTCCTTCTCTCCAGCTGGTTTTCTCTTCTCGTTCCCCGCCCCTGCGGTCATTCACCCCTGGGTCCCATCGAAGGGAAGCCCCGCTTCCCTGCACCACGACCCCCTCTCCCCGGCCCTTACCTGCCCCACAGGCTCCACGGGCTCTTTCCTGCCGGGGCTTCCATGCGGGGGGCCGTGCTCTGAGGCGCCGCCGTCGGGGGCAGCAGGCCGTGGGCGCCCACTGCCAGGCCCAGCAGGATGAGAGGCCAGGGCTGCCTGGGGACACCGCGCTGACCCCTGGGGGCCTCACGGGCCCCCTGGCCTGGCCTGGGCCTCATGTGTGCTGGTGTGGGCTCCTCCTTGGAGGGGGTCTAAAGTGCCCCCGCTTCCCCTTGCTGGCAGGGGCCGTCCCGGCGCACCCCATCCCAAGGGGCCTGTCCTCTGCCTGGGCCTTCTGCCCTCAGGTCCCAGGGCTGGTACTGGGGGGCCTCTCCCGGGGGCCTCTGCCAACTGCTCTGCTCTGGTTCCAGGACTCAAGGGCTTCTCACTAAAGCCCGCCCACCAGCCCCACCCCACCCCTGGGGCCTGGTTCGGCACACCAGCTCTGTTCCGCTTCTCTGCTCTGGGAGACTGTCTCAGGTCCTGGAGAGGCCATGGAGGGCTAGGGTCCCAGTGCTGTCAGGACTCTGGGTGTAGGAAGAACCCCACGTGGCAGAACCCCTCCAGCTTGCCAGCTGCTTCAGTTCTGTCAGTCACTCAGTCGGGTCCGACTCTGTGACCCCATGGACCGCAGCACACCAGGATTCTCTGTCCATTGCCGACTCCAGAGCTTGCTCAAACTCATGTCCATTGAGTCAGTGATGCCATCCAACCATCTCACCCTCTGTCACTCCCTTCTCCTCCTGCCTTCAATCTTTCCCAGCATCAGGATCTTTTCCAGTGAGTCAGTTCTTCGCATCAGGTGGCCAAAGGATTGGAGTTTCAGCTTCAGCATCAGTCCTTCCCATGAACACTCAGGACTGATATCCTTTAGGATGGACTGGTTGGATCTCCTTGCAGTCCAAGGGACTCTCAAGAGTCTTCTCCAACATCACAGTTCAAAAGCATCAATTCTTCGGCTCTCAGCTTTCTTTATGGTCCAACTCTCACATCCATACATGACTCCTGGAAAAACCATCACTTTGACGAGATGGACCTTTGTGATCCAGTTGCTTGGGTCCACTTAAGTCCACCTCTGCAGCCCTCCCGGTTCTCTGTTTCAGCAACTCTGGGGAAGAGTCCAAAGGGACTTTTCCAGAAGGGACCTTTCAGACATGTCTGGCCCTCATATTTTGAGGCTGATACTCCTTAACGTTCCTGCTACATTTGGTGAAAATCAGTGCAGCCTGTTCCATGGGATGTGGTACCAGACACACAGCCTGGGACTTCAGTTCCTTTCCATAGATCGATGCTGGGAGACAGTGTCTGTGGATCTCTGTGCTTCTGCACGTCTCAGGGGCAAAGGCACGGATCGTCTTTGGTATGGATTGTCTTTGGACGTTTGTGGAATGAGAAACCCTGGAAGGTAGAGCTGGTGTCTCCCTCCAGAGCTGAATGTGCTTACTGTCCAGCATAACAGACTTGGGGTCCCCCAGCTTGGACACGCAGGTGTCTCCTGGCTCCTTTGCATCACCCTGTCGGGCTCAGAGAACCACTGCTTGGATGATGCTTGTGGTCCGACCGCCGCTCTGGCGGAGTGACAAGCTGGCCTTTGTCTCCAGCCCAGCGTCTTGGGTCTGCCCGCACCAGGGCAATTGCGACAGCGTCACGGTTTAGCTGGCAGGCGGGATGACACAGCTCTTAATAATGACAATAACAACGGTGATGAAGGGGGCAGGAGGGGGCAAAGTGGATGGTGGTGATCAGAGCCTCACGGTTTAGCTGGCAGGCGGGATGACCTCCCAGACCCTCCACAGCTCTCGATAATGACAATAACGATGGTGATAAGTGGGGCAGAAGGGGGCGAATGGATGGCAGTGATCAGAACCTCACGGTCTGACCAAACTCATAAAGCAGTTTTGGACGAACCCCAGGCTGCCTGGTCCAGTGCTGAGGCTGGACTGTGCGTGCGGGCACACACACACACACACACACACACATCCCTGGCCTTGGACACTGGCCAGCACTGAACAGCAATGGGGTGCGAGTGCCCTAACAGCTGCCGTGCAGGTATGGGGAGCCCCTAGGGGCCCGATCTAGCCCGCCTTCTCCCTACCGTGGTGTTTCGCTCACCCAGCCTGGGACCTGCACTCCTTGCATCTTGGGGGCTGGGTTCCCCGCCTACCCCCGAGGTCCCAGGCAGAAGCTGCTTCGTCCCAGCACCCCCGGGCGGCTGTGACACCCCCCCACTGCCCAGGGCCTGGAGGCTGCGGTGGTCCCCGGGACAGCCCCGGGTTTCGGGGAGAAAAAGGGACTGTCCCTGAACTCAGCGGGTGACTCCCGCTGCCACCCTTCCCCCACCCTGCACCTGCCCAGGCCTCTGTGGGGACTCCACCACCGACCACTTCCTCTTGTGGGGGCTGCGGTCGGAAATCGGAGTCTGGCTAGACCCTGGGGGACCCTCGGGGGATGGACAGGGCCTTCCCAGCCCTTGCAGCTGCAGCTCTGGCCACTGTACTCAGGCCTGCCCTACACCCTGCCTGGGCTGAGCACGGCTTAGAACTGGATTCCAGCTGGCTCAGAGATGTCTGGGTCCAGCGGCCCTGCTCGGTGGGCCCCCTTCCCAAGGTCTCTTGCTCCTCTGTGCCCCTGCCCCTGCCCACCTCCCCTGGAGTGGAGGAGTGTGTTGTGTCCAGGCACCTCTGTCTGCTCCTGCCTGCTCTCCACCCCGCAGGCCCCAGAGACCCTGCCTGCAGCCACTATAGATTCCTGTCTCCCTGGCCCAGGCCCCTCCCAGCTCCCCACTTCCCTCCTCCCTAAACTCAAGCTTGGTGGATCCTTCTCTTAAGCGCTTCACTGTTGGGGCTTGGAACGTTTGCGGGGGAGCCGGGGGACAAAAGGTTGTCTGGAGGTGTGACCAGGTTTCTGGAATCAGGGTCTGGCTCTGTGGTGTCTGAGCCCCCTCTGAGGGATCCCGGGGAACCCTGAAGACCCCGGCTCCTCTGGTGATCCTAGGGGTGCAGAAGCTTCCCCCACCCCGAGCTCTCTTTCAGCAAATGGGGAGAGAATCCTGTGGCTTCTGGAGACGTCGCAGACTCCCCCGCCTGGCAGTCCCTTCTGCGGAGGAGCGAACAGAGGCGCAGAGAGGGAGAGTTTCTTTCCTACGACACACAGCAACTTGATGTAAAGACAATATCCGGGGACTTAGCGGCACCAGACGGAAGCCCGGGAGGACCAGGCTTTCTGGGACATGGGACTGGGCTGGGGCCCAACCTGGAACCTGGGGGCTCTGGGAGATTTCCCTCCCTTAAATAGATGGGGAAACAGTGGCAACAGTGGCAGACTTTATTTTCTTGGGTTCCAAAATTACTGCCGATGGTGATTGCAGCCATGAAATTAAAAGACGCTTACTCCTTGGAAGAAAAGATATGACCAACCTAGACAGCATATTAAAAAGCAGAGACATAACTTTGCCAACAAAGTTCCTTCTAGTCAAGGCTATGGTTTATGGTTTTTCCAGTAGTCACACATGGATGTGAGAGTTAGACTATAAAGAGAGCTGAGTGCCGAAGAATGGATGCTTTTGAACTGTGATGTTGGGGAAGACTCTTGAGGGGACTGCAAGGAGATCCACCCAGTCCATCCTAAAGGAGATCAGCCCTGAATATTCATGGGAAGGACTGACGCTGAAGCTGAAACTCCAATCCTTTGGCCACCTGATGCAAAGAGCTGACTCATCGGAAAAGACCCTGATGCTGGGAAAGATTGAAGGCGGGAGGAGAAGGGGATGACAGAGGATGAGATGGTTGGATGGCATCACCGACTCAACAGACATGAGTCTGAATAAGCTCTGGGAGTTGGTGATGGACAGGAGGCCTGGTGTGCTGCAGTCCATGGCGTGACAAAGAGTCGGATACGACTGAGCGACTGAACTGAGCTGAACAGAGGGGACGGGCCCGGGAGCGGGCAGCAGAAACCAGCTGTAGAGGGAGGCACTGCCCAGAAAGTGTGGAGATCAGACCCAGGACAGGGGAGACCTGGGGGCAGGGGTGGGGGGTAGGGGAGTGGGGGGTGGGGTGGGAGGTGAGGTAGGCGGCCCCAGTGGAGGAGTTGGTGGGGGGAGGGGGCAGGGGCTGGACTCCGTCTTCCTGGCACCCCTGGAACTCCTGGAACCCCAACCAGTCCTAGGGTGGGGGGTGCTTAAGGTGAGTCACATCAGTGCATGTCCGAGCCTGACTTCACTTACTATTTCGATGCTTTATTCATCCGGATTGGGCGGGGGGCGGGCAAGAGCTTAGTTTCAATTCTAAAACCTATTGCATCAAATATTTCTCTCTCTCTCTCTTTTTTCTTTTTTAAATTTGGCCATGTCTTGTGACTTGTGGGATCTTAGTTCCCCGACCAGGGATTGAACCGGTGCCCTTGGCAGTGAAAGTGCAGAGTCCTAACCACTGGATTGCCAGGGAGGTCCCGAAATATTATTTACCTTGATGACTGAGTTTGGGGACACTTCCTGGGCCAGCAGCGCCTGCCTCTCCTGGCCTGGTGGGTTTATATTAATATCTGGTGGGTAGCACTTATTTTCCAGGTCCTTTCCGAAGGTTTGGACTGACACCCGGGAAGGGCACCCTCCTGTCATGAGGAGACCCTGCTTTGGCAGCTGGTGGTTTTGCAGCAGCTGCTGCTCCCTTAACTGTCACTCTGGCAACTGTCAGCTCGGTGAGTCCTCCTGGGACCCTGGGACGGTGGTTCAGACGGACACGTTCTCACATCCTTGTTCCGTGCATGGGAAATGCTTCACCAGATGGCTAATGATGCCAAGGTGATTTATATCTGATTCTTACTTCATTATTTCTAAACACCGAACACCTAAACACCCTGATGTTTATTTCTCACTATCCATGGCAGCCAACAGGATCTGTTGCTAATTCAAGAATGATAAGTAGCCTGGTGACTTATCTTGTTTTTAAAGAGCTTTTATAAATGTAGGTAAAGTTAACGTTGATTTCACTAGACAGACACATTGTTTAATTTTCAGTGATTTTATGATATTCCTCAAAAGGCACACTAATATGTTTGTTTGTACGGACGCAGTGGGAAGGCTTCTAACAGAATTTGGTTGGAATGGGACGTTTGGCAGGGAGGACTAGCTTTGTTAGATCGTACGATTAGACTCTTTCATCGATTGAATGATTCAAGTCGGCAGCCTCAAGCTTGGGAGGAAGCATTCACTGAAAGCAGCAGTCCTTTTTGGCTCCAGGGACAAGGGTGGGAGGTGGTTTCAGGCCGGTTCAAGTAAACTGCATTTATTGCGCAGCTCATTTCTATTAATACTGCGTCAGCTCCACCTCAGATCTCAGGCGTTAGATCTTAGAGGCTGGGGACCCTTGACTTAGAGCGCGTAAGACGCAAGCGTTTTCCTCATAAGATACCCGATTGGCAAAGATGCATGAAATTGACTAGTGCGGGCATGCTAAGTCGTGTCCGACTCTTGTGACCCCATTGACTGTAGCCCGCCAGGCTTTTCTGTCCGGAAGATTTTCCAGGCAAGAATACTGGAGTGGGGTGCCATTTCCTCCTCCAAGGGATCTTCCCAACCCAGGGATGGAACCGATGTCTCTCGTCTTGTCTGCATTGGCAGTTGGGTTCTTTACCCAACTGTGCCTCCTGGGAAGCACTGAGATGACAGATATTTAAAATTTCCTCAGTCTTTAAAACTGCGTCTTCTACAAGGGGCCTCTAAAGTGAAGATTTAAGCAGGAAGCTCTGCTTGAGCTTTCTTGGTATTCACCCCTGAAACAGAGAAAGTGAACAAGTGACCGGGTGACGCCTCTCAGCAGGTGGTTTCTTGAAAAGCTGCCTCTGGGGTGGGGCCAGCCTGCGGGGATTTCCCCCAGTGGATGGGACAGTGAACTCTCCTCTCAGATGGTCCGGAGGTGCATCGAATGGGTCCCTCTCGAATCCTCTGGAGGTCAGATGCTGTCCAATGCTTTGCGATCTGCAAAATCAAAAGAGAATGAATTGGAGCTGTCAGCTGATAAATCGTTCAGAGAAACAATTTCTGACCATCCAGCATGAATCATTTTTGGCACCTAGCCAGGAAGGAGTTCATAGCCGGGAGTGACACTCTATTGCAAAACTCCTATTTGTGGAACTGAAGTTTCTCCACGTTTGTTGTAGAAACGAAAGCCAGAACAGCATTGTTGACCACGCTGGACCTACTTCTTTCTAGAGGTAAAGAAAGAAAGAAGGAAAGCGAAGTCGCTCAATCGTGTCTGACTCTTTGTGACCCCATGGACTCCTCCAGGGAGCCCTGCCAGGCTCCTCCAGGCCAGAACACTGGAGCGGGTAGCTGTTCCCTTCTTCAGGAGATTTTCCGAACCCAGGGATCGAACCCAGGTCTCCCGCATTGTGGGCAGATTCTTTATCAACTGAGCCACAGGGGAAGCCCCTAGAGGTAAAAGTAAATTGTACCAATGATGGATCCATGAACCAACACTAGTTGATAATTATTTGTAAGGATTCCAGGACGTCCCTGGTGGTACAGTGGGTAAGAATCTGCCGGCCAGTGTGGATCTGATCCCTGGTCGGGAAGGGCCCACCTGCCACCGAGCAAGAGAGCCCACAGGCCGCACCCGCTGAGCCCGAGCGCCTGGGGCTGTGCTGCAAGACAGGCTGTGCCCCACGACAAGAGGCGATCCCGCAGCGAGAAACCAGGCCGTGCTGCATGACAAGAGGCGACCCCTCAGCGAGAAGCCAGGCTGTGCTGCACGAAAGACACGACTCCACAGCGAGAAACCAGAGAGAGGCCCGCTGGTCACGGGTAGAGAACACCCATCCAGTGACAAAGACCCAGGGCCACCAAAAATTAAAAATAAGTAAATAAACTGTAAAAAAAAGATTTCAATACATTTATGTTGTTTGAGTCAAACTCTGCTACTAATAGGGTAATAATTCAAGGTAGGAGAAAATTTTTAGCCCTTAAAATCACGGTGCCATTGAACGTTTTAAATGAATGTACATGTTCTGACAGAGATGTATGGCAGGATACTGAACGAGATTCTTGGGTATGAAAACTCACGAGCAGAAGTCCATCTGCTCCGTCTGCGTCTCTACTCCTGCCCTGGAAACAGGGGCATCTGTGCTATTTTTCTAGATCCCACAAGTATGCATTAATGCGCGATATTTGGTTTTCCTTTCTGACTTGCTTCACTCTGGGTGACAGAATCTAGGTGCACCCACATCTCTACCAGTGACCCTATTCCGTTCCTTTTAATAGGTGAGTAATACTACACGGCATGTGTGTACCACGTCTTTAAAAAATATATTAAAATTTTCTCTTTCTGTTTTGCTTTCTAAATGATGAAAGTGTCACAACACACTTAGAGGAGACTTGGAAAATACAGAGCAAGTTTGCATATAATTCCACTATATATTAGAGTTACTTTTTTAAGTAGATAAATTAAGATTTTTAGTTGGAGTTTCAACATCAAGCTCTCAAGAATTAATAGAATGAGTATACAGAGAAGTAGAAGGATAGTGTAGAGCTGAAAAGCACTATGAACCAATTCAACATCATTAAGGTTTATACAATTTTCCCACAACAGTAGAATCCAAATTCTGTTCAATTTCCCATAGACTATAAACTAGGAGACAAGGGCACATAGCCAGGGACACAAAACAGGTGCAAAAGTTTACTGGGTTAAAGGTACTGAAATCATACAGAGTCTGTTCTTTTATCACTGTGGAAATAGGTTAGAAATCAATACAAAAGATATTTGAAAATAACCCACATATTTTGTAGTGCAATGTGACATATATCAAGAGAGATCTTTGAGTTAACCATTGAAACCCTCAATAAAATCAGAAGACTGAAAAAACACAGAGGGTGATTGCAGAGAAGAAAACATTTAAATGAGAAGTTAAGATCAAAATGAGCAATTAACATCAAAGATACTTAAAAAAATCTCATGTATTTGGAAATGAAATGTCCACTTTTAAATGATGGGTGTATCTAAGAAGCCATAGCATGGAAAGTTAGAGAATATTTGTAACAGAATAAAAATGACAAGAGAATTTACCAGAAGTTGTTGCAAGCAGCTGAAGCTGCTCCACGCATCACGCCTTCTTTACTCATTCTGTCAGTGGGCATTTAGGCTGTCTCCATGTCCTGGCTACTGTCAACAGAGCAGCTTTGGGGACACCAAGGGGAAGGGGAGGGTGGGGTGGGTTGGGAGAGGAGGCCTGACACATATACGCTGCCTTCAATGAAACAGGTAGCTAGTGGGAGCCTGCTGCAAAACACAGGAAGCTCGGCGCGGCGCTCTGTAACGACCAGGACCGTGGGACGCGTGAGGTGGGAGGAGGCGCCAGAGGGAGGGGATATATGCATGGCCTCTGCCTTTTGAAAAGCTGCTTCAGTCCCGTCCAGCTCTTTGTGACCCTATGGACTCTAGCCTGTCAAGCTCCTCTGTCCATGGGATTCTCAAGGCAAGAAGTCGGTTGCCATGCCCTCCTCAGGACAGTTCAGTTCAGTTCAATTCACTTGCTCAGTCGTGTCCGACTCTTTGCGACCCCATGGATCACAGCACGCCAGGCCTCCCTGTCCATCACCAACTCCGTGAGTTCTCAAACTTATGTCCATCATGTCGGTGATGCAATCCAGCCATCTCATTCTCTGTCAGCCCCTTCTCCTCCTGCCCCCAATCCTTCTCAGCATCAGGGTCTTTTCCAGGGAGTTAATTCTTCGCGTGATGTGGCCAAAGTATTGGAGTTTCAGCTTCAGCATCAGTCCTTCCAATGAACACCCAGGACTGATCTCCTTTAGGATGGACTGTTTGGATCTCTTTGCAGTCCAAGGGACTCTCAAGAGTCTTCTCCAACATCACAGTTCAAAAGCATCAATTCTTCAGCATTCAGCTTTCTTCACAGTCCAAGTCTCACATCCATACATGACCACTGGAAAAACCATAGCCTTGACTAGACGGACCTTTGTTGGCAAAGGTATGTCTTTGCTTTCCAATGTGCTATAACTTTCCTTCCAAGCAGTAAGCATCTTTTAATTTCATGGCTGCAGTCACCATCTGCAGTGATTTTGGAGCCCACCAAAATAAAGTCTGACACTGTTTCCACTGTTTCCCCATCTATTTCCCATGAAGTGATGGGACCAGATGCCATGATTTTCATTTTCTGAATGTTGAGCTTTAAGCCAACTTTTTCACTCTCTTCTTTCACTCTCATCAAGAGGCTTTTTAGCTCCTCTTCACTTTCTGCCATAAGGGTGGTGTCATCTGCATATCTGAGGTTATTGATATTTCTCCCGTCAAACTTGATTCCAGCTTGTGCTTCTTCTAGCCCAGCATTTCTCATGATGTACTCTGCATATAAGTTAAATAAGCAGATTGACAATATACAGCCTTGAGATACTCCTTTTCCTATTTGGAACCAGTCTGTTGTTCCATGTCCAGTTCTAACTGTTGCTTCCTGACCTGCATATAGATCTCTCAAGAGGCAGGTCAGGTGGTCTGGTATTCTCTTCTCTTTCAGAATTTTCCACAGTTGATTGCGATTCATACAGTCAAAGGCTTTGGCATAGTCAATCAAGCAGAAATAAATGTTTTTCTGGAACTCTCTTGCTTTTTTGATCATCCAGCGGATGTTGGCAATTTGATCTCTGGTTCCTCTGCCTTTTCTAAACCAGCTTGAACATCTGGGAGTTCATAGTTCACATATTGCTGAAGCCTGGCTTGGAGAATTTTGAGCATTATTTTACTAGCATGTGAGATGAGTGCAATTGTGCGGGAGTTTGAGCATTCTTTGGCATTGCCTTTCTTTGGGATTGGAATGAAAACTGACCTTTTCCAGTCCTGTGGCCACTGCTGAGTTTTCCAAATTTGCTGGCATATTGAGTGCAGCACTTTCACAGAATCATCTTTTAGGATTTGAAATAGTCCCAGTGGAATTCCATCACCTCCACTAGCTTTGTTCGTAGTGATGCTTTCTAAGGCCCACTTGACTTCACATTCCAGGATGTCTGGCTCTAGGTGAGTGATCACACCATCGTGATTATCTGGGTCATGAAGCTCTTTTTTGAACAGTTCTTCTGTGTATTCTTGCCACCTCTTCTTAATATCTTCTGCTTCTGTTAGGTCCACACCATTTCTGTCCTTTATCGAGCCCATCTTTGCATGAAATGTTCCCTTGGTATCTCTAATTTTTTTGAAGAGATCTCTAGTCTTCCCCATTCTGTTCTTTTCCTCTATTTCTTTGCATTGATCGCTGAAGAAGGCTTTCTTGTCTCTTCTTGCTATTCTTTGGAACTCTGCATTCAGATGCTTGTATCTTTCCTTTTCTCCTTTGCTTTTCAGTTCTCTTCTTTTCACAGCTATTTGTAAGGCCTCCCCAGACAGCCATTTTGCTTTTTTGCATTTCTTTTCCATGGGGATCGTCTTGATCCCTGTCTCCTGTACAATGTCACAAACCTCATTCCATAGTTCATCAGGCACTCTATCTATCAGATCTAGGCCCTTAAATCTATTTCTCACTTCCACTCTATAATCATAAGGGATTTGATTTAGGTCATACCTGAATGGTCTAGCGGTTTTCCTTACTTTCTTCAATTTAAGTCTGAATTTGGTAATAAGGAGTTCATGATCTGAGCCACAGTCAGCTCCCGGTCTTGTTTTTGCTAACTGTATAGAGCTTCTCCATCTTTGGCTGCAAAGAATATAATCCATCTGATTTCAGTGTTGACCATCTGGTGTTGTCCATGGGTAGAGTCTTCTCTTGTTTTGTTGGAAGAGGGTGTTTGCTATGACCAGTGCATTTTCTTGGCAAAACTCTATTAGTCTTTGCCCTGCTTCATTCCACCTTCCAAGGCCAAATTTGGCTGTTACTCCAGGTGTTTCTTGACTTCCTACTTTTGCATTCCAGTCCCCTATAATGAAAAGGACATCTTTTTTGGGTGTTGGTTCTAAAAGGTCTTGTAGGTCTTCATAGAACCGTTCAGCTTCAGCTTCTTCAGCATTACTGGTTGGGGCATAGACTTGGATTACTGTGATACTGAATGGTTTGCCTTGGAGACGAACAGAGATCATTCTGTCGTTTTTGAGATTGCATCCAAGTACTGCATTTCAGACTCTTCTGTTGACCATGATGGCTACTCCATTTCTTCTGAGGGATTCCTGCCCACAGTAGTAGATATAATGGTCATCTGAGTTAAATTCACCCATTCCAGTCCATTTTAGTTCTCTGATTCCTAGAATGTCGACATTCACTCTTGCCATCTCCTGTTTGACCACTTCCAATTTGCCTTGATTCATGGACCTGACATTCCAGGTTCCTATGCAATATTGCTCTTTACAGCATCAACTCTTGCTTCTATCGCCAGTCACATCCACAGCTGGGTATTGTTTTTGCTTTGGCTCCATCCCTTCATTCTTTCTGGAGTTATTTCTCCACTGATCTCCAGTAGCATATTTGGCACTACTGACCTGCGGAGTTCCTCTTTCAGTATCCTTTCATGTGGCCTTTTCATACTGTTCATGGGGCTCTCAAGGCAAGAATACTGAAGTGGCTTGCCATTCCCTTCTCCAGTGGACCACATTGAGTCAGACCTCTCCACCATGACCCGCCTGTCTTGGGTTGCCCCATGGGCATGGCTTAGTTTCAATAAGTTAGACAAGGCTGTGGTCTGTGTGATCGGATTGACTAGTTTTCTGTGATTATGGTTTGTGTGTCTGCCCTCTGACACCCTCTCGCAACACCTACCATCTTACTTGGGTTTGTCTTACCTTGGACGTGGGGTATCTCCTCACGGCCGCCCCTCCTGACCTTGAACGTAGAGTAAGGCCTCTCAGCCCTCCTGTGCCCATGCAGCCGCCCCTCCTCAGGACATGTATAACTAATTCACATTGTTGTACAACAGAAACCAATTCAACATTGTAACGCAAATAGATTCCAATACAAAATTTAAAAAAAGAAAATACACGAGGAGACCAAAGGTAGTAAGAGATGTGGACTGAAAAGACGTCTAAGGAGCAGGAGAGAGGAACGTATGGAAGAAGTTTAAGGAGAGCGGTTAGCAAGTCATGATAATTTTTAGCTTCTGAGGAATGTGCGTAAAGGAGCGGTGTGAATATTTTGCAGAAGCTCTGATGAAAATGTTCGGATGTCAGGTTGCAAAGGGCAGGAGTCCTGGGGAGCCCAGTTCTTCGAGGGTTTGGGGTGATGGTGTGGGGGGTCGGGCTGCAGTCCTGCATCCTGCCCTCCCAGGGAGGCCCTGGGTCTCAGTGCTGGACGATCCGGTAGGTTGACCGGAATGGCCGCCTGACTCAGGGGCCAGCAGCGGCCACCAGTGACTGACAGTTTCCTGCCTGTTTCTGGAATCTTCCCAGCACTCCTGAGAGAAGCTGAGCATGGAGAGGGGGCGCAGCTGTCCTAGGACTCTGCCGGCATGGGGGACCCTCTGGCTCAAGGGTGCTGGTATGCCCCCAGGACTCGAGACCCAGTGTTCACTTGCCACTGCTCAGCAGGATGAACAGAGGCCCTGAGCACAGAAGGCACCAGGCCTCAGCGGGACTGCAGCTGCTCAGAGGAGGCCGGGGCGTGCGGGCCAGGCAGGGGGTTTGCGTCTCACTTGCCGTCTGCCTGGGTCACTGTGAGGATTATAGCTGCTGTCCCACAGCTGACGGTCATAGTCGGCCTCGTCCTTGGCCCGGGCCCTGCTGGTGGTCAGGGTGGCCGTGCTCCCCGAGTTGGCACCAGAGAACTGGTCAGGGACCCCTGCGGGTCGGTTACCGTCTCCATAGGTGACCAGCGCAGGGGCCTGGCCCGGCTTCTGCTGGTGCCACTGAACGTTTTCACCTCCAGCGCTGTTCCCCCTACACGTGATCCTGGCGCCTGTCCCGGGGACACTGACGCCGAGGGTGGCTGAGTCAGCTTGCAGGACAGGCGCCTGCAGGAGCGGAAAGGAGAGGCAGCTGGACATGAAGAGCCCAGGAACAGAAGCCCCTGCCTGACCCAGATTAAGTGCCTAAGAGTCTTTGGGACCCAGGGACAGCCTCCCCTCAGTCTCAGCCCCCGCCCCCTGGCTCATGGGCCTGGTGGACAGAGTCTCTGAGTAAAGGAGACTCCCCTTTCCCTGGCAGGCATAGCCCTCAGGGCTGACCCAGCAGTGAGCACAGAGTGGGGATTTCAGCCCCTCCACTTGCCCACCCTGCAGCAGCCCCAGGAGCCCCCTGCCCCCACGGGCAGATCCCACTGTGCTCAGAGTCAGGGCCAGGCCTGTCCCCAAGTCCTGGGCTGGGGTGGGTGGACCCTGGGGCTCACCTGTGCAGTGAGCCAGCAGGCCGAGGAGGAAGGGGGTCCAGGCCATGGTGGAGGCGCCCCGAGTCTGCTTGCCAGGCCCAGGCTGGGCAGGTCTCCTCCCAGGCCTGTCTTATCCCCTTGCTGCTGGGGATGCAAATCAGCCCGAGCTGGGGGTGGGGGTTGGGGGGGGCTGTTGCCCGCAGCCGTGGTGGGAGAGGCTCAGCCCAAGGACACGGGGGAGGGCCGCCCCGCACACTCCCCTCAGCCTGGGGAACACGGGAGTGGGGAGGGCCGCCCCGCACACTCCTCTCAGCCCAGGGCTCCTCCTGCACCTGCTGGTCTCAGGGTCTGGGGGGACAGCTGCACCCTAGTCTGGGTCCTGGCCCCACTCCTGGGAGAGAAGGCCTTGTCACTGAGAGCCCAGAGGTGGAGACTGTGTTTTTCAGGAAACCTGAGTCCTTTGCACCAAAGGATCCTGGGCCCTGCCGTGCACGTGGCCAGAGTCGCGGTGGAGACGTCGGGGTTTCCTGGAAGCCAAGTCCTTCCTCTGCTCCAGCCTGGCTCAGGGGAAGGACCTTAAGTTCACCCAGGACTTCGAAGTGTCTCGTCCTTCACTGTTTCTAGGTGACGTTCACGTGTGGGTCTGGTTCTAGCTCCCCCTCCAGAACTTTTAGTGGAAGGTTCTTCTGACCCGTCAGGTTCCCTGGGCGGTGACCCTCACCAGGCCCACACCACAGGTGACGCACGGCTGCAGGGCCAGCCCAGACACAGCTCCCGAGTGACAGAGCCACAGATAACATGCTCCTCTGCCAAGAGCACAGGCAGATCTTGCAGGGCCCCTGAGGTCCTGTAAGCGTCCACTCTTGCCCACGAGGTCCTGGGCAGCCGGTGGGTGCTGGCCCTCAGTATCGCCGTGCGTGGTCTGGGCCATCGACCGATCATGTGCTCAAAGGAATGACTAAGTGTAAGGCAGAACACGGGCTGTGAATTATGAAAGCACCTCATGTGAAATATATACGTACTGAGCTTTTGTTTCCTTGCCTGCATCGGGTGGCGTGCAGGATCTTTATTTGCAACCTGTGGGATGTAGTTTCCTGAGCAGGGATTGACCACGGGCCCCGTGCACTGGGAGCTCAGAGTCTAGCCACTGGACCACCAGGGAAGTCCCGGAAATACATTTTTAAAAGTTGCCTTCAGTTACTGGGGAAACGCAGGAATACAAATAGTTTTTCTAATTAAGACAAATAGATCTCTTGGCTCTGTGTACCTGGAGCGGACAAGAGAGATCACTGTTGGCCCCAGCCCTGTGGGGAGAGATGGGGGAGGAGCTTGTCCACCAGGAAGGACAGAGGCTGTCAGTGCAAGCGAAAAGGTGCAGTCCGTGCATCCTGATGGGACGACACCACAGAGAGCCGGCCCCCCTCCTCAGGTGTGAGGTGTGGGTACCCAGCCCCTGCCCGGGGACCTGATGCCCAGGTCTCCTCGGGTCCAGGTGCGGTGTTGAGTGACTCTCTGCTGCCCCCTGGTGGCCACTCTGCACTGACTGCTGAAGGGGCCAGGAAGTCATCTGTCCCGGTGCAGATTCAGAGCCCGCTGCCCAGGTGGTGAATCCCCGGGCCTTGACTGCCGGTCCCGTGGGAGGAACTACTGCTCTCTTCCTGCCCTCAAACTGCCTCAGTGTCAAGCTTTAGGGTCTCAGGTGACCTGTGAAATGATGAGCAGACCTGTTTGGAGGAGGAGGCCCAGGGTTGCACCTGAGGCGGCTCTGTGTTGCCACCGTTTCGACATGAAGTTTCCAAAACACAAACTGTCTTTCTATATGATTTGTTCTTACTTAATTTCATCACCAAATGTTTTATACCTCTCTGTAAACAGGTCTTTTCTCTCCTAAGTTAAATTAATTCCTTGGATACTATTGTTAATGGAATTGTCGGTGCATCAGAACCCGGATGCTTTTTGCATCTGAATCTTGAGCCCTGACGCATTTCTGGGTTCATTGTGAGCTCTAGGAAGTTTTTGCGGACTTTCAAAATTTGTCTATATTGTATTATGTGCCCAGAGAATAGAGACCCTTTGATTTCTTCCTACCAGTTTAGATGGCCATTATTTCTTTCTCTTGCTCAGTTGCGGTGACTAGAATGTTCAGGACGGAGGTCAATGGCAGTGGGGAAAGCTTTCAGTCTTTCTCATGGAGTGTGATGTATGTTGTGGGTTTTTCATAAATGCCCTTCATTGGCTTGAGATAAATTCTTTCTACACAGAATTTTCTGGTGTTTTCTTTCTTTTTTTCCTTTGGTCATGAAAAGATGTTCAGTATTGCCAAATCTTTTTCTGCACCATTTGTGATAGTTAATGTCTTTTCTCTTTAATTTGTTTCGGTGGTACACTCATGACTGATTGTCTTAGGTTGAACCACAGTTGCATTCCTGGGGTGAATGTCACTTGCACTTTTGATACATTTTTGTTGATTAAGTTGGCTAATACCTTAAAAGATTTTTTCTTGTATATTTATAAGGCATTTGGGGCTTCACTTTCTTTTCTTGTAATGTCTTTATTGGCAAGCGTAATTCCAACTTTATGGAATAAACTAGAGAGTATCCTTCCTCCTCTACTGTTTGAAAGATTTTGATAAAGATTAGTGTGTAATTAGTGTGTGTATATACCATTAGTGTATAATTACCATCTGTCCTGCCTGTTGGCTCAGACATCAAATATCTGCCTGTTAGGCAGCAGACCCCATGCACAGGAGGTGACTCGGGTTCCATTCCTGGGTTGGAAAGATCCCATGGTGAAGGAAATGGGTACCACCTCCAGTATTCTTGCCTGCGAAGTCCCATGGACAGAGGAGCCTGGCGGGCTGCAGTCCATGGTTTGCAAATAGTCAGACATGATCTTGCAACTAAACAATAGTAAGAATTAGTTAGCAAACCAAGACATGAGTGTAATGCCTCCCTGCTAAGAAATGCATCCGGAGATGGCCAGTCACAAACAGCAGGCCGTCTTCACAGCTCCCTGCTCCTGCCCTCTGGCCATCGCGCAAATTCCTTGCTTTGCTTCCACTTCTTTCCAGCTCCTGATGGTGGAGCAAGCGCTCCTGAGACTTTTCCATTTGTTGCTAACCATTCAAATGTATTTTTGTTCAACTAAAACCCCACATAATAAAAAATGCCAAGCTTTTCTTTTAAAAAGAAAAAAAAAAAAAACCCACCACATTGGACATATGTCTTTGCCTGACTTTAAATGAGACCCAAGTTCTACATTTCACACATTGTCAAGAAAACACCATGGAGCCTGGTCCTGGGAACCCTAAATCCATTCCTGACCCCCCTCTGCAGAGCCTGCCGAAGGGCCAGGAGAAGGGGCCGCCTGGGGGCTCGGCTCCGGGGGACCCAGGCCAGGCCTGTCCCTGCGGTGTCCACGGTCCCCCCGGGGCTGGAGGAGAGTGTGAGCAGGACGGGAGGGTTTCTGTCTCACTTCCCCGCCTGTCTGTGTCACTGTGAGGATCACCACTGGTATCAGCTGACTGACAGTAATAGTCGGCCTCGTCCTCGGCCTGGGCCCCGCGGATGGTCAGGGTGGCCGTGGTCTCTGATTTGGAGCCAGAGAACCGGTCAGGGATCCCTGAGGCCAGGTCGCTATCACCATAAATGACTGTCACCGGGGCCTGGCCCGGCTTCAGCTGGTACCAGTTAACACTAAGAAATTCTAAGTCATCTCCCTGGCAGGTGATGCTGGCCGTCTGTCCCAAGGACACGGACACCGCAGGTGGCTGAGTCAGCTGAGAAGAAGCCAGGTGACCTAGAAGAGAGCAGAGGAAGGAGGATGTGAGGAAGAGGGTCTCCTCCCTGCGGTCCCCACCCCTGCAGCAGCCCCTGTGCTGAGCTGACGTTCAGGGCCAGCCTGAGCCCTGGTCACTTGGGGGCCGAGCCTGGGGGCCGCACCTGTGCAGAGAGTGAGGAGGGGCAGCAGGAGAGGGGTCCAGGCCATGGTGGATGCGCCCCGAGCTCTGCCTCTGAGCCCGCAGCAGTGCTGGGCTCTCCGAGCCCCTTTATTCCCTCTCAGAGCTTTGCAGGGGGCAGTGAGGGTTCGGGTTTATGCAAATTCACCCCCGGGGGCCCCTCACTGAGAGGCGGGGTCACCACACCATCAGCCCTTGTCTGTCCCCAGCTTCCCCCTCCGCTTCTCACGTCTGCACGTCAGACTTGTCCTCAGGGACTGAGGTCACTGTCACCTTCCCTGTGTCTGACCACATGACCGCTGTCCCAAGCCCCCTGGCCCGGGGTCTCTCCTGGGCTGTCCCAGCGGAGCCCTCAGCCTGGCAGCATCCTGGCCATGGGATGAGGCATGGACTGTGCCCCTTGCCCTGGGTGTCCTGTGTGTCCTGAGGGGATGGCCTGTCCGGTCCTGACTTCCTGCCAAGCGCTGCTCCTTGGACACGTGTGGACCCGCAGGGCTGGTTCCCCTGAAGCCCCTTGGGCAGCCCGGCCCCTGAGCTGCTGCTCCTGGCGGCGCTCTGCTGCCTCCTGCTGGCTACCCGACGTGCTGCCTCTAGAAGAGCTCTGATTTCTCAGCATGGCTGATTACTTTCTGTCTTGAGTTCAGTTCAGTCGCTCAGTCCTGTCCGACTCTTTACGTGGAATTCTCCAGGACAGAATACTGGAGTGGGTAGCCTTTCCCTTCTCCAGGGGACCTTCCCAACCCAGAAATCGAATCGGTGTCTCCTGCATGGCAGGCAGATTCTTTACCGACTGAGCTATCCTGAGTGTGAGTGTAATTATTCTCTTCAGTATTGTTCAGTCCCTCAGACTTGTCTGAGTCTTTGTGACCCCATGGACTGCAGCACGTCAGGCCTCCCTGTCCATCACCAACTCCCAGAGTTTACTCAAACTCACGTCCATTGAGTCAGTGATCCCATCCAACCATATCATCCTCTGTCATACCCTTCTCCTCCTGCCCTCAATCTTTCCCAGTATCAGGGTCTTTTCCAATGAGTCAGTTCTTCGCATCAGGTAGCCAAAGTATTGGAGTTTCAGCTTCAGCATCAGTCCTTCCAATGAATTTTCAGGACTGATTTCCTTTAGGATGGACTGGTTGGATCTCCTTGCAGTCCAAGGGAGTCCAAGAGTTTTCTCCAACATCACAGCTCAAAAGCATCAATTCTTTGGTGCTCAGCTTTCTGTATAGTCCAGCTCTCACATCCATACATGACTACTGGAAAAAACCAAAGCTTTGACTAGACGGACCTTTGTTGGCAAAGTAATGTCTCTGCTTCTTAATATGCTGTCTACGTTGGTCTTAAATTTTCTTCCAAAGAGCAAGCATCATTTAAATTTATGGCTGCAGTCACCATCTGAAGTATTTTGGAGCCCCAAAAATTAAAGTCTGTCACTGTTTCTATTTTTTCCCCATTTATTTGCCATGGAATGATGGGACCAGATACCATGATCTTAGTTTTCTAAATGTTGTGCTTTAAGCCAACTTTTTTCACTCTCCTCTTTCACTTTCATCAAGAGGCTCTTTAGTTCTTCTTTGCTTTCTGCCATAAGGGTGATGTCATCTGCATATCTGAGGTTATTGGTATTTTTCCCAGCAATCTTGATTCCAGCTTGTGCTTCATCAAGCCCAGCATTTTTCATGATGTACTCTGCATATAAGTTTAATAAGCAGGGTGACAATATACAGCCTTGACATACTCCTTTCCCTATTTGGAACCAGTCTCTTCCATGTCCAGTTTTAACTGTTGCTTGCTGACCTGCATATAGGTTTCTCAGGAAGCAGGTCAGGTGGTCTGGTATTCCCATCTCTTTCAGAACTTTCCACAGTTGATTGTGATCCACACAGTCAAAGGCTTTGGCATAGTCAATCAAGCAGAAACAGATGTTTTTCTGGAACTCTCTTGCTTTTTCCATGATCCAGTGGAAATTGGCGATTTGATCTCTGGTTCCTCTGCTTTTTCCAAACCCAGCTTGAACATCTGGAAGTTCACGGTTCACGTACTGTTGAAGCCTGGCTTGGAGAATTTCGGGCACTACTTTGCTAGCGTGTGAGATGAGTGCAATTGTGCGGTAGTTTGAGCATTCTTTGGCATTGCCTTTCTTTGGGCTTCAAATGAAAACTGACCTTTTCCAGGCCTGTAGCCACTGCTGAGTTTTCCAAATTTGCTGGCATATTGAGTGCATCACTTTAACAGCATCATCTTTTAAGATTTGAAACAGCTCCACTGGAATTCCATCACTTTAGCTAATTCCATCCATTAGCTTTGTTTGCAGTGATGCTTCCTAAGGCCCGCCTGACTTTATATTCCTGGATGTCTGGCTCTGGTGAGTGATCACACCATTGTGATTATCTGGGTCATGAAGATCTGTTTGTATAGTTCTTCTTAGGAACAGATTTTATGATCTCCATCCTTGCATCTCGTTATATCTAGAGAGGCACTAACTCCCTTCATGGTGACATCAGACCGTCATGACTAACAAAAAGCCTTTTTGTAAAACGAGTGCTTCATGGTTTTGAACTCGCCCTTCACCAAGACCTTATGTATCGACTTTTCCCCACTGCCCCAGATACCTCCCAGAGCTCTCTGAGACGCTGCCTCCTGGGCTGCAGTCCTCATTTTGCCCCTGCATAAAACTTAGCTCACAATTCTTAAGCTGTGCATCTGTGTCTAGTTGACAATACAAATATAATGGAAAATTTAAATTAAATATAATTCATGGGGAGAAATCCAAACATCTTATGAGGGAGAGAGAGGGAGAGAAAGGAAAGAAGCAGCAGCAGGAGGAGGAGGAGAGGAGAGAAGCAGGGGGAGGGTGGCAGGGAGACAGAGGGGAGGACACCGAGGGGACGGGGAGGAAGGGGAGTGAAGTGAGAGAGAGGCCAGAGTTCATCAGAGTCTGGACTCGCAGCCCAACCCCGCGGGTGTGTCCCGAAGCCGGGGAGAGCCGGAGCCAGGCGGGGGACAGACCTGGGTCTCCAGTCCTCGTGGCCGTAACCTGGAGCTGTGTGGTCAGCCCCCTGACCCCAGCCTGGCCCTGTTGGTGGTCGGGGGCTGTGATCCTGGACACAGTGTCTGAGCGTCTGTCTGAAATCCCTGTGGAGGCGCCACTCAGGACGGACCCCGCCCGGCCCCACCTGGATCTGGAGATCCAGGCCCGAGTGAGGCTTCCTGCCTGAAACTGAGCAGCTGGGGGGGGGGGCACCTGTACCCCGGCAGAGGAGTGGCCCCGGGGCGCTCAGAGCTGCCGGGGGAGACGGAGCTTGTCTGAGACCCAGGGCTCATCTCCAAGGAGTCCCCTAAGGTGTCTCCTGGCCACGGTCAGAGCCGAGATGAACACATGGTCTGAGTCGGACTTTCAGAGCTGGTGGCTGCATCCCTGGGGACAGAGGGCTGGGTCCTAACCTGGGGGTCAGAGGGCAGGACGGGAGCCCAGCTGACCCCTGGGGACTGGCCTCCTCTGGGTCTCCCTTGGGCAGTCACAGCTTCCCCTGGATGTGGACTCTGAGGAGGACAGCTGGGGCCCAGCTGTCAGGAGGGGGTTCGGGAGGCCACCCTCAGGGGAGGAGACCCTGACCTGCCCGGGTTGTGACTGAGTTTTTGGGGTCCTCCTGGAGGCTCTGGGCCTGCAGGCCCTGCAAGGTCATCTCTAGTGGAGCAGGACTCCACAAGACTGATGAGCTGACTCCTCTAGGAGCGGCGTGATTGTGAGGGGGCAGCATTCTAGAACCAGGAGGGTGCACAGGTAGCTGGCGCTGGGCCCAGTGGCAGTGGGCCAGGCACTCAGGGCCGACCAGGGGTCTGCGGGGTTCGAAGGTGCCCACAGCACTGGGCGTTCCGTCGGAATCCCAGACTTCACAGGGCGGTCTCGGGGATTAGGTCAGGACATGAGGGCCACAGAGAGGTGGCGATGGCCTAGACAAGGCCATCACAGAGAGAGCTCCAGGGACCGTGATAGGATGGATGCGTCTGTGTTGTCAGTTTCCCCACATCAACACCATGGTCCCGCCAGCCCATCGTCCACTGCAGACGCCCCGGTGCAGAGCCTGCCTGGAGGCCCGGGAGGCGGGGCCGCCTGGGGGCTCAGCTCCAGAGGAACCGGGCCAGGCCTGTCCCTGCTGTGTCCACAGTCCTCCCGGGGCTGGAGGAGAGCGTGAGCAGCACGGGAGGGTTTCTGTCTCACTTCCCCATCTGTGTCACTGTGGACATCGTAACTGCCACTGTCCCACGACAGACAGTAATAGTCGGCCTCATCCTCCACACGGACCCCTCTGATGGTCAAGATGGCTGTTTTGCCGGAGCTGGAGCCAGAGAACCGGTCTGGGATCCCTGAGCGCCGCTTGCTATCTTTATAAATGACCAGCTCAGGGGCCTGGCCCGACTTCTGCTGGTGCCACTGAGTATATTGTTCATCCAGCAGGTCCCCCGAGCAGGTGACCTTGGCCGTCTGTCCCAAGG
>NW_024070196.1:69961856-69967596 GCF_014754425.2 Oryx dammah | reverse complement strand
CTCCTTGGACACGTGTGGACCCGCAGGGCTGGTTCCCCTGGAGCCCCGCTTGGGCGGCCCGGCCCCTGAGCCGCTGCTCCTGGCCGCGCTCTGCTGCCCCCTGCTGGCTACCCCACGTGCTGCCTCTAGAAGAGCTCTGATGGCTGAGCATGACTGATGCCTGTCTCAGGTACACTCATGTCCCTCCCTTAGCTTTTCTCACGCTAGAGAACCACGGTCCTCCTGTGTACAGTGATCACAGCTATGACAGATGTTCTGGGCGTCAGGGAATGTGGGGGCTGTGGACTGGTGAGACTTACGTGAAATCTTCCAAATACATACATACATGCAAATATATATGTGTGTACATGTAGAGAGAGAGCCAGAGGCTGTGAGTGTCAGAGCACCAGGCACCCACGTTACCTCCACAGAGATCGCAACACAGTGACTTCTTCTGGTTTCTTGGTCCATTGACTTCACAATTCAAATTCTTGTACTCCATGTTGAACTGAACACATTTAAAAATACTGCAAAATACACTTCTGTGTGTTTGTGTGTGTGTGCAGTCTTTCTGACCCCATGGACTGTAGCAGACCTGGCTTCTCTTCCATGGAATTTTCTAGGCAGGAATAGTGGAGAAGGTTGCCATTTCCTTCTCCAGTGAATATATATGGGGCTTCCCTGGTGGCTCAGAGGTTAAAGCGTCTGCCTGGAATGCAGGAGACCCAGGTTCAATCCCTGGGTCGGGAAGATCCCCTGGAGAAGGCAATGGCAACCCAATCTAGTACTCTTGCCTGGAGAATCCCATGGAGGGAGGAGTCTGTTAGGCTACAGTCCATGGGGTTGCAAAGAGTCGGACACGACTACAGGTTACTCTTTTAATCACCGAGATGGTTCGTAACATGTGTCCCACTTGTCTGGGAAACGAGGTGCCATTCCATCTATTTCTGGGGGTCTCTTGGGGGGTGTTTCTAGAGGACATGAGCAACAGAACCTTCCAGCTCAGTGAAGCAGGTAACCCTGCCCGTGTGGGTCCTGGAAGAACAAAAGGCTGAGGAAGGCAGAGTCTCCTCCCCCCTGACATGAGGTCTCTGCTCAGAAGAGGGATAGTATAATGAAGAAGAAAAGGAAAAAATGAACTATTGTAGCTCAGTTCTCTGGAGCTAAATTGCACTCTGAGGGTCTCGTGCAGAAATTCTAGATACAAGACAACTCACCTCACCCCACTCCCAGCCTTTCGGGAAAGGATGGGATGAAGGAGGCAGTACGGTGACCTGGGGGCCATCACAGCCAGGCCTGCAGGAGGACCCAGGGAGCTCTGGTAGGGGTGAGCTCTTCAGCTCAGTTCAGTTCAGTTCAGTCGCTCAGTCGTGTCTGACTCTTTGCGACCCCATGAATCCTAGCACTTCAGGCCTCCAGTCATCACCAACTGCTGGAGTTTAACCAAACCCATGTCCATCAAGTCGGTGATGCCATCCAGCCATCTCATCCTCTGTTGTCCCCTTCTCTTCCTGCCCACAATCCCTCTTAGCATCAGGGTCTTTTCCAATGAGTCAACTCTTCGCATGAGGTGGCCAAAGTATTGGAGTTTCAGCCTCAGCATCGGTCCTTCTGATGAACACCCAGGACTGATTTCCTTTAGAATGGACTGGTTGGATCTCCTTGCAGTCCAAGGGACTCTCAAGAGCCTTCTCCAACACCACACTTCAAAAGCATCAATTCTTCAAAAGCATCAATTCTTCAGCGCTCAGCTTTCTTCACAGTCCAACACTCACATCCATACATGACTGCTGGAAAAACCATAGCCTTGACTAGATGGACCTTTGGTGGCAAAGTAATGTCTCTGCTTTTTAATATGCTATCTAATTTGGTCATAACTTTCCTTCCAAGGAGTAAGCATCTTTTAATTTCACGGCTGCAATCACCATCTGCAGTGATTTTGGAGCCCTCCAAAAATAAAGTCTGACACTGTTTCCACTGTTTCCCCATCTATTTGCCATGAAGTGATGGAACTGCATGCCATGATCTTCGTTTTCTGAATGTTGAGCTTTAAGCCAGTTTCTTCACTCTCCTCTTTTACTTTCATCAAGAGGCTTTTTAGCTCCTCTTCACTTTCTGCCATAAGGGTGGTGTCATCTGCATATCTGAGGTTGTTGATATTTCTCCCGGCAATCTTGATTCCAGCTTGCATTTCTTCCAGCCCAGCGTTTCTCATGATGTACTCTGCATAGAAGTTCAATTAGTAGGGTGACAATATACAGCCTTGACATACTCCTTTTCCTATTTGGAACCAGTCTGTTGTTCCATGTCCAGTTCTAACTGTTGCTTCCTGACCTGCATATAGGTGTCAAGAGGCAGGTCAGTTGGTCTGGTATTCCCATCTCTTTCAGAATTTTCCACAGTTGATTGTGATCCACACAGTCAAAGGCTTTGGCATAGTCAATCAAGCAGAAATGGATGTTTTTCTGGAACTCTCTTGCTTTATCCATGATCCAGCGGATGTTGGCAATCTGATCTCTGGTTCCTCTGCCTTTTCTAAAACCAGCTTGAACATCTGGAAGTTCACGGGTCACGTATTGCTGAAGCCTGGCTTGGAGAATTTTGAGCATTACTTTACTAGCATGTGAGATGAGTGCAATTGTGCGGGAGATTGAGCATTCTTTGGCATTGCTTTTCTTTGGGATTGGAATGAAAACTGACCTTTTCCAGTCCTGTGGCCACTGCTGAGTTTTCCAAATTTGCTGGCATATTGAGTGCAGCACTTTCACAGTATCATCTTTCAGGATTTGAAATAGCTCCACTGGAATTCCATCACCTCCACTAGCTTTGTTCGTAGTGATGCTTCCTAAGGCCCACTTGACTTCACATTCCAGGATATCTGGCTCTAGATGAGTGATCACACCATCGTGATTATCTGGGTGATGAAGATCTTTTTTGTACAGTTCTTCCGTGTATTCCTGCCACCTCTTCTTAATATCTTCTGCTTCTGTTAGGTCCATACCATTTCTGTCCTTTATCGAGCCCATCTTTGCATGAAATGTTCCCTTGGTATCTCTAATTTTCTTGAAGAGATCTCTAGTCTTTCCCATTCTGTTGTTTTCCTCTATTTCTTTGCATTGATCTCTGAGGAAGGCTTTCTTATCTCTCCTTGCTATTCTATTGAACTCTGCATTCAAATGGGAATATCTTTCCTTTTCTCTTTGCTTTTCGCTTCTCTTCTTTTCACAGGTATTTGTAAGGCCTCCTCAGACAGCCATTTTGCTTTTTTGCATTTCTTTTCCATGGGGATGGTCTTGATCCCTGTGTCCTGTACAATGTCATGAACCTCCATCCGTAGTTCATCAGGCAGTCTATCTATCAGATCTAGTCCCTTAAATCTATTTCTCACTTCCCCTCTATAATCATAAGGGATTTGATTTAGGTCATACCTGAATGGTCTAGCTGTTTTCCCTACTTTCTTCCATTTAAGTCTGAATTTGGCAATAAGGAGTTCATGATCTGAGCCACAGTCAGCTCCCGGTCTTGTTTTTGCTGACTGTATAGAGCTTCTCCATCTTTTGCTGCAAAGAATATAATCAGTCTGATTTTGGTGTTGACCATCTGGTGATGTTCATGTGTAGAGTCTTCTCTTGTGTTGTTGGAAGAAGGGGTTTGCTACGACCAGTGAGCTCTTAAGAGCCCTTCTAATCGGGGCAGGGGCCCTGCCTCTATCGACCCCCACACACCGGTCCTTGGTTGCATCTGCCACTGTGATGAGGAGTGTCACCGGGGCTAGAGACTACAGCAGAAGTGAGCCCGGGATCTGGGGCTGCGGACCCTAGCGTCTGGGGAAATGAGGGCTTCAGTCCTGCAGCTGACGGGCTGGATACGGGCTGCATTCGCGCTCTCACGCCGACACCTGGGGCGGTAATGTTCACAGCACAGCTACTTCTGGTGTCATGACCATATAAGAATAAAGACAGACGCACACACACAGTGGACAGGGTAAAAATGAGGATCAGTGCATGGGGAGAGGACAGACGTGTAACACGCAAATGTCATGCAAGATTGAAACAAAAATATAACCTATGGGGAGGAATCCAAACATGTTAAGGAGAAGAGAGAGAGGAAGGCAAGAAGAGGAAGAAGGAGGAGGAGGAGAAGGAGGTGAAGAGGGAGCGGGACGGGAGGGAGGGCAGGAGGGTGAGGGGCCAGAGAGAGGGAGGACTCAGGGGAAGAGAAGTAGAGAAGCCAGCGAGAGAGGCCAGTGTCAACCCAGAGTCAGGTCACCCGAGGTCAAGCAGCAACAGGTGGGACCAGACAGGGAGCAACGGACTGGTTCCAAATTGGGAAAGAGCTCGTCAGGAGTGTATGTTGCCACTCTGCTTGTTTAACTCACATGCAGAGCACCTCATGCAGACTGCTGGGCTGGGAGAAGCACAAGCTGGAATCAAGATTTCTGGGAGAAATATCAACAACCTCAGATATGCAGATGACACCTCTCTAACGGCAGAAAGTGAAGAGGAACCAAAAGGCCTCTTAATGAGAGTGAAAGAGGAGAGTGAAAAAGCTGGCTTGATACTCAACATTAAAAATACTAAATCCTGGCATTCACTCCCAAGACTTCAGGCAAATAGATGGGGAAAATTGATAACAGGAGAGACTTTATTTTCTTGGGCTCTGAAATCACTGTGAACGGTGACTGCACCATGACATTAAAAGACACTTGCTTCTTAGAAGGAGAGCTATGACAAACCTAGACAGCATATTAAAAAGCAGACACATCACATTGCTGACGGAGGTCCATATAGTTGAAGTCACAGGTTTTCCGGTAGTCACATATGGATGTGAGAGCTGGAATACAGAGGACTGAGCGCCAAAGAACTGATGCTTTCAGACTGTGGTGTTGGAAAAGATTCTTGAAAATCCCTTGGACAGCAAGGAGATCAAACCAGTCAATCCTAAAGGAAATCAACCCTGACCGTTCATTGGAAAGACTGATGCTGAAGCTTCAATTTTGGCCACTAGATGTGAGAGTTGGTCTATAAAGAAAGCTGAGCACTGAAGAATTGATATTTTTGAACTGTGGTGTTGGAGAAGACTCTTGAGAGTCTCTTGGACAGCAAGGAGATCCAACCAGTCCATGCTAAAGGAGATCAGTCCTGGGTGTTCATTGGAAGGACTGATGCTGAAATTGAAACTCCAATAATTTGCCCACCTGATGCGAAGAACTGACTCATTGGAAAAGACTCTGATGCTGGGAGGGATTGTGGGCAGGAGGAGAAGGGGACGACAGAGGATGAGATGGCTGGATGGCATCACTGACTTGATGGACAGGAGTTTGGGTAAACTGCGGGAGTTGGTGATGGACAGGGAGGCCTGGCTTGCTGCAGTCCATGGGGTCGCAAAGAGTCGGACCCGACTGAGCGACTGAACTGAACTGAACTGAATTGTCAATATTTTTGATGGCAATTTTCCTTCAGAAACATATCCAGCCAACAAATCGTGGGTCAATAGCTGTCCAGGTAGCAAGCCAGTTCCTCCCCGGACCTTGTCTCAGAGGAAGACAAGTCTCTGGTGTGACTGAGGTGTGTGCTCTCGAGGCTGGGGCAGCACTTTGAAACAGAACAGCTGTTCCTGGTGGCCCTCGTCACTTCCAGCACCTACACTGGGGCACGGCCTCTGGGGTCTGGGATTCCGATGCAGCTCAGGGCCAGGGTGATATTGCCTCTGAGGTAAGAATTCAAAGGGCAGGAGTGACATGTGGCCAGGCAGTGGCACG
>NW_024070196.1:69855985-69961846 GCF_014754425.2 Oryx dammah | reverse complement strand
GGGCGGGGCCCCCATGCAAATGTGCTTCCTGCTCCTGCCCCTCCTCATTCTGTCCTCACCTCTGACCTGGCCTGGACACTAGAATCTCTATGTCTCTGGACATCAGGGCGCCTCTGAGAGGACAGAAACTCTCGGACACGTCATCCTTAGTCAGGACACTGACCATTACTGCCCAGGCCTTGTGGCCGTCTTGGGAGGTCCCTGTCCACTCTGGGAGTCACTGTGTCCTTGGCTCATAATCCTGACAACCACTCTCTGGGTTTTGAGGGTGGAAGGTGAGGTCCCCTGAGGAGCTGGAGTTACTTAGCGTTTAATTCCACCTCCTCCCTGCACCATAGGAGATCTGGGGTGTCCATCCCCTCCCCAAATTGTCCCCTCCACAGGACGGACCCCCTGTAGTCCTGTCCCCTGCCTCAGCAGGGCTCTGAAGATGAGCCCTGAGACCTTTATTGCCGGTTGTAGTCAAGGGCTCATAAGACAGAACAAATGGGTCACTGCACCCCACACTCCCTTAGGGGGCTCAGAAGCCAGCGGCTGGGGCTTCATGCAGGTAAGGAAGCCACACTAAAACCTCCGCACACCCAGGCCCTTGCTGCCCCCTGGTGGCCTCAGATCCCAGTGACGCCATTACAGTCAGGGAGCAGGTGTCACCCCAGATGCCACGGGGGATCCTGGGACCACGGTCTCTCTGTCACCTCTGTCATCCCTACTGGGACACACAGCTATGAGACAGGTGCAGCCTCTCACCAGATTATGCATGAGGGGCCAGGACTCAGAACCCTGTTCGGTGTTCAGTAGCTAAGACCCTTCCTGGCAGTGCTGTGCCTGGCTCCTCTGGGGTGCTGGGATGCGTCATGACCCTGTTCCAGCCAAGGTGATTTGATCGTGAAGATACTGACCTGTGCATTTATAGGAAAAGAAAAAAGATAAAAAGCAAAGATTTTTAAAAATAATAATGATGAGAATATTATAATTAGATTGAGCTTTCTAGTAGGAGGACTGGATTAGTCAGGGTTGTCTAGGGAAACAAAACAAATAGAAATATATACATATGTATATATAGTGAGGGAATTTTTTAAAGGTTTATTTATTTATGTATTTGTTATTTTATTTTTCATTTTTGGGTGTGCTGGGACTTCCCTGCTGTGCCTGAGACATTTCTAGATATTTCTAGGTGAGCGGGGGCAGCTCTCCAGTTGTGGTGTGCAGGTTCCTCGCTGCTTCCTGTGTTGCAGCATGGGCGCTAGGGTGAGTGGAATTCAGTAGTTGCACCTCCCGGCTCCAGAGCAGAGGCTCAGGACTTGTGGCTCTCTGGCTAAGATGCTCCATGGCACGTGGGATCTTCCTGGAACAGGGATTGAACCCTTGTCTCCTGCACTGGCAGGGGGATTCTTCAACCGTGGACCATTAGATAAGTCCCTGTAATGGAGGGCTTTATGTATGGAATATATATATGCATTATATTTATATAAATATAATATATATAGAAATATGTACATAGAGACATTATTGTCGATTATTGAGCAGGCAAGTCCCAGGAGCTGCTCGCCTCCTGCTGTGTGACCTGGTTCCTAACCGGCCGCAGACCTGTACTGGTGGGGGTCTCCTGTCTTAAGGGAATGGAAGTGGCTGGACTGTGGGGTGATCAGGAACGGACTAACTTGTGAATGCATCAAAAACCACTGAACTCTGCACCTTAAAATGATGACCGCCGTTGTAAGTGAACTGTCTAAAATCAATGTACTGAGCCTTAGATGAAGAAGGATGCAACCTCTTTCCAAAGGTTTAGAAAATGAATGCTCTGTTTCCGTGTGTGTGTGTTAACTATGCATATTTATGGACACGTACATCCATGTACACATTTAACTGCATATATATATACAGAGAGAATTGATGCTTTTAAACTGTGGTGTTGGAGAAGACTCTTGCAAGTCCCTCGAACTGCAAGGAGAGCAAACCAGTTAATTCTAAAGGAAATCAGTCCTGAATATTGATTAGAAGGACTGCTGCTGAAGCTGAAGCTCCAATACTTTGGCCACCTGATGCGAAGAGCCGACTCCTTAGAAAAGACCTTGATGCTGAAAAAGATTGAAGGCAGGAGGAGAAGAGGGTGATAGAGGATGAGATGGTTGGATGGCATCACAGATTCAATGGACACGAGTTTGAGCAAGCTCCGGGAGGTGGTGAAGGACAGGGAAGCCTGGTGGGCTGCAGTCCATGGGGTCACAAAGAGCTGGACACGACTGAGCGACTGAAAAACAATCCAGAGAGGGAATGAGAGATAAGCTGATATAATGAGAAATAAATATCGGAAAATGTTAAATGTGGATGGATCTGGGAAAAGATATGAAGTAGATCTTTCTGAAAGCTTCTAATTCAATTAAGTTTGCAATGATTGGCAAAGAAAATAATAACAAACAGGAAGCAAATGAAGCCCTGTAATTAGGAGTGAAGGGGCTTGAGGGAACTCAGAGGGGATTTTGGTCTTAGTTCCCCGTGAACTTGGATCACTGTGCAAATCGTGTCCACTGCTTTGTGAGCCACAATATGAGTCAGCCTGGAGCCCAGAGATGCTCAGGCAGATCGTGTTGCCAGAGTTGGAGCCTGAGACGCAAACAGGACCCCTGAGGACCTTTTACTGACATCATAAACCAGAGATATTAGGGCAGAGCCTGGGTGCTCTTGATACAAAGACACAAGGAATTAACCAGAGTTCTCCAGGGTCCCTTCCCTGGAGGCCTCACCTGAGCCCTGAGTGGCGAAGGTAACAAGGAGCAGAACCCAGGCCATGGTGGAGATGCCCAGACGCTGCCTTCTGAGCCTGCAGCCCTGGATCTGGTCCCCAGACCCCTCTTATCCCCTCCCCGAGAGGAAGGTGGGCCCCCACACAAATCTGCTTCCTGCTCCTGCCCCTGCCCCTCCTCACCCTCTCTGCTCACCCTCCTCTAACCTGGCCCTTTGTTCTAGATACTTCTGCAGTCCTGGACAGCAGAGCTTCCTGAGAATTAACTCTTTCACATGTTGAGTAAGAACACAACGAGTCTATGACAGGATGTGGGGAATGATCCTGGGGTGTCCTATCTTTCTACATGTCATCATGGTTCCTGGAGGAGGAATCCCAGAATATCCCCTCCGGGCTGATGAGGCAAAGAAGAGAACTGGGGCCCGGATGGCTGAAAGATCCATTTTCCCTCCCTTAGAGGAGTCAAACGCAGAGCTGGGAACAAGTATCCCCTCAACTTCTGTGTTTTTTTTTTTTTTGGCCGTGCTGTGCTTGTGAGCCCTTCAGTTGCGGTGCACGGAGTTAGTTGCTCTGTGGCCTGTGGGATCTAAGCTACTGACCATGGGTGGAAGCTGCACCCCTTGCCTTGTGAGGCTGATTCTTAACTGCTGGACCACAGGGGAAGCCCTCCTCAACTCCTTTTTTTTTTTTTTTAATTGTTTTTGAAGAGTTGTCCCGCCAAGCACAGTGGTTAGGATTCCACAGCGATGCTGCAGGGCCTTGAGTCTGATCCCTGGGCAGGGAAGGAAGACGCTGTACGTCCTGCAGTGTGGCTAAAAAATTTATAAATAAACATTTTAAAAGGAGAAAAACCAAAGAAATACTTATCGAAGTATAGTTGATTTACAATGTAGTGTTAATTTCTCCTGTACAGCTAAGTGAGGAGATACCCCTTGTCCAAGGTAAGGAGCAGCAGCTGCGCTTTGCTGGAGCAGCCGTGAAGAGATACCCCACGCCCAAGGTAAGAGAAACCCAAGTAAGACGGTAGGTGTTGCAAGAGGGCATCAGAGGGCAGACACACTGAAACCATACTCACAGAAAACTAGTCAATCTAATCACGCTAGGACCACAGCCTTGTCTAAGTCAATGAAACCAAGCCATGCCTGTGGGGCAACCCAAGACGGGCAGGTCATGGTGGAGAGGTCTGACAGAATGTGGTCCACTGGAGAAGGGAATGGCAAGCCACTTGAGTATTCTTGCCTTGAGAACCCCGTGAACAGTATGAAAAGGCAACATGATAGGATACTGAAAGAGGAACTCCCCAGGTCAGTAGGTGCCCAATATGCTACTGGAGATCAGTGGAGAAATAACTCCAGAAAGAATGAAGGGATGGAGCCAAAGCAAAAACAATACCCAGTTGTGGATGTGACTGGTGATAGAAGCAAGGTCTGATGTTGTAAAGAGCAATATTGCATAGGAGCCTGGAATGTCAGGTCTATGAATCAAGGCAAATTGGAAGCGGTCAAACAGGAGATGGCAAGAGTGAACAACGACATTCTAGGAATCAGTGAACTAAAATGGACTGGAATGGGTGAATTTAACTCAGATGACCATTATATCTACTACTGTGGGCAGGAATCCCTCAGAAGAAATGGAGTAGCCATCATGGTCAACAGAAGAGTCCAAAATACAGTTCTTGGATGCAATCTCAAAAATGACAGAATGATCTCTGTTCGTTTCCAAGGCAAACCATTCAATATCACGGTAATCCAAGTCTATGCCCCAACCAGTAACGCTGAAGAAGCTGAAGCTGAACGGTTCTATGAAGACCTACAAGACCTTTTAGAACTAACACCCAAAAAAGATGTCCTTTTCATTATAGGGGACTGGAATGCAAAAGTAGGAAGGGAACAAAAGTAGGAAGTCGAGAAACACCTGGAGTAACAGCCAAATTTGGCCTTGGAATCGGAATGAAGCAGAGCAAAGGCTAATAAGCTTTTGCCAAGAAAATGCACTGGTCATAGCAAACACCCTCTTCCAACAACACAAGAGAAGATTCTACTCATGGACATCACCAGATGGTCAACACCGAAATCAGACTGATTATACTCTTTGCAGCCAAAGATGGAGAAGCTCTATACAGTCAACAAAAACAAGACCAGGAGCTGACTGTGGTTCAGATCATGAACTCCTTATTGCCAAATTCAGACTTAAATGGAAGAAAGTAGGGAAAACCACTAGACCATTCAGGTATGACCTACATCAAATCCCTTATGATTATAGAGGGGAAGTGAGAAATAGATTTAAGGGCTTAGATCTGATAGATAGACTGCCTGATTAACTATGGACGGAGGTTTGTGACATTGTACAGGAGACAGGGATCAAGACCATCCCCATGGAAAAGAAATGCAAAAAAGCAAAATGGCTGTCTGGGGAGGCCTTACAAATAGCTGTGAAAAGAAGAGAAGCGAAAAGCAAAAGAGAAAAGGAAAAATATAAGCATCTGAATGCAGAGTTCCAAAGAATAGCAAGAAGAGATAAGAAAGCCTTCTTCAGCAATCAGTGCAAAGAAATAGAGGAAAACAACAGAAAGGGAAAGACTAGAGATCTCTTCAAGAAAATTAGAGATACCAAGGGAACATTTCATGCAAAGATGGGCTCAACAAAGGACAGAAATGGTATGGACCTAACAGAAGCAGAAGATACTAAGATGAGGTGGCAGGAATACACAGAAGAACTGTACAAAAAAGATCTTCACGACCCAGATAATCACGATGGTGTGATCACTCATCTAGAGCCAGACATGCTGGAATGTGAAGTCAAGTGGGCCTTAGAAAGCATCACTACGAACAAAGCTAGTGGAGGTGATGGAATTCCAGTGGAGCTATTTCAAATCCTGAAAGATGATGCTGTGAAAGCGCTGCACTCAATATGCCACCAAATTTGGAAAACTCAGCAGTGGCCACAGGACTGGAAAAGGTCAGTTTTCATTCCAATCCCAAAGAGAGGCAATGCCAAGGAATGCTCAAACTACTGCACAATTGCACTCATCTCACACGGTAGTAAAGGAATGCTCAAAATTCTCCAAGCCAGGCTTCAGCAATATGTGAACCGTGAACTCCCTGATATTCAAGCTGGTTTTAGAAAAGGCAGAGGAACCAGAGATCAAATTGCCAACATCTGCTGGATCATGGAAAAAGCAAGAGAGTTCCAGAAAAACATCTATTTCTGCTTTCTTGACTATGCCAAAGCCTTTGACTGTGTGGATCACAATCAACTGTGGAAAATTCTGAGAGAGATGAGAATACCAGACCACCTGACCTGCCTCTTGAGAAATCTGTATGCAGGTCAGGAAGCAACAGTTAGAACTGGACATGGAATAGCAGACTGGTTCCAAATAGGAAAAGGAGTATGTCAAGGCTGTATATTGTCACCCTGCTTATTTAACTTGTATGCAGAGTACATCATGAGAAACGCTGGGCTGGAAGAAACACAAGCTGGAATCAAGATTGCTGGGAGAAATATCAATACCCTCAGATATGCAGATGACACCACCCTTATGGCAGAAAGTGAAGAGGAACTAAAAAGCCTCTTGATGAAAGTGAAAGAGGAGAGTGAAAAAGTTGGCTTAAAGCTCAACATTCAGAAAACGAAGATCATGGCATCTGGTCCCATCACTTCATGGGAAATAGATGGAGAAACAGTGGAAACAGTGGCAGACTTTATTTTGGGGGGGCTCCAGAATCACTGCAGATGGTGATTGCAGCCATGAAATTAAAAGATGCTTAGTCCTTGGAAGAAAAGTTATGACCAACCTAGATAGCATATTGAAAAGCAGAGAGATTACTTTGCCAACAAAGGTCCATCTAGTCAAGGCTATGGTTTTTCCTGTGGTCATGTGTGGAAATGTGAGAGTTGGACTGTGAAGAAAGCTGAGCGCCAAAGAATTGATGCTTTTGAACTGTGGTGTTGGAGAAAACTCTTGAGAGTCCCTTGGACTGCAAGGAGATCCAACCAATCTACTCTGAAGGAGATCAGCCCTGGGATTTCTTTGGAAGGAATGATGCTAAAGCTGAAACTCCAGTACTTTGGCCACCTCATGCGAAGAGCTGACTCATTGGAAAAGACTCTGATGCTGGGAGGGATTGGGGGCAGGAGGAGAAGGGGACGACCGAGGATGAGATGGCTGGATGGCATCACTGACTCGACGGACATGAGTCTGATTGAACTCTGGGAGTTGGTGATGGACGGGGAGGCCTGGCGTGCTGCGATTCATGGGGTTGCAGAGTCAGACACGACTGAACGACTGAACTGAACAGCTAAGTGATTCAGTCATATGAACATACACATTCTTTATCATATCCTTTTCCATTATGGATGATCACAGGGTATTGAATACAGTTCCCTATGCTATGCTATAGGACGTTGGTGTTCATCCATTCTGTGGATAATGGATTTGCTAGTCCCAAACTCCCAATCTGTTCCTCCCGGCTCCCCAACTCCTCCTTGTCCCCCTCCATGGGGAGGGTCCTCGTGTTCCCCTCCGTCTTATCTCTACAGTGCTCTGAGACCCGAGTCTGAGCCCCAGGCCATTTATTAGCACTTCTGAAGATGATTTATTGGAGCATAAACATTTGCTACATAAAAGGAGGTCCGTGGGAAGCAGTTCTAGACACTTCATATAGGACAGTATAAGCCACAAGTACCTTTGCCGAATCCTGGCCCTTGCTGCCTCCTGTGGCTGCCGGCATGTTTAGTTGCACAGTTGTGTCTGACTCTGCTACCCCGCAGACCATAGCCCAGGCTTCTCGGCTGGCTCAGCTGGTAAAGAACCCGCCTGCAATATAGGAGACCCTGGTTCTATTCCTGGGTCGGAAAGTTCCCCTGGAGAAGGGATAGCTACCCACTGCAGTATTCGTGGGGTGGCTCAGATGGTAAAGAATCTGCCCACAATGCAGGGGTCCTGGGTTCGATACCTGGGTTGGGACGATCCCCTGGAGGCGGGCAGGGCAACCTACTCCAGTATTCTTGCCTGGAGAATCCCATGGACAGAGGAGCCTGGCGGGCTGCAGTGCACAGAGTCGCAGAGTCGGACGTGACTGATGTGATTTCGCTCCCACACGTGCCCTCCCACCTCCCCCTCCTCACTCAGCTCAGTACCAGGCCCCCTGACCCCCGCTAAGCTCATTTCTTTGTCGTTTAACTCCCTCCAGGATGGGATGTGTCATCTGCTGCATCAGGTAGCCGGACCCTCACCCAAGACTGTTTAGCTCATCCCAGCACAGCCTCGGCACCAGGTCACAGCTGCGAGGCACGCATCCATCGTGAGAGACCACAGGTGCACAAGAGAGGTGACTCCATGGCCAGTGATGGGAAAAGCTAAAGGCTGACCTCAGGGATTGAAGAAGAGAGAGGAAGATGTTGAGGGGAACTGATTGTTTTTGATCAATGACTATTGCTTGAGTGTGTTTTAAGCATTCTTTGTGCTTTTTTTTATAAGATTATTTTTTGATGTGGATCGCTTTATTGAATTTGTTACAATACTGGCTCTGTTTCATGTGTCTTGGTTTTTTGACCACAAGGCATATGTGATCTTAGTTCCACAACCAGGGACCAAAACTGCACCCCCTACACTGGAAGACAAAGCCTTAACCATTGGATGGCCAGGGAACTCCATTTGGGGGCTTTTTATTTTAGACACTGGCTAAGATAATGACGTCTGTTATTTAAGATTAATACTAAGCCCCACAGTCTGTAAGCTGCAGACTCAGGAAAGCTGTTGGTGCAATTCAGTCTAGGTCCTGAGATCTGAGAACTAGAGTTGCTGATGCCGTAAATCCCAGTCTGAAGACAGAGAAAGACGAGACAACAGTGAGATCGGAAATGGGGGCAAGTTCTGCCTCCCTCTGCCTCTTGTTCTATCCAGACCTTCAATGGACTGGATGCGTCTCGGCTCCTCCTTTGCTCCAAGTCCTGAGGCTTAGTACCCAGGGGAGTGGGCAGAGGCCCTGGCATCTCCAGGAAGGGGCTGGGTCGAGAGACCTGCTCTTCTAGTTAACTTCCTCTCCACACACACCTAATTGTCTCCCCTCCACCACACACACACACCTGGGGAGAGGCCTCCTGCCCTCCTCATAGGCAAGCCCGGTGCCTGTAGGAGCCCTGAGTTTGAGTCTAGGGTGGACGGATGCTGCCCTCCCCCCGAAGGCTCCTGCCTTGCTCTCCCTCTGTGCTCATCTCTAGAGACCCCAAAAGGGTTTTCTAAAATGGTGATTCCCCCAAATCTAAACACTGGCCTTGGGAAGGCACACCAGCCATCCTGGATTCTCTCCAAAACCTGCCTCATCAGTTTAATCCTGCAGCAGACTGGGAGACCAGAGGCTGTGCAGGTACGGAATTCTTGGCAGTCCAATGGTTAGGGCTCAGTACTTCGGGCCCAGGTTAAATTCCTGGTTGGGAAACTAGGCTTCTGCAAGCTGTGAGGCATGGCTAAAAAATAGAGACAGAGACTGTTTTGTTAAGTCTCTCAGTTGTGTCTGACTCTTTGTGACCCCATGGACTATACAGTCCATGGAAGTCTCCAGGCCAGAATACCAGCGTGGGTTAGCTGTTCCCTTCTCCAGGGGATCTTCCCAACCCAGGGATGAATCCAGGTCTCCTGCTTTGCAGGCAGATTCTTTACTAACTGAGCTACCATGATAGAATTTTTTCATATTTCTGAAATAAATCATATTTCCAAAATAAGTTGAGGAAAAAATTATGATGGAAGTTCAGTCACTCAGTCGTGTCCAACTCTTTGTGACCCCAGGGACTGCAGCACATCAGGCTTCCCTGCCCATCACCAGTGCCCAGAGCTTACTCAGATTCATGTGCGTCCAGTCACTGATGCCATCCAACCATCTCACCCTCTGTCGTCCCCTTCTCATCCTGCCCTCAATCTTTCCCAGCATCAGGGTCTTTTCCAATGAGTCAGTTCTTTGCATCAGGTGGCCAAAGGATTGGAGGTTCAGCTTCAGCATCAGTCCTTCCAATGAACGTTCAAGACTGATTTCCTTTAGGATGGACTCCTTGGATCTCTTTGCAGTCCAAGGGACTCTCAAGAGACTTCACCAACACCACAGTTTAAAAGCATCAATTATTCGGTGCTCAGCTTTCTTTATAGTCCAACTCTCACATCCATACATGACTACTGGAAAAACCATAGCTTTGACTAGATGGACCTTTGTTGGCAAATAATGTCTCTGCTTTTAATATGCTGTTTAGGTTGATCATAACTTTTCTTCCAAGGAGCAAGTGTCTTTTAATTTCATGGCTGCAGTCACCATCTGCAGTGATTTTGGAGCCCAAGAAAATAAAGTCTTCCACTGTTTCCATTGTTTCCCCATCTATTTCCCATGAAGTGATGGGACCAGATACCATGATCTTAGTTTTCTGAATGTTGAGTTTTAAGCCAACTTGTTCACTCTCCTCTTTCACTTTCATCAAGAGGCTGTTTAATTCTTCTTCGCTTTCTGCCGTAAGGGTGGTGTCATCTGTGTATCTGAGGTTATTGCTATTTCTCCCAGCAATCTTGATTCCAGCTTGTGCTTCATCCAGCCCAGCATTTCACATAAAAGTTAAAGAAGAAGGGTGACAATATAGAGCCATGACATACTCCTTTCCCGATTTGGAACCCGTCTGTTCTTCCATGTTGTTCCATGTATGATGGAAGCGGTTCCCCAAAATATAGAAAAGTATTTCACCATGGCCAGTGTTATCATTTTAGTGACCATCTTCTGGACGTCTTGACACTCTTATCTACAACGTTCACAAGTATGAATTATATGTATCCCAGGAGGGTGGGGGTCCTTGTAACTTTCACCCCTTGTTCTACGTTTAGGCCTAATCTAGCACCAGGAATAGGTAAACACTGTGAGCACTATTTGAAGAAATAAAATGAATGAATTACAGTCATGTTTACCCCTTGGACTGCAAGGAGATAAAACCAGACAATCCAAAAGATAATCAACCTTGATTATTCATTGGAAGGACTGATGCTGAAGCTGATGCTCTAATATTTTGGCCACCTGATGCAAAGAACCAACTCAATGGAAAAGACCCTGATGCTGGGAAACATTGAGGGTGGGAGAAGAAGGGGGCTACACAGGATGAGATGGTTGGATGGCATCATAAACTCCACGGACATGAATTTGAGCAAAGCTCTGGGAGTTGGTGATGGATAGGGAAAACTGGCATGCTGCAGTCCATGGGATTACCAAGGGTTGCACACAACAGAGCAACTGAACAACAGCAACAATTTAAAAACAGTGATCTTGTTGTTTTTTCTGTTTCCGCTCTAAAATCTATGAGCGTGTATCTCCTTGAGCATCGCACCAGCAGCCTCTCAAGGACAAACGTTTGTTGAATGACTCTGGATGAGAGGCAGGAGGCGAGGGCTGAGCCTCCTGTTCCAAGGTGAAAAAATGGAGTTTTTATCAGCCCTGTTTCAGGTGACAATTCCAAGTCCAGGGGGATCAACACTAAGCCCTCATTTGCATGTTCCTAAGTATCAGTCCACCCATCCATCCACGTGTGTAGCTGGACACCTCAAGCTCTGTTAGCTCACAGGCACAGGGATGTCTGGCAGAATGGCAGGGAAGAGACGTGAAAAACAGCCATCCCTACAGCCTTGCCTTTACCCTCAGCCATCAGGACCTGCCAATGGCCTGTAGTTAAAAGATTTAGGGTCCCTGGGATGATAAGGACCCAGCGCCAGACCCCCACCTTCAGAAAAACACAGCCTCACCCCACCCCCACCCGGCCCCACTGCACCCAACCCCCACCCTAAAGCTCCTCCCCACGCCAGTCCGCTGGGTGAGGCCTCAGGCACTACCCCTTCCCTCTCTCCGTGCCCTCCCCGCCTCTTAAAATAAGCCCCTTCTGGACTCCCTGGGAGACCCCACTCGCGATCCCAAGCTCTCGTGAGATTTGCTCCGGGAGGAAACAGGAGCTGGGATTGGTTGGCTCGTGTGGTTTCCGGACACTGCCGAGTCACTGCTTCTCTCGCCTCAGCCTCCAGCAGGGACCACGTGGTGAGGCGCTGCCGCAGAAACCGTAAGTTCCCGCCTTGGGTCCCCCGCTGTCCCACAAGGTGACCTTTAGCTAGTCCCTGGTTCGCCCCCACGGACCCTCAGTTCTCTCTGCCGCCCTAAAAAGAGTTATCGGGACCGGGGGCTGGAGTGAAGGCCGAAGCGGGTGAGGAGCCAGCCGGGGCCACGTGCTCCGGAAAGAGGCTGCGGAGGCCACGCTGTGGACGCAATAATCCAGCGAACCAGGGTCTGCTGCCGCTTGGCACTGGACGTGGGGTCCCCTCTGGAGGTGCCAGGGCGTGGAGGGCCGAGAAAGGGACAGAAATGGGGCTGCGGGACGGTGGTCAGCGTCCTTAGAGGAGGGGCCCTTTTACCCGAGCACCAGCTCTGCGCTTCGATGGTCCGCTGGTCCAGACGTTGAGAAATTGCTCAGATTTGGAGATAAGAGGAGACTCGCACTCACATGGCTGCGTTGGCTCTCCAGTTTTCAGTTTATCCTCCAGCTTCCTAAATACACATGTTAACACACCGTCGTCTTGTTTTTGGAGCATTGTGGTTCTTGCTCTCAGGCTTGGGTGGGCACGGGTGACTGAGAGGGTAGGAGAACAAGGAAACCAGGTGTTTGCGGATCTGAGGCCACTGGGAGCTGAACCAGTGCGGGTGGAAGGCATCTTCAGGAAAGCTGGTCCCTTTGCCACCTCTCGTGCCCGCTCCGTGCTGGTCATCGTGGAGCTGGGTAGCGTCTGCGGCCTGAGGCCCTCAGGGCAGGAGGAGGATGAGCACCCTTTAGTTTCCCAAGTCATTTTCCTAAGAGAGCTTCGGTCCTGCTGCTGTCTTAGAAGAGGCAGCTGCAGTGTTTTGGAGACCCATTCCCGAAGCCACGGTTAAGTTCAGAACCTGTGCTTGAGAGGCTGGTTTCAGACCCCCGACACTCGACGTCTGTGTGGTATTGGGCAAGGGCTGGGTGGTGAGCCCAGGGAAGCTTTGCTCTCCCTAAGTGTGGGTCCCCTGGGAGTGAGGTGCTCCTGGAAAGAAAGCACTCAGGCAACAGAGTGAGTCCTCTACTTGCAGCTGGAGGAGGCCAGGGAGGCCGTGTGGCCAGACGTGGAATGGAGAATGGAGAGGGACCCCGAGGGCAAGGGCGACCTTATGCACTGGGGGTGCTGGGTAGCCCTGGGGCGCTGCTGATCCCAGCACACCTAGCTGTAACCCCCAGTGTCACTGCTGTCTCCAGAGCAGAATATGTGGACCCTCTGTCCCAGAGCTGCAGACTCCTGAGTGTCTATGTCAGGACAGACTGGGGCCAGGACCCTGAGAGGAGGAAGATGTGCAAAGAGGAGAGGTCAAGTCCTGACTCCAGGGGCGTTCAGGGCAGAGGGAGAAAAGGGTCAGCCTGGGGCTGCCAGCCAGTCCCCTTCCTGTGCAGACAGAGTGTGATCAGAGCCCAGGCCAGGGCAGAGGGTCCCTGAGCTCTGCTTCTGCAGTCCCGGCACCGGACCAGGGTCCCCGCACCCTTCATGTCTCCTGCCTCACCTGTGGGAGGGGCCTCTGTGCACAGCTGCTCCCCAGATCCTGCCGGTGACACCCCATCAGTGAATCTACCTAATTTCCCCGTGTGGAGGGCAGGCAGTACTGGGCGGCTTCCTCCTGGGAGACGGCCTGAGCCTGAGCCCCTGGAGGACAGCTGTTGAGCTGAGGTAGGGTGTAAATCTAGGCCTTTATGGATTTGTCCCCAAATGTTGCACCGTTGCCCCATCCTCCTGGATGACCTGGCAGTACCCACAGACCTGCTGAGTCCCTAGACTGTGGTGGGTGGTGTCCCCCGAAAGGAGGCTCCTGTTCTGTGCTCTAGTAGTCCCTAGCCTTTTCACTGCCCACAAACAGAGTAGGGTATTCCAGTCCTCAGAGACTTTTCTGGGCATACTGCCCTACCAGACTGGCCCAGGGATGGCTTAGGGAGCCCTGGCCCTGGCAGAGCCTTCATTCCCACGCCACTCTTCGCGGCCTCCTCTGTGACACACTCTTGAGCCCCAGCCCTTACCTGTGAAAGGAAAAAGCACGGTAAGGCCCCTGCTGACAATGTTTCCATTTTTGAGAAAGAAACTGAGATGAGGAAAGTGAAACGGTGATTTAAATTCTGCCAAATACGAGGTATTGTCATTTTGATTTAGAATCCAGCTTCAGGCTCTCATTCCTCATCCCCTGGAAAAACTTGAATAAAGAGCGTGTCTGTGACAAAAGAAATGAAGATGTCTCAGAGGCAGTGATGTCAGCAAATGTTACTCCACTTGGTAGTGATAAAGAAACGGAGATAGTATCAGCCCTGAAAGCACAAAGAATGCCACGTCGGAAGCAGATCCAGGCTTAGGAAGTAGGGTGACAATTGGCAAGGTCGTGCATTGGAAAGATCCTCACCCCCAGTTGAAAGTTATGTGCTGAGAAGAAAGGAAGCAGAGTTGAGAGAACTCCTTGCTGACTTTTTTGCAAAGAAATGAAACATTTTAATTCTCAATGCTTAAGATCACAGAGTACTAAAAAAAACAACTGTACTATTTTTATTTCTGTGAACATTTACAACCAGTCAACCCTAAAGGAAATCAACCGTGAATATTCATTGGAAGGGCTGATGTTGAAGCTGAAGCTCCAAAACTTTGGCCTCCTGATGCGAAGAGCTGACTCATTGGAAAAGACTCTGATGCTGGGAAAGATGGAAGACAAGAGGAGAAGGGGAAGACAGAGGATGAGATGGATGGATGGCATCACTGACTTGATGAACATGAGTTTGAGCAAACTCTGGGAGACAGTGAAGGACAGGGAATCCTGGTGTGCCAAGGTTCATGGGGTCTCAGAGTCAGACAAGGCTGAGTGACTGAACAACAGCAAACATTTACAACAGTCAGTGTAACAGGGTTCTTGACTTTAAAAAAATAAGGGATGGCCATGGACAAATATCATAATCGTGCCTTAGATTATGAAGGTTGGCTTTGCACTTCCAGCATGAGTGGCCACCCTGGTAGCCCTGCTCCACTCTACAGATCAGCTTTGCCTGTCATTATTGTTGAGGCTTGCTTGCTTTTCGTTTGTTCAGACACTCTGAGTGGAAGATCATGACTTTTTTTTTTTTCCTTTTCAGTCTTACTGAGCTATTAATAGAATTGACATATAGCCCTGTGTAGGTTTAAGGGGTTCAGCATCATGAGTCCACTTACATCCATCCTGCAGTGATGAGCGCAGTAAGTCTAGTGAACATTCATCATTTCATATGGATACAAAATGAAATAGGGAAGTGTTTTCGTTTTGATGAGAAGTCTTAGGGTTGACTCTAGAACTTTCATATCTAACATAGAACAGCGTTCGTTATGCTTGTGTTGCCTCCCTTATGTTTCCTCCCTCATACACACTTCTAACTAGAAGATGAACATGGCACTTTCACGAGGTGTCCCTCCCGGTCACCAGGAATGATGCCCCTCAGCCACTTCGTGAACATGAGAAACACCCAGGCGGCCCGCGCCCTCTTCTCTCTGTGCCTCTCTCATCTGTGTCCAGTCTCGGTGCTCCCTCCCTGTGCCCTTGGAGGTAGGATGCGGGGACAGCCACTGGCATCTCCCCTAGGCCAAGAGAAACAGAGTCGGACCCTGTGAAACCATTAGGTGTTGTTTCTAGGGCTCCAAAGAGCTCTGGCACCACAGTCCTTTATGTCTCATGATGGAACAAATAGCCGCAGGTCATTCACCTTAAAACCTAAATAAATAAACCATGTAGAGGTATAGAATTGGTACAGAATTTAAAGAGTCAAGAGGCAGTTTTCTGTAACAGGTTAACCGGGGGTGTCCTCTACTGCACGTTAATGAAGCCTCCTTTATGTACAGTTGGGAAGGTGCCCTGGAGTGGGAAATGGCAGCCCACTCCAGTATTTTTGCCTAGAGAATCCCACGGACAGAGGAGCCTGGTGGGCTACAGTCCATGGGGTCGCAAAAAGTCAGACACGACTGAGCGACTAATACTTAAAACTAGAAAGAAATTAGGTGAGAAGCGAAGTGCTAGAAAAGAAGTGATTTATTTGAGTAGGACACTTGGAAGGTTCACAAGCGCTGTGCTGCCCTAAGTCCTCAGTTACACGTTGACAATCAGAGGAAGAGGGGAGGGGGGAAAGATCTTTTTCTTGAGTAGACAGCACGTTTCCGTCATCGGTGCCTCCCCCAGGTAGGGCAGGGGAGTTTACTTGGCCCGCTGTCTGTGGCCAGGCTCGGACTCTCGTCGTTCAGTTCAGTCGCTCAGCCGTATCCACCCTTTGCGCCCCGTGGACTGCAGCACACGAGACTTCCCTGTCTGTCACACTACTTGGGAAAAATATTTTCAGGTCTCAGTGCAACTCAGGTCTTTCATTTTGAAAAGTCACCTTTCCATAAGCGATTGTGTTTTGTATGTAGAGCCTGTTTTGGGGGGTCATTACCTTGACCACTGGGCAGGCTGTAGGTCTTGCTTTCTGCTATCGTTTTATTGTTCGGGGGTGCATTCTGGAAAGAACGTGGCTTGGGGGCCAAAGAGCATGTTCTGGGGGTTATTAACTCACAAAGCTCACTAGGCAGGATGCACGTCTCACACCACCACTGTTTTATGGTTTGGGGCCATTTCTCATGCTTCTTTTGCATGGTTTTGTTGCTAAGCAAGTTGGCTTGATTTAAGCAAGCCAAGCTGTCTTTGATGCTAAGCAACTTGTTTTGCTTTATGAATCGAGCAAGCCTACATGTTTCAGAATTTTCCCATTACTTTCTTGAGTGTCATTCATTTTATTGTGGGCTCCCCAAACCCCATAAAGTTTCTTCTCTATCTACAGTTCCCTAGTGGAGCATCGAGCTGACTGTTTGATCATTCTGTTCTATTATTCTGTCCCTACCACCTGGGGACGCTCCCAGCCCTCAGGTGCAAGCGGCAGTGCCCTCAGTGATTCCGACACCGCTCCAGCAAATGAGATGCAGCTCTGAGAGCCAGGAGACCAGGCCCTAGTTCTGCTGTCATTTCCTTCCTCCCCCTTGTTCTGGGCCACCCCCTGCCCAGTCCTGCAGTCCCATCTGCCTGGAGTGGACCCTCAACCTCCCACCCCCCACCCACTCCACCCTACTGCTGTGCCTCTAGAAGCACCACCCTCAGGAGTAATTGGCTCGAGTTAGGGTGACCTGGACATCTGGCAAGTCTTCACTGGGGAGCAAGAAGGAGGGAGCCTCTTTCGTTTAGGTCTAGATGTCATTGAATGGGTCTTGCCAAGCACAGGAAGAGCACGAGCTGGAACTCCAGGTGGGATCTCGTCTGCTGGAGGCTGGGTCCCCAGGGCTTCTTGTCAGTCTGGGGCCTCTGAGGACCAACCAGGCTGTGGTCTTTCTCCAAAAGCCAAGAAAGGTCATCTTCCAGCATTTCTAGTGCCTCTTTGGGCACAGATGCATTCCAAAGACCCCCAGGAAGGCCCTGGGGGCAGATGCTTTGCAGTCGCAGAAGGAATTCTGCAACTAGAGAGGGAATGAGCTCTTCCCACTCCGAGACGAGCTCAGAGGCTGCACCAGCCTGTGCAACACAAAAACAGGTAGAAATGTTCCCCAGGCTGACTCACGCCTGGGGCCTGGGAGTCGTCCTGGGCCGACCTGACACTGGGCAGGAAGAACAGGTCTTCATGCAGATGAGCCCCTAGGGCTTCTGTGTCCAGCGAGTCCTCTGCACAGACAGACTCTGTGGAGCTGGAGGTGGACAGAGGCTTGTCCCCTGCCTCGCTTAGAAAGACTTTTTGGCTGATACTTCTCGTTTTTAGATTATTTGAAGACAGTGGTCCCTCCTGCATCCTTAGATCTCCTGGATGCTGAGTTCCCATGGAAACATCCCAAGCTTAGACCTCTGCTATTTCCTGTTTCCCCAAGTCCCTGTGAAGTTGGCTGGCTCTTCCTATGTTCAGTGGGGCAGATCCATCCATCCATCCCTCTTTGCCCAAGTGGGTCTTCTGGTTACTCCTTTGTGGAGCATGGCAGAGTCCTGCCTTGGCTGTCCCAGGCTCACCAGACTGGAAAGGAGACCAGGGGTGAGCTTTGGATTCTCTCTGAAAGTCACTCGAGGTGCTGGTGGAAGGCGCCACTGTCATCTCCAGCTCAGGTCGGTCCAGTCGCTCAGGCGTGTCCGACTCTCTGTGATCCCATGAATCGCAGCACGCCAGGCCTCCCTGTCCATCACCATCTCCCGGAGTTCACTCAGACTCACGTCCATCGAGTCCGTGATGCCATCCAGCCATCTCATCCTCTGTCATCCCCTTCTCCTCCTGCCCCCAATCCCTCCCAGCATCAGAGTCTTTTCCAATGAGTCAACTCTTCGCATGAGGTGGCCAAAGTACTGGAGTTTCAGCTTCAGCATCATTCCTTCCAAAGAAATCCCAGGGCTGATCTCCTTCAGAATGGACTGGTTGGATCTCCTTGCAGTCCAAGGGACCCTCAAGAGTCTTCTCCAACACCACAGTTCAAAAGCATCAATTCTTCGGCGCTCAGCCTTCATCACAGTCCAACTCTCACATCCATACATGACCACAGGAAAAACCATAGCCTTGGCTAGATGGACCTTAGTCGGCAAAGTCATGTCTCTGCTTTTGAATATACTATCTATGTTGGTCATAACTTTTCTTCCAAGGAGTAAGCGTCTTTTAATTTCATGGCTGCAGTCACCATCTGCAGTGATTTGGGAGCCCCCCGAAATAAAGTCTGACACTGTTTCCACTGTTTCTCCATCTATTTCCCATGAAGTGATGGGACAGGATGCCATGATCTTCGTTTTCTGAATGTTGAGCTTTAAGCCAACTTTTTCACTCTCCTCTTTCACTTTCATCAAGAGGCTTTTTAGTTCCTCTTCACTTTCTGCCATAAGGGTGGTGTCATCTGCATATCTGAGATTATTGCTATTTCTCCTGGCAATCTTGATTCCAGCTTGTGTTTCTTCCAGTCCAGCGTTTCTCATGATGTACCCTGCATAGAAGTTAAATAACCAGGGTGACAATAGACAGCCTTGACGTACTCCTTTTCCTATTTGGAACCAGTCTGTTGTTCCATGTCCAGTTCTAACTGCTGCTTCCTGACCTGCATACAGATTTCTCAAGAGGCAGGTCAGGTGGTCTGGTATTCCCATCTCTTTCAGAATTTTCCACAGTTGATTGTGATCCACACAGTCAAAGGCTTTGGCATAGTCAAGAAAGCAGAAATAGATGTTTTTCTGGAACTCTCTTGCTTTTTCCATGATCCAGCAGATGTTGGCAATTTGATCTCTGGTTCCTCTGCCTTTTCTAAAACCAGCTTGAACATGAGGGAGTTCAGGGTTCACGTATTGCTGAAGCCTAGCTTGGAGAATTTTGAGCATTACTTTCCTAGCATGTGAGATGAGTGCAATTGTGCAGTAGTTTGAGCATTCTTTGGCATTGCCTTTCTTTGGAATTGGAATGAAAACTGACCTTTTCCAGTCCTGTGGCCACTGCTGAGTTTTCCAAATTTGGTGGCATATTGCGTGCAGCACTTTCACAGCATCATCTTCCAGGATTTGAAATAGCTCCACTGGAATTCCATCACCTCCTCTAGCTTTGTTCGTAGTGATGCTTTCCAAGGCCCACTTGACTTCACATTCCAGGAAGTCTGGCTCTAGGTGAGTGATCACACTGTCGTGATTATCTGGGTCGTGAAGGTCTTTTTTGTACACTTCCTCCGTGTATTCTTGCCACCTCTTCTAATATCTTCTGCACTGACTTCACTGTCATCATGGCTGCTCCTCAATCAGCGACTTGATGATTACCTTTGTTGATGATTATCTTGAGCTCCTGAGGCCGATTGGTCAAGGTGATTGGTCAAGTCAGAATACCCACAAGGCACATTCCAGCTTAACCCTATTTTAGGGTTTTAACTCTATTTAAGGGACACCCACGTCTCTGGCTGCTGATGGGGATGGTAGGAATTTGGTGAATGCCATCTCTAGGAAGTTACCAAACTGTAGAGTATCCTTCAGGGAAGGCCTTCTCGCCCTCCAAATAGAAGAACTGTTGGGGCCTCACAAAGCCAGGGGTGGAGAGGTTCCGTCCGTCTGTGTTCTGAGACTGAAGCAGAACCAGCGTGTCCGCCAGCCTAGCAGGGGCTTCACCCCAGACCCTTTGATGCAGGCTTTGCACCTCCCCAGGGAGAAAGTCGGTGTTGCTACCTGGGCTTAACGCAGAGCAAAGGAAAAACTGAATTGTATTTGTGGGCTTAAGTTGCGCTCCCATCAGAATCTGTAAGTGAGAGCCTTAGGGGAGGGAGAGGGGTGAGGGGTGAGGGTTTCGAAGGCTCTTTGCATACTGAGGGAACGTCAGGTTACCCACTACACTTGGGAAGGAGCCTTTGAAGGTCATGGTGAGGGTACAGGTAGCTGGACAGAGCCCAGGCTGGGATGTGCAGGGGGACACCTGAGCCTCTGGTTGCAGCCGTTTGCTGACATAGATTTGTGTCCTTGGCCCACATTTATTTCCCTTCAGGAGACCCCACAGTCCTAAGCCCTCAGTGGCTTTCAGGCAGAACAATGTGTGTCCCAGGTTTGGCCAGCCAAAAGCAGTTCCATCCTCTCCTAACCCACAGTCCTAAATTTAATCTCCTGGCTTCAGGGAGGAAATGCCCTTTGCCTCCAGGGAGGGAGGAAGCATGGATCTTGGGTTTGCCTGGGGTTTAAGGGATCCACCCGGTCCCTTTTTAGCCACTCCCTCTGCTGGCAATTTCTCAAGCCTACTCTAAGAAAAGTCTTTGAATTCCTCCAAACAAAACACACTTTTCTTGGGTACTTTCCTTGGTTTTGTTACAAATGTCTGGTCCCTCTGTTCTCCTGGCCAGCTCCTAGGTGTCATTTTGACCTGACCAGTCAAAGGGAGCCTGGACCCTCCAAATCTGGAGGACCCAGCATCCCTCCATCACACCTCTGTTCCCCCGCGAATGGGCACGTGTTTCTCTGTCTGACGTAATGATAAGTGACTGTGTGATACTCGGGAATCTTCTGCTCGCCTGCGAGTGGGCACGTGTTTCGCTGTCTGGTGTAATGATAAGTGACAGTGTGATACTCGGGAATCTTAGTCTGTTTCTTTTCCTTCTGGGGTGACACCACCATCCGCACAAAGCTGTCTGAACGTGACCATTTGGGTGATTTTGATGTGGCCCAGACTCCCCCAACGAATGTACCTTCAGGTTGGTTTTCTTCTTTTATATTTTGCTTTTGTGAACAGGCATAGGATCCCATCAGTTGTATGTAGTGAGAAAGTAAAAAACCCACTCAGCCTTAGCTGGATGGAGATCTAGTAGTAAGATAGCATGTTAGCCGGAAATGGAAATTGCAGCCAGCATCTGAAAAGCGTGTCCTGGAAGGAGAAGGACTCAGGCCTGAGCACACTGCTCCACGCTGGCGCCTCGGGCTCTGACAGCTGTCCCTGCCGGGGTCTTCACAGGACAGGCCACGCAGGCCAGGACCCTGCTGAGAATTGTCTTCGCCTTTCCATCACGTTGGCAGTTGCACGCCTTGCTTTCGCTTCTACGTGCAGTTTTACCTTTATCCCGGACAGTTTGGCTTCTTCTCTGATTGTTGCCAATTGTACAGACCGTTACAATATTTCTTAACCAAGTAGAATTTGGCAGGGGGGGTGGGGGGCATGGGATAGGGTGGGGTGAGAGTGAGGGGGGGGCCGCACCGAGCAGCGTCTGGGCTCATGGCTCCCTGGTGGGGACCCTCGTGCCCCTGCAGCGACAGCAGAGTCCTCCTCCCTGAACTGATTTAATGAAAGGCATCGAATTAGGAATTTTGGGGTGATGTTTTACATTTTAGTTTGTTACCAGTGATTATGATTCATATCATTTTATAGTTTTGTGATTTTACTAGCTTAAAGGGTTTTTGGGGTTTCTTTTTGTTTTAAAAGCTAAAATCTGTTTTTTAATTCCATGGAATACAAAAAAAAAATCTGTAGAATATTTTAAAGAGTGGAGACTTTGTTCTGAATGTGAGAACTTTGCTCCACTGAACCGAATGGTAATAACATTTGTAGAAGAGACGCACAGTGAAAGGTACGTCTTTTTATTAAGTGACATGATGGCACCCGTTGCGTGAGTTATTGGCTGGAGTTTAGAGACAGGCCGTGTTGGGCTAAACTCCTTATTCCTGTTTTTGGCCCTTGAGTAATAATCAGAAGCTTTCTCTGAAGAGAGTTGGGTCAGTTGTCAGACTCCTAGGTATCTACCGACCAGCAGGGCTGGGATTAAATGCAGCAGCCGGTAGATATGGGATGGGGAAAGAGGTCACCTTGTCCCTTTGTTGCTGCCTGGAGAGATGCTTGTCCTGGTACCAGTGGGGCCAAAGCTGTGACTTTGTGGCCACAGGAAGTCTCTGACCCTGCCTTGGGTTCCCTGAGGGTGGAGGGACAGCAGGGTCTCCCTGGTTCCTTGGCCGGAGAAGGACCCCCCACCCCTTGCTCTCTGACATCCCCCCGGGACTCGTTCTGGAGTAGGTTCTTCAGGATGGTTGTCCGGGCCCCGCCCCGACTCCTGGAGCTGGCCGGCCAGAGCCTGCTGCGGAATGAGGCCTTGGCCATTGCGGCCCTGGAGGAGCTGCCCATTGAGCTCTTCCCACTGCTGTTTACAGCGGCCTTTGCCGGGAGGCACACCCAGGCCCTGAAGGCGATGGTGCAGGCCTGGCCCTTCCCCTGCCTCCCTCTGGGGTCCGTGATGAAGGACCACCAGCCTCATCTGGAGACCTTCCAGGCTGCACTCGAAGGCCTGGACGTCCTGCTTGCTCAGGAGGTCCGCCCCAGGTAAGGTCGACCTGGCAGACTGGTGGGGCCTGGGAGTGTGAGCAAGATGCAGCCAGGGCAGGAGGGTGAGGGGTCACCTGGGAACAGGCATTCCAGTGTACAGGACTGGTTCAGGGGCAGAGGGGACAAAAGGCACGTGGGCCCCCCAGTGTCCCTTAAAGTGGGGACCAAGGGGGCCCGGAACCCAGAGGAGCTGTGGCGTGTGGACTGCAGAGCCCCCGAGGGGTCTCGGTGCCGGTCGGCCTCTGCACAGCTCAGCGCGTCCCCTGCGGCCCCGCAGGCGGTGGAAGCTGCACATGCTGGACTTGCGCTGGAACGCCCACCAGGACTTCTGGACCGTGTCGTCCGGCATCAAGGCCAGCGTGTCCTCGCTGCTGGAGCCGAGCCAGCCCAGCCCATGCAGAACAGGCGCAGGGTGGAGGGTTCCAAGGTGGGGCTGAAGCCGGCGCGGGCCCCTATGGAGGTGCTGGTCAACCTGTGGCTCAAGGAGGACACCTGGGACGAGACCCTCAGCTACCTGCTGAAGAAGGCCAAGCAGAGGAGGGGCCTGCTGCACCTGCGCTGCCGGAAGCTGAGGGTCTTTGCCATGCCCGTGCAGAGCGTCAGGAGGACCCTGAAGCTGGCGCGGCTGGACTCCATCCAGGACCTGGAGGTGAACTGCACCTGGAAGCTGGCCACGGTGGGCAGGTTTGTGTCACACCTGGGCCGGATGGGCAACCTGCGCCGGCTGCTGCTGTCTCACATCCACGTGTTGCCGCACACGGCCCCCGCCCAGGAGGAGCACTGCGTCGGCCAGCTCACCGCCCAGTTCCTGAGCCTGCCCCACCTGCAGGAGCCCTACCTGGACTCCATCTTCCTGGAGGGCCGGCTGCACCAGGTGCTCAGGTGAGGCGCCAGCTCTGCAGACCAGAGTGGGCCTCTCTCGTTTCGTGCCCGCTGGGGACATTGCCAGGGTGCTCGGGCCGCTCGGAAGTCCTCAGGATGCCGCTGCTCTGTCCCCTGGCATCTTGTCAGGTCACCTCCCTGGTCAGGGTCAGAGACATGGCCCAGGTTAGATGCTGTCAAAGGGGACTTCTTGCTGGGAGTCCGCATAGTGGGGGTCAGGTGTGATGCCCTTGGGAATTCTTTGTGAGAGTGATGTCTTAGCTGAGACGATGACAGATAACTAAGTGAGAAGGACTTTGGTCCATCAGGCGTGAGGTAAGAAGTCCGAAGCTCTGTCTCTCCCTCCCACCTGCCACTTCTGTCCTGAGCTGTTTTAGGCCCCAGGTGAGCTGTGGGAAGTGGGTGATTCTGGGGATGACAAGAAGGGATCAGGAGGGGAAAATTGTGGCTCCTAAGCAGTCCAGAGAAGAGAAAAAGTCACATGAGCATCATTGTTGAAATGGCTCCAATCTGTTTAAGTCCAAATTACAATTATTATTTTCCTCTAAGACTTCTGAATACGTAGGAAATCCTTAGTAACAAGTTATCACTCTGCCTTGAACACAGTGATAGAAGCTGAGAGGATGCAGCCTAATCTGTCTGTATGAGTTGCATTGATTCCCTTTTTGGCAGCTGCAAACTCCAAGCATTAGGAATAAATATGTTCACTGAGAAATCAGAAGAAAGAAAGAAAGAAAAAAAAGAATTATAGGTGGTGATGGATGGTTTGTGGCCCCCGAATATCTGGGGGATATTCACTCAGGAATCCCCACCAGCCCATGTCCACTGCATCCAGCCTGCTGTTGAATTCACTAGTCGTGTCCCGTAAAAACATCTTAATTCCTGCTAACCAAATCCTAGTAAGCTGAAATAGGCATATAACACTTGTTTACTGTTTGTTTCCCACATTGAAAACAGTTCATCATTTTGTGCAGGGGGAGGTCATACCCATGTGAGCATGATCTTCCCCTTAAGACCCCCTGCCTTCCCGTCAAGAAGGTGAGAGGCCAGCTCGAAGCCAGTGAGATGCCCTGTGTTCCGGTGAAACAGGCCTCTCCTCCCCACATTCCTCCGCCCGCCACCTCCGTTCCTGGGACTGACTGCCCTGTCTCTCCCCGGGTGCCTGAAGACCCCTCTGGAGACCCTGTCGATCACCAACTGCCTGATTTTGGAGTCAGACCTGATGTACCTGTCGCAGTGCCCGAGCGTCGGCCTGCTGAAGGACCTGGGCCTCGGCAGGGTCAACCTGACCAGCCTCAGCTTGGAGCCCCTGCAGGTCCTGATCGAGAGGACCTCGGCCACCCTGCAGGACCTGTACCTGGACGAGTGTGGCATCATGGAGTCCCAGTTCAGCGCCCTCCTGCCCTCCCTGAGCTGCTGCTCCCAGCTCACCACCTTCAGCTTCTGCAGCAACCCCATCTCCATGGCCATGCTGGAGAGCCTGCTGCACCACACCGAGGGGCTGAGCAAGCTGAGCCGCATGCTGTGCCCCGCACCCCTGGAGAGCTATGAGGATGTGCGCGGCACGCTGCACCTGGGCCGCCTGGCTCAGCTGCACGCCCGGCTCAAGCAGCTGCTGTGCGCCTCTGGGCGGGCCAGCATGGTCTCGTTCAGCACCAGCCCCTGTCCACACTGCGGTGACCAGATCTTCTACGACGCCGACACCGAGCCCATCCTGTCCTCCTGCTACGCCCGCCTAGCCCAGCCTAGTCCCACCCCGGCACCGGGACACTGGCACCCAGACCTCAGTGCATCTAGCAGGAGCACAAACCACAGTTCCGGACGATTGTTCCGGCACGCGGGACAGTTAGAGTGGGCAGGGGGGCGGGGTTGGTGGGATTTCTGGAGAGACGTGTTCCTACAAAGTTAGAAATGTGAGTCTGAATTTTGGAGGGGCGTTTGGGCTTGGAGGTTGATGGGGTCCTTGCCCCTGTTGGATTGTTAACAAGGAAATAAAGGGAAGCCCACTGTCAGTCATTTGGTGTCCTCCGTGATCTGTGACCATGATTCTCCCCGTTAAGCTCATGACTCTCCTGTGAGTGGTTAAATAAAAGGGCCTGAGTGTGAGTGGGGCCTAGACGCTCTCTGACAGGCAAGGATCGGCTACAGGAGGTCAGGGCACTATTTACCCACTCCCTGTGGTTCTCATTTCCAGGGCAGCCACCTCCTCACTTATTTCTGAGGCTGTTCAATCTGTCATCATATACAAGGGGCGTCCTCAGGGCCTGGAACGAACTAAGTGTCCAGGAGCGAGCACCGCTGGAGGGAACCTTCTTCCCAGGGACCCTCACTGCCAACCCCACCCGGGCCCTGGACTCGAGCATTTTCCCCAGGGGATCCAGCAGATGCAGAGCTGTTGGGGGCCAGCGCGAGGAGCTCCGCCCACGGCAAAGGGCAGGAGGAAGGAGGCTTGGCATACGCAAAGGCGTGATCAAGCCTTAGGAAACCCCCTGTTCCCGAGCATCTAACCCCCAAACCAGAGTCTGTTTTATGCTCTCACCTACGCCTCTGACTTTACGGGGGGCTCTCCCCCATAACCATTTCTCTCGGAGAAGGAGTAAACGTGCAGCTCCAAGGCAATAAAAATTCCTGGGCGTGACAAGAGTGTTTCAGCTTCCGGACTCCTCTGAAGGTTATCTAGCCCACCTGTATAGGTTCCTCCTGCCACATGTGATTGTTTACAGCCTCCCAATCTGAGAGGCACGAGATGTTTTAGACTTACTAAAGGCAAATTCTTTTGGGGAGTTAGAAATTATCAGTATAGGGGGTTGGTTAGGAATTATATTGGTGAAGGGTTTTTCATTTGTTGTGTCAATGATTGCTGCTAATTCCCTGCTCTGGGTGGGACAAGGATGTCTCAGGTCAAACCTCTCTGCTGACAGACTAGCTTGTGTGACAGGATTATCCATACTACCTCTCAACCACAAACAGCACAGAGAGTTTTGGAGTATTTGAGAGTCTTAATTAGCATAGGGCTTTTTCTTCTCATTGAGTCAATGATTGCCGCCAGGCCTCCATATCCTTAGGCACCTAGGAATATATTAATCAATGTATTTGGAATATAGAAAAGGAAATATAGTAGTTTTAGATGTTAGCAATACTAGACTTTTTGAGTTAATGGATTTTCTCTTTTGTAATAGATCACTGTGTCCTTGTTATGTAAAAATGTAACTTTATCGCTATCTTAAGACTAAATAGATCTTAAAGAGAGCATTGATGAAAGGATTTTCATTTGTTGGGCTGATGTTTGCTGCTAAATTTCCATGTTCCCTGCCCTTATAATGAATATAACTAACATACAGGAGAAATAAGTATTAATCTTTAAGCATATAGGAGAGATAAGCATTAACCTTTAAGATTAATCATGTTAACCTTGGGTTAAATAAATTCCTTTCTTGATTGTAACTCACTACACCCTCACCTTATAGGAATGCAACTTTATCTGGAGGGTGGTGCCTGGTTTAAGAAAAAACACCCTTGGAAGAAATAAGATTTTTGGTTATCAGAAAGAAAGGATCATAGAATGTCAGCAGGTCTCACTCATGGCCAGAAGATGATGTAATATCCCTAAGACCTTCTTTTTATTCATTTATGTAAAGCACCTGATTTTGATAAAGGTCAGGACTGCTGACCCCCGCGTGACTCTGTATTCATCCCTATGTGTAACAAAAGGTATATAAGCAAACCCAAAAATAAAGGAATCGGATCAGTTTCCAGAAAGACTGATTCCTTCGTGTCATCCTTTTCTGCTCCCCATTTTTCTGGCTGAATTCCCATCTGGAGCGTGGGTGCCCTCCAAGTCTACTTATTTGCCCTGGTTTTCAAGTCCACGCGAGAAGGAGCCCAAGGAGGGGTAACTTCCGATATTCAAGTGGCACCGGCGGCCCAATGTAGATGGTGCAAATTCCTTGTCTTGGAATTTTATTGGTATCCCACGTAAACCAAGTTATTCAGCCCCTTTCTCTCTCTTACTATTTTCTGGCCGAATTCCCATCTGGTACATGGGTACCCACCAAGCCTATTAATTTTGCCTGGGCTTCTAAGATCGGACCGGGGGGGCCTCAGTGCCTCCTCTCCTTCGGGAGAACGGGAAGATGCCTGCGGCCTACGTAGATGGTGATTGGTATCCCATGTGAACCAAGTTATTTGGCCTCTTTTTCTCTGCTAATCTTCTAATACCTCTCTGTCTGTAATTAAATAAGTTATTTCCAAAGACGCCGACACCGTCCCCACCTTCGAATTCCCTGGATCCACCGGGGCTGGACCCCGGCACAGAGCCTCCATCTTGGACCCTGGGCAGTGCCAAGACGGGTTACTGTGCAAAGTCAGGGCCGGAGTCCTGGGGGATATTCACCAGCAGACCATCGGGAGCCTCTGGGACCCACCAGCCTGTGCCCACCTTCCCACTGCTCAGCCATATCTGACTCTTTGGGACCCCATGGACTTTAGCCTGCTAGGCTTCTCTGCCCATGGAATTCTACAGGTGAGAGTACTGCAGTGGGTAGCTGTTCAGGCAGGTTCTTTACCATCTGAACCGCCAGGGGAGCCTCCAGTTTCTAAGAGACAACCCAGCATCCCTGAACCCATTGTCTACATGTGCTTTTATGCCACTAATATCCCCACAGGTTTTATTTTGTTTTTATATTAATAAAAACTTTCACACACAATTATGTATTCAAAGGCTGACAGAAATCCATTCCCAATGGTCAAAAAAAGTCACTTCCGAGTTCAGTATTTCAGTGTTGAGTGTAGCTTGGCATTTTTCTCCTTGGTGTGATTCATCTGTAACTTTTTTTTAAAAACCTTAATCCTTAAGTTTTTACCTTAAGCCACATGGTAAAGATAAAATTTCCTCCAAATCCTGGTTCTCTGCCAACCTGGCAGCACCAAGGCTTTTAACTAATTCTCTTTGCCCATCAGAGCTCTTTGCTGAGACCAAGTCCTCTAAGATTCAGAGAAGATTTAGCAACTAAACAAAATAACAGCACCCCTTCAGAGTGGAGGACTCTCACTATACCCCTTTTTGTGACCGAAAGAGTTGGGACTGGCATGGACCGCTAAAATTTTGATCTAGGAAAGTCCTGGGAACTAGCATCACCTTGATTTGAGCTTTCCTGGTGGCTCAGATGGTAAGAAATCCAACCTGCAATGCAGGAGACTCAGGCTTAGTCCCTGAATCAGGAAGATCCCTTGGAGAAGGGGGTGGCTACCCACTCCAGTATTCTTTCCTGGATAACACCATAGAGGAGCCTGTCAGGCTACAGGACATGGAGACACCGTGAGTCAGACAGAACTGACTGCTACTTTCACTTCGCCTTTAATCCTGTGGGGAAGCAGGTGGTGCAAGTCTTCATTGACTGAGGTTTTCAGTGGGTCGCGGTCCCTTATGTTTCAGTCCCTCTCTGTCCCACCCTTGCGTGTAAGCTGCGAAACCATCCTTTTATGATTTCTCACTCAGGGAGTTAGAACTGATAGCAGAAGCAGCAAGAAGCCAGATGCTCTGCATTGATTAGGTGAGGATGAAGGAGGAGAGTGAAAGAGCCGGCTTAAAACTAAGTATTACAAAAACTTATGATCGTGGCATCTGGCCCCATTACTCCATGGCAAATGGAAGGGGAAAAGGTGGAAGTACTGACAGATTTCCTCTTCTTGGGCTGTAGTCACTGCAATGGTGATTACAACCATGAAATCAAAAGACGGTTACTTCTTGGCAGGAAAGCCATGACAAGCCTAGACAGTGTGTTGTAGAGCAGAGACGTTGCTCTGCCGACAAAGGTCTGTATAGTCAAGGCTATGGTCTTCCTAGCGGTCATGTACAGTTGTGAGAACTGGACCACAAAGAAGGCAGAGCGCCAAAGAATTGTTGCTTTCGAGTTGTGGTGCTGGTGAAGACTCCTGAAAGTCCCTTGGACAGCAAGGAGTTCAAACCAGTTAATCTTAAAGAAGATCAACCCTGAGTACTTGTTAGAAGGACTGATGCTGAAGCTGAAGGTCCACTATACTGGTCATCTGATGTGAGCAGCTGATTCACTGGAGAAGTCCCTGATGCTGGGCAAGACTGAGGGCAGAAGGAGAAGAGGGCGACAGAGAATGAGATGGCTGGATGGCATCACCAGTGCAATGGACATGAACTTGGGCAAACTTCAGGAGATGGTGAGGGACAGGGAGGTCTGGTGCGCTGCAGTCCGTGGGGCTGCAGATACAACTGAGCAAACGAACAACAACAATCTCTTGTGATAAAGCTGTCTCAGGGAGAGTAGAAGAGGAAAAGGTTTGTGAGAACAATGGAAGCACCAAACCAAGCTCTCCCCTAGAGGTGGAGGAAGTGGGTCAGGGCTGGCCACCTGGATGAGTGCCCTCTTGAAAGGTGTGCCTTCTGGCCACCTTATTGAGTCCACTTCTCACACATCCCTGATCTGTAGGTCAGCAGGCACCAGCCTGTGTCCCGAGGGCCTGGTCTGGGTACCAGGTTCCCAGCTGGTGTGAGATGCCCAGCCCCGTTGGTGGACACTCAGGCTGACCACATGTCACTCCACGGCCACAAGCCCCAGGGAGCTTCCTCCTTGACCACAGCAATGGACCTGGACTGGAGTTGGCCTTGGGGTTGTCCACGGAAGGAAAGGTGGGAACAGGTCATGTCTTTCTCTTTTTGTTTCTTTTGGTGGCCAGCCAACGCAGTTTGAAGGATCTTAGTTCCCCAACTCAGGAGAGAATCCACGCCCTCAGCAGTGAAAGTGCAGAGTCCTAACCACTCCAAGACTACCAGAGAGTTCCCAGTAGGTCATTTCTTGAGCCTGGCAGACGGCCCAGGAGTCTGACGTTGGCTGCTGAGAGGCAGCCTTCTATGGGTCAGGCTTTGATGAAGTCACCAAACATTCCTCTCTCCCTGACCTCTGGGAGCCCTGTGACCACGGCCCATATCATAGAAACTTCTGGAGGTAGAGAGAACGGAAGGACGACATACCCCCTCCCCACTCATATTCCTTTCCTGGCTAAGGACCCAAATGCCTTCCAATCAATTCATCTGCTCTCAACCCATCTACAGAAAGCATGCTGTCCTCCTTCCTGGAAACCTTCCCTGCAGAAGAGGTTGAACTTGTGTCCTCTGCTTCTTCCTAACCCAACATGTGAAGGCTTTTCTGTACATCTGGTGATAAGCTTCAGTGTGTTTTGCTGGACAGCTGTGGTTCCCCCTTTTTTTTTTGGTTAAAACACACTCCCCTTCACATCCAGGATGGTTTGAGCACAGGCCTCGCTCTGTTCCCCTCACAGTCTAGGAGAGAAGTGAAAAAAGTTGGGGCCAGAAAGAGAGTTGGGTGGGGAACTTTAGCAGCAGTGGTCCGCAAGAAGTGGTCCACAGGAGCAGGCTGCGTCCTGGAAAATCTGGGTGGGTGGGCATTTGTTGATGGGTGGTAGGCCCCTGGGAGCTGAGTCCTCACCTGCATACCCCATACCTGTCCTTAAGGTGAGCCCTCTCTAGGGACTCCTGATCTAAAGAACGTGTTAAAGTACTAAGGTGGCCACCGGAAATATCACAAACTTAAACAACAGGAAATTGTTTTCTTTCCCAGTTGTGGAGGCGAGAAATCCAGGATCAAGGTGCTGACAGTGTGGTGTCTCCGGAGGCCTCTTTCCTTGATGCGCAGACAGCTGCATTCTCCTGTCCTCCTGTCTCTTTATGTCTTGATGTCTTGTGTGTCCTAATTTCCTCTTTTTTTTTTTTTTTTTTCTGTCTGTGCTGCTTCGCTTCTGGGTCTTAGTTTCCAAACTAGGGATTGAACTTGGGCCCTTGGCAGTGAAAGCTCTGAGCCCCAACCACTGGCCTGCCAAGGAATTCCCCTCTCTCTTTTTATATGGAGAACCATCAGATTGGACTAGGGCCCACCCTAGTGACCTCGTTTTAACTTCATCACCTCGTTAAAGGTATTATCTCCAAATATGGTTACATTCCAAAGTGTTGGGGGTTAGGAATGAATTTCTTTGACTGCACCAGGTGTTAGTTGTGGCACGTGGGGTCTTCGGTCTTCCTGGCAGCATGTGGGATCTAGCTCCCTGACCGGGGACCAAAGCCCAGCCCCCTGCACTGGGAGTGCAAAGTCTTAGCCACTGGCCCCTTGTGAAAGTCCCCTCCACATATGGATAGTGCAGGACACAATGAAGCCCCAAACGGGGTTGATGGTAGGGTGATTTGCCTGGCTGCCAATTTGCACCCTGCCTGCTCCTTAGAAATATCTGAGACCTTTAATAACGTTGACTCCCTGGTCCTATTCCTGGAGATACTGATTCTGTGGATATGGAGTAAGATGGGCAGAATCAACCAGAACATCAGTACTTTTCAAAAGCTCTCTAGTACTCACTGTTTAATATGGACACCTTAAGCAGCCTGGGCAACACCTGGAGCTTGTGAGAAACTCAGCCTCTCAAGGCCCCACCCACAACTGTTGGACGAGAATGTGTTTTTGCACAAGACACGTAGGCAATTCCTTAGATTCACTGAGGGTTAAGAAGCACAGCCCAGGAGATTTGAAAGTGTGGCCCAAACTGAGAAGTTTGGATCCGGATCTCTGGGCTTTGCTTACACCCTAACTTCCTTCAATACGAAGGACATCCAGAAGCCCCGAGAGAGGGTGTGGCAGTCCTAGAATCTCTGAAGGTTGGTGGGGAGGATGAGCTCCCAGCTCAAGCTACAGCATCTGACTGATTGATTGTATTACCAGTAACCTGCTCCTTCCAAGGCAGGAGCTCAGTGTGTCACATGAAGGAAAAATGAATTCCTGACCCTCAACCCTCAGGGTCTCCTGAAGGAGTAGATTCTTGGGTATTTTAAACATGTTCTTATTGCTGTTTGGGCTCCCCTTGTGGCTCAGCTGGTAAAGAATCTGCCTGCAATGTGGGAGACCTGGGTTTGATCCCTGGGTTGGGAAGATCCCCTAGAGACGGGAAAGGCTACCCACTCCAGTATTCTAGCCTAGAGGGTTCCATGCACTGTATATTCCATGGGGATGCGAAGGGTGGGACACGGCTGAGCGACTTTCACTTTCACTGTTGTGGTTTAGTTGCTAAGTTGTGTCCGACTCTTTTGTGACCCCATAGGCAGGCTGTAGCCTGCCAGGCTCCTCTGTCCATGGGATTTCCCAGGCAAGAATACTGAAGTGGGTTGCCATTTCTTCCTCCAGGGGATCTTTCCGACCCAGAGATTGAACCCAGGTCTCCTGCATTAGCAGGTGGATTCTTTCCTGCTGAGCCACCAGGGATCACTGTTTCCCAAATTATTGGAGGATTTTACACCCTGGGATGCACTTCACTTCAGAATCAAGTGAGGCAAACATTGAACTTTCAGATTCCCGGGCCTCCTCCTCTGGCAATTTGAGTTTCTCAGGTGTGATATGCAGCCCTGGGATCTCTATGTTTAACAATGTCCCAGGGGATTCTGAGATTTGAGCAATCTTTAGAAGCATATGAAAGTGAAAGTGTTAGTCATCCGGTTGTGTTCGACTCTTTGCAGACCCATGGATAGTAGCTCCCCAGGCTCCTCTGTCCATGGAATTCTCCAAGCAAGAATACTGGAGTGGATAGCCATTCCCTTCTCCGGGAGATCTTCCTGACCCAGGGATCAAACCCCGGTCTCCTGTACTGCAGGCAAATTTTTTACTGTCTGAGCCATCAGGGAAGCCTAGAAGCATAAATAAGTAGTCAAAATTTTCCTTTCTTTCTCCTAAGTTTTTGCAAACATTTAAAAACTGACATCCAAAATGTTTTTGTCATAAGTGTAAACACTGCAAAGGATGAAGCTTTTGGCGTACAATAAAAATAAACCCTTTAAGTAAATAAGACTAGGAATTCCCTGGCAAACCAGTGGGTGGTGCTCAATGCTTTCACTCTGGTGACCTGGGTTCAGTCCCTGGTCAGGAAACTTAAGATCCTGCAGGAAGTCGCATGGTGTATTCAGAAATAAATAAAACTGTTAATATCATGCTTTCAAATATATCCAGAAGAATGTAAATAGCATAGAGTTTTTAAAAGTATTTATTTTTATTTACTTATTGGCTGCCTGGGGTCTTAGCTGTGGCATGCAGGATCCTTTGTTGGGTCCACTGCCCTCTGGCATGTGGGATCCTAGTTCCCCAACCACAGATCGAACCCACGTTCCCTGCACTGGAAGGCAGAGTCTCAACCACTGGACCACCAGGGAAGTCCCTAGCCTTGGGTTTTGATACTCACCAACTTTGGAGAAGGACATGGAAACCCAATCCAGTATTTTTGCATGGAGAATTCCATGGATAGAGGAGCCTGGCTGGCTAAAGTCCATGGGGTCGCAAAGAGTCAGACAGGACTGAGCGACTAGGCACAGCACTCAGCATCAACCGGCTTAACAGAGTGTACAACCAGCTCTTTCTAATGGCCAGGATTTTTTTTTCCTGCTTCATTGAGATGTAATGGACATATATTGTGTAAATTTAAGGTGAACACGTCTTGATTTGATAAGAAAGGCATTTTTGATGTTACATCTGGTTACAGCACTTGAGATCACGTTCATTAGCGAACTTCATTTTTGTTATAATTCAGTGACTCTGTTACCTTATAAGGAATGGAAATACACATATTTCTTCTCTGAAACCCTCCCTCCCCTTAAGAATCTGTGTGCAGAGGGCTGTAAAGGCAGTGGGAGGGAAAGCTTGAGATATAATCTTGGTGGTGCAAAGGGGAAGGAGAGAGAAGAGGGGGAGTGTGGGAGGAAGGGAGGAGGGGGACCAGGGTGTGGCCTGACACACCTGTCGTGGTTTAAGGAATCATGAGCCCCTGCCTAGAAAAGCTCCTGCGGTTCTCAGTGAGGACCCCGGGAATCCAGCGGGTGCTGAGACTTCAAGTGCAGATCACTTGGGAGGAAGCTTGCCTCCTGCCCCCTCACCCTGCCTCCCCGCCCCCCAACCCAGCCCCCTTGCCCCTGGAAGAGAACAGGGGTTTGCTGTTTGCAGCTGGAGAATTTTCTAGCATTGGAAGAGGACCCCTGCCTTTTTAGGTTCCTGACAGCAGCCTGAGCTCTGTTGGAATAGCTGTGTGGACCACCTTCCGCTGCCCTTAAGCTATTGAACCGAAAATAACTACTAAAGACGAAGATAAATTGGAGATAAGGTGGTGGGCCTCTGGATGCCAGAGAGGTTAAGTGGGGACTCTCACCACACTGAGACCTGGAAAACAGCCCCTGGGCGGGGCCCTGAAGCCCCACCCACATTCTTTCCTCTCTCTAGCAATTTGGTAGAAAGGTTTCTAGTTGAAAGATCCTATGGGGAAAAACTGGTTCAGAAACCTGATTGGAGCCCAGTTTGGATACTATGGATTGGATTATAAAGGGCTTTAAAAGGCTTGTAATCTCTTGATCCAGCCTCACTGAGAAAAGGCTTTTGGAGAGCCAGGTAGGAGTTCCACGGACACAGAAAGTGGTGCTGGTATTTCCAGAGAAATCTCTCTGGGACGTGGAGACAGAGACACTCCAGCTTCACCCTTAGCTGCACAGAGTCAACTGGACTTCAGGAGCTGGTGAGCCATGGGGTTTGGAATGCTTCATTTTGTTCTCTGCAGCCATGAGTCTGCAAAATTTCTCTGTAAAGGGCTAGATAGTAACCAGGCATTCAGGGCCACGCGGTCTCTGCCATTAGCAGTGTGAAACAGCCTTGGGCAGCGGCAAATGATCACGGCTGTGTTCCAATAAAACTTTATTTGTGACACTGAAATTTAGATATCATGTAATTTTTACATGTCACAAAATATTCCTTTGTTCCCCCCAAATTAAAAAAAATGTAAAAATATTAAACGTATTTTTAAAAGTTAAAAAAAACTAAAACATAAAAATCATTCTTAGCTTGCTTGTTGGTAGAAAAATACAAACAGGAGGCAAGCCAATTTGTCAATCCCTGTCTAAACCATTTGCCTATATAATGCAGCTAGCAACCCATTAGTGACTTGTGACATGAACTTAGTAGGCTGGATTCTGCTTATGAAAAATAGAAATTTCCATTAAATCTCAGATGACATCAGCTGTAAGATACAACATTATTCTTTTTTTTTTTTTTTGGCCACCCCCTGTGGCATGTGGGATATAGGTCCCTGACCAGGGATTGAACCCATGCCCCCTGGAGTGGAAGTGAGGAGTCTTAAATATTGGATCACCAGGGAAGTCCCACAAGCAGTATTTTTCATACCACTATAAAATTATATATATATTTATATACATATGTATGCATGTGTCCTCAGTTGCTTCAGTCATGTTTGACTCTTTGCAGCCCTCTGGACTGTAGCCCACCAGGCTCCTCTGTGCATAGGAGTCTTCAGGCAGGAATACTGCAGCGGCTTGCCACGCCCTCCTCCAGGGGGTCTTCCTGACCCAGAGGTGGAAGCTGAGTCTCTTGCGTCTTCTGCGTTGGCAGGAGGGTCCTTTACCGCTAGGGCCACCATTCACACACAGCCAAACAAACTATGACATGCTGCTGATGAAACGTGATCTGGTATCGGAAATGGTCACAGGTAAACTTTAGAATGTCCCTTAATGTCCATGAAACGTGTTAATGGCATGGAAGCTGTCAACAAATGTATTAAATGGAGACAAATTGTGTTACAAACCTTTTATTTCAGTGAGCACCACCGCCCCTGTCCGCATCCAGCTGCATACTGGCTGACTTTCTCCCTTGCATGATAGTTTTAAATCATTAAGATTTGGATTTCATTAAATGCTTGGAGAAATCGCTTCTCAGCCTTCTGGCTAAGATCAAGTGTAAGTACCTGGGGAGCTAGGAATGAGTGGGTCGAGCCTGTGGTCCAGATAAATGATCGTATTAGTAACAGTTACTGTTTATTTATGCAGCAGACATGTAGCACTGCCAGATGCCACATGTTGTTCTAGAAACAAAAATACAGTCACCCAAGAGCTCTGGAGGTGAATATGGCATGTGAGTTGGGGGAGGCTATGGTTTCTGACATCATGGTCAGGGAAGCCTGGCAGAGAAACTGTGGACCGAGGCAGGTCAGGAGCTGGGCGGCCGCACTTGAGACAGCGTCCAAGGCAGGGGAGGAGCAGAAGTCCGGAGAAGGCCCGTCCTCTCTGCTCGGTGCCCTTGCGAGATTGGGTCCGGAAAACCTGCACCCTCAGTTACCAAAGTCCATGGCTGCTCAAGTCCCTTATATAAAATGGTGCAGTCTTTTCATGTAACTTAAGGGGATGCTCCCGAATGCTTTAAATCATCTCCACATTCCTTATAATACCTAATACAATGTCGATGCTGTGTAAATAGCTTCAAGTACAGTGTAAATGCTATATATATATATATAGTTGCCAGCATGAAGCAGGTTCAAGTTTTGCTGTTGGAACTTTCTGGAATTTAAAAAAAAATATTTTTGATCCATGTATAGAGTCTGGTGCCTTCTGGACTCACAGAATGGAGGGAGTGAGGGGCACCCCCAAGGGACAGCTGGGGGCTCTTTTGGACATTTTATGTTGGTCAGCATTTCTGAGTGAGAGTGGAGATCTGTAAGCAAGATGGTGCCTACCAGCTCTCCTGCAGAGTTTAACAGGAGCGCTGGGGCCACCATGGAGAGACAAGGCAAAAGTGGTGGCTGGAGAAGGAAGTTTAACACGGTCATGTCACTTAACTGAGTTTGAGATGTTTCCTTATGTCTAAGGGTGTTAGTAGGTATCTCAGTGTTTCAGCCGATGATTAAATCAGGTACTAATTTTGTCTTTTGAAAGAACTATCACCACTTATCTGCAGAGAATAAGTTCCAAGACCCCCAGCGGACATCTGTAACTTCACATAGTATCAAACCCTATATACACAATGGTTCTTCTATACAAACATACCTGTGATGCAGTTTATTTTATAAAAGCACAGTAAGAGATTGGCAACTGCCTAATAATAACAGGAAAGTGAAAGTGAAGTCACTCAGCCACGTCCGACTCTTTGCGACCCCATGGACTGCAGCTTACTACGCTCCTCTGTCCATGGGATTTCCCAGGCAAGAATTCTGGAGTGGGCTGCCATTTCCTTCTCCAGAGGATCTTCCCGACCCAGGGATCGAATCCGGGTCTCCCGAATTGTAGGCAGACACTTTACCATCTGAGCCACCAGGGAAGGTGTAATAATAACATAGAACAATTATAACAATATACTTTTATACAAGTTTTGTGAATGTAGTCTCTATGTAAAAAATATTACTGTACTAATTTAGAGGGTTTTTTTTTCACCCTAACTAAGCACTGACTATGCTCTGTGACCATAACTTTTGCAGTTTGAGGTTTGAGAGCAAAACTAACCCAGATTTCTTTTCTCTTCTTCACATTCACCACAGATCTTAGCAACCTCAGCATACAATTTTTTCTCTTTTTATATCAAATTGAGAACTTCTATCTTTTCGCTTAAAGGAAGCACTTAATGGATTCTCTCTGGTATATCTAAATTGCCAGCATCACTCCACTTATGCTTTGGGGCCATTATTGAGTAAACTAAGGGTGACTTGGTCACAAGCCCTGTGATATCTCAACAGTCACTGTGGTAACCGAGTGACAGACGGGTGGGATGTGTAGGAACGATTCACATTCTGGGCAGGAGGAAGCAGGATGGTGTGAGATTCCAATCACACTACTCAGAATGACATGCACTTTAAAACTTACTAGTTATTTATTTCTGGAATTTCCCATTTAATATTTTTGGTGAACAACTGAGGGTTAACTGAAACCACAGAGAGTGGCCCCTGAGATCAGAGGTGATGACCTTGTCCTGTGGTTGCCTTTAGGTGGAAAAAGCACTAGAAGAAGGGGCCACTTGAAGCCAAAAGTGATTGTAAAATGGCCCATCTCTTCCCGTGTGAGGAAGCACAAGCACCACCACAACCCGAGCAAAAGACCAGAGGGTCCAAAACCAGAGATGAGGACGCTGACAATGCTGAGGTCATCTTTGTTGGCGTGGAGCACGTCAATAAGGATGCTGAAACCCTCTTTGTCAGAGTGATTTCAAGTTCAAAGCCAGTCATTTCTAACATTTTGAACAGAGTGACCAGGGACTCATCTTCAAGAAGAAAGAAGGGCCACGTGAGTCCAGATCCCTCCTGCACGTTGCAACCTGCAAATCTCAGGAGCCCAGCATCAGAGCCAGCGGCCATCTCCCCAGCTTCTCAGTCTGAATGCGGAGGAAGAGACAGTCCTGTTATTTTCGAGCCTTCTTCTAAACCTGATTATAAAACGAACTCTCTGCAAGCCGTGCTTCACAATTCAGAATTGCTCTCTCCGCGGTCTCACTGTCTATCTGGAGCTGTTCTCTCATTAGGAGGCAAGGATGAAAGTCCTCTTAATTCAAAGCGATGTTCCACTTCAGATGTAAATTTTAACGGTGGGAATCCCAAAAGACCTAAACTCAACAATGGAATCCCAGGGGGACCTGCCTCCACCATGCCCCCTCCAGGAATCTCTCCTACGAAGAACACGATTATGACCTTGGAAGATCTCCCGACCTCACCGAGCCATGTTCACGGTGGGGCCTCATTTTCACGGACTCACGCAAATGACCAGGCATGCTTCAGTCTTATGGATCCAGACAGAACACGTGGTTTGGAAAGGCTGGAGAAAACAGACTTTTTGTCTCTAGCAAGTCAGAGCAAGACTGTTGATCCCACGAAAGGAAATCTAATCATGTTGCTTGATGACTTTTACTATGGACAGCATACAGGAGACGGGCAGCCAGAACCGAAGACTCACACAACCTTTCAATGCCCCAGCTGCTTGAGAGTTCTCAAAAATGTCAAGTTTATGACCCACGTGAGGAACCATCTGGAGCTTGAGAGGCAGAAGGGTGACGGCTGGGAAACCCACACCACCTGCCAGCGCTGCCGCGCCAGTTCCCCACCCCGTGCCAGCGGCAGTGTTACGTGGAAAGTGTCCACGCTTCCCGGGAGCCCTCCGCGGTCTGTCAAATCTGTGAATTGTCCTTCGAAACAGATCAGGTTCTCTTAGAGCACATGAAGGACAGTCACACACCTGGCGAAATGCCCTATGCGTGCCGCGTTTGCAGTCACAGGTCATCAGCCTTCGCCGACGTAGAGGCGCATTTTAGAACGTGGCATGGAAACACGGACAATTTGCTGTGTCTGCTTTGCCTCACAATTTTCAAACTGGCGACCCCCTTCGTAAATCACGCTTGGAGGCACTGGAACAAGAGGGTCTTTCCGTGTTCCAAGTGCCGGCTACAGTTTCTAAACCTGAAGGAGAAGGCAGAGCACCAGAACAAGAGTCATCAGTCATTCAAAACGCCAGCGCAATTGCGAGGGCTGCCTCCTGAGACAGAGGTCACGATCCGGACTTCAGTTCAGCTGGGACTGAGAGAGACAGCATCCATCACTGTGAGGAGCACTGACTCCCAAGCACCACCCAGAAAAACTACACAGAAGATGACCACGAACACAAAATATTCCAGACGTCTTGCAGCAAGGGATCTGGCTAAAAGTTGTGCTCTGCCCACCTCCGGAAATTCGAAACAGCCCTATTGAGGTTCAGTTGGCTATACACAAAGACCCTGCCTGGCTTTTGTTCTTGTTCAGTTGCTCAGTCGTGTCTGACTCCCTGTGACCCTATGAATTCAGTACGCCAGGCTTCCCTGTCCATCACCATCTCCTGAAGCTTGCTCAAACTCATTCCATTGGGTTGCTGATGCCATCCAACCATCTCGTCCTCTGTCACCCCTTCTGCTCCTGCCTTCAATATTTCCCAGCATCAGGTTTTTTTTTTTTTTCCCAGTGAGTTGACTCTTCCCATCAGGTGGCCAAAGTATTGGAGCTTCAGCATCAGTTCTTCCACTGAATATTCAGGGTTGATTTCCCTTAGGATTGATTCCTTGGATCTCCTTGCAGTCCAAGGGACTCTCAAGGGTCTTCTCCATTCTCCAGCACCACAGTTCGAAAAGATCCATTCTTCAGCACTCAGCCTTCTTTATGGTCCAGCTCTGCCATCTGTATCTGACTACTGGGAAAACCATAGCTTTGACTTTATGGACATTTGTTGGCAAAGTAACGTCTCTGTCTTTTAATACGTTGTATAGGTTTGTAACAGCTTTTCTTCCAAGGAGTGAGCATCTTTTAATTTCATGGCCTCAGTAACCATCCACAGTTATTTCAGAGCCCAAGAAAATAAAGTCTGGCTTTACCGTAACTGAAGTTGTACTTGCTTCATCTCTCTACCATCAGGTAGCTTTGAAATCTCCATGTTCCTTCCTGGACACTCTCTGCTCCCCAAAGTAACCACTTCTCTGACCTCTAGCACCAGGGATTCATTTTTCTATGTTTTAAAATTTAAATAAATAGAACCAGACAATACAGTTTCTGTTCCCCTGGTCTTGGTTTTCTTTTAAATAAGTGAGATGCATCCTTATTGTATGTAGCTGTGGAATATTCTTTTTCATTGCTGGGTAGAATTCCCTTGGATGAATGGGCATAGTCTTATATGTCCATTTTACTGTGCCTGAAATGTGAGGCTCTTATTTTGCCTTTTTGAATAAACCGCCTATGAACCTGTGTGTGTCTTCCATAGTCACTTCTCTAGGATAGCTATATCTGCATGTCTAGATATGAGATTCTCGGATAATGCACGTGGTAGTAGTTTAGTTGCTAAGCCGTATTTGACTCTTGCAACCCCATAGACACTAGCCCACCAGGCTCCACTGTCCATGGGATTTCCCAGGCAAGAATACCACAATGGGTTGGCATTTCCTTCTCCAGGGGTTTTTCCTGACCCAAGGTTCAAACCTGGGTCTCCTGCATTGCAGGCTGATCTGTCACTGACTGAGCCATTCTAATAAGCAGGTACAGTCAAATGCTTTTTCAAAGTGATTGAAGCAATGTGTATTTCCGCTAACATTATTGACATTTCCACTTTTATCAGACCCTTGGCACTGTCAGTCTGTTTCATCATATAACTGAACAGGACCCTGCAGGGCTTTCCCAGGGACAGACCATGTCCCCCCACACCCCCCCTGCCCTGTTCCTGCAATGTACCCTGTCTCTTATTTGTAGGAAAACTTTAGGTCCTAGACCTTCCATGAGTTTCCAAGAACAAGTATAACTAGAACTGAAAAACTGCAGAAACAAAAAAATCAAGCAAGACAAACAATAATTTGTTGTTGTGCAGTCGTGCTCACTCTTTGCAACCCCATGGACTGCAGCACACCAGGCTTCTCTGTCCTTCACCTGGACAGCAAGCTTCTCCTGGAGCTTGCTCAAGCTCAAGTCCATTGAGTCTGTGATGCCATCCAACCATCTCATTCTCTGTCATCCCCTTCTCCTCCTGCCTTCAATCTTTTCCAGCATTAGGGTGTATTCTAATGAATCGGCTGTTCCCATAAGGTGGCCAAAGTATTGGAGCTTCACTTTCAGCATCAGTCCTTCCAGTGAATATTCAGAGTTGATCTCCTATAGGACTGACTGGCTTGATCTCCCTGCAGTCCAAGGGACTCTCAAGAGTCTTCTCCAACACCACAGATCAAAAGCATCAGTTCTTTGGTGCTCAGCCTTCTTTATGGGCCAAGTCTCACATCCATACATGACTAGTGGAAGAACTATAGCCTTGACTACATGGACCTTTGTTGGCAAAATAATGTCTCTGCTTTTTCATATGCCATCTAGGTTTGTCACAGCTTTTCTTCCAAGGAGCAAGCATCTTTTAACTTCATGGCTGCAGTCACCATCTGCAGTGATTTTGGAGCTCAACAAAATAAAGTCTGTCATTGTTTCCATTGTTTCCTCATCTATTTGCCATGAAGTGATGAGACCTTTGACCGTGTGGACAACAACAAGCTCTGGAAAATTCGGAAAGAAATGGGAATACCAGCCCACCTGACCTGCCTCCTGAGAAATCTGTGTGCAGGTCAAGAAGCAACATTTAGAACTGGACATGGAACAACAGACTGGTTCCAAATAGGAAAAGGAGTACGTCAAGATTGTATATTGTCACCCTGCTTATTTAACTTATATGCAGAGTACATCGCGAATGCTGGGCTGGATGAAGCACAATCTGGAATCAAGATTCCTGGGAGAAATATCAACAACCTCAGATATGCAGATCAGTTCGATTCAGTTCAGTCACTCAGTTGTGTCCGACTCTTTGTGAACCCATGAATTGTAGCACGCCAGGCCTCCCTGTCCATCACCAACTCTCAGATCTTGCTCAGACTCATGTCCATCAAGTTGGTGATGCCATCCAGCCATCTCATCCTCTGATGTTCCCTTCTCCTCCTGCCCCCAATCCCTCCCAGCATCAGAGTCTTTTCCAACGAGTCAACTCTTTGCATCAGGTGGCCGGAGTATTGGAATTTCAGCTTTAGCATCTGTCCTTCCAAAGAACACCCAGGACTGATCTCCTTTGGAATGGACTGGTTGGATCTCCTTGAAGTCCAAGGGAGTCTTGGACTTAGAGTCTTCTCAAAGAGTCTTCTCCAACACCACTTGAAAAGCATCAATTCTTTGGCGCTCAGCTTTCTTCACAGTCCAACTCTCACATCCATACATGACCACTGGAAAAACCATAGCCTTGACTAGACGGACCTTTGTTGGCAAAGTAATGTGTCTGCTTTTCAATATGCTATCTAGGTTGGTAGATAACTTTCCTTCCAAAGAGTAAGCGTCTTTTAATTTCATGGCTGCAATCACCATCTACAGTGATTTTGGAACCCCCCAAAATAAAGTGTGATACTGTTTTGACTGTTTCCCCATCTATTTCCCATGAAGTGATGGGACCAGATGCCATGATCTTCATTTTCTGAATGTTGAGCTTTAAGCCAACTTTTTCACTCTCCTCTTTCACTTTCATCCAGAGGCTTTTTAGTTCCTCTTCACTTTCTGCCATAAGGGTGGTGTCATCTGCATATCTGAGGTTATTGATATTTCTCCCGGCAATCTTGATTCCAGCTTGCACTTCTTCCAGTCCAGCGTTTCTCATGATGTACTCTGCATATAAGCTAAATAAGCAGGGTGACAATATACGGCCTTGACGTACTCCTTTTCCTATTTGGAACCAGTCTGTTGTTCCATGTCCAGTTCTAACGTTGCTTCCTGACCTGCATACAGATTTCTCAAGAGGCAGGTCAGGTGGTCTGGTATTCCCATCTCTTTCAGAATTTTCCATAGTTGATTGTGATCCACACTGTCAAAGGCTTTGGCATAATCAATAAAGCAGAAATAAATGTTTTTCTGGAACTCTTTTGCTTTTTCCATGATCCAGCGGATGTTGGCAATTTGATCTCTGGTTCCTCTGCCTTTTCTAAAACCAGCTTGAATATCAGGGAGTTCACGGTTCACATATTGCTAGCCTGGCTTGGAGAATTTTGAGCATTACTTTACTAGCATGTGAGATGAGTGCAATTGTGCGGTAGTTTGAGCATTCTTTGGCATTGCCTTTCTTTGGGATTGGAATGAAAACGGACCTTTTCCAGTCCTGTGGCCATTGCTGAGTTTTCCAAATTTGCTGGCATATTGAGTGCAGCACTTTCACAGCATCATCTTTCAGGATTTGAAATAGCTCTACTGGAATTCCATCACCTCCACTAGCTTTGTTTGTAGTGATGCTTTCTAAGGCCCACTTGACTTCACATTCCAGGATGTCTGGCTCTAGATTAGTGATCACACCATCGTGAGTATCTGGGTCGTGAAGCTCTTTTTTGTACAGTTCTTCTGTGTATTCTTGCCACCTCTTCTTAATATCTTCTGCTTCTGTTAGGTCCATACCATTTCTGTCCTTTATCAAGCCCATCTTTGCATGAAATGTTCCCTTGGTATCTCTAATTTTCTTGAAGAGATCTCTAGTCTTTCCCATTCTGTTGTTTTCCTCTATTTCTTTGCATTGATCACTGAGGAAGGCTTTCTTATCTCTTCTTCCTATTCTTTGGAACTCCGCATTTAGATGCTTATATCTTTCCTTTTCTCCTTTGCTTTTTATTTGTAAGGCCTCCTCAGACAGCCATTTTGCTTTTTTTGCATTTCTTTTCCATGGGGATGGTCTTGATCCCTGTCTTCTGTACAATGTCATGAACTTCATTCCATTGTTCATCAGGCACTCTATCTATCAGATCTAGGCCCTTAAATCTATTTCTCACTTCCACTGTATAATCATAAGGGATCTGATTTAGGTCATACATGAATGGTCTAGCGGTTTTCCCTACTTTCTTCTATTTAAGTCTGAATTTGGCAATAAGGAGTTCATGATCTGAGCCACAGTCAGCTCCCGGTCTTGTTTTTGCTGACTGTATAGAGCTTCTCCATCTTTGGCTACAAAGAATATAATCAATCTGATTTCGGTGTTGACCATCTGGTGATGTCCATGTATGGAGTCTCCAACAACATGTGTTGTTGGAAGAGGGTGTTCGCTATGACCAGTGAGTTCTCTTGGCAAAACTCGATTAGTCTTTACCTTGCTTCATTCCGTATTCCAAGGCCAAATTTGCCTGTTACCCCAGGTGTTTCTTGACTTCCTACTTTTGCATTCCAGTCTCCTAAGATATGCAGATGATACCACCCTAATGGCAGAAAATGAAGAGCCTCTTGATGAGGGTGAAAGAGGAGAGTGAAAAGGCTGGCTTAAAACTCAACATTCAAAAAAGGAAGATTGTGACATCTGGTCACATCACTTCATGGCAAACAAATGGAAAAAAAGTGGAAACAACAGCAGATTTCATTTTCCTGGGCTCTAAAATCACTGTGGACGGTGAATGTAGCCACAAAATTAAAAGAAGCATGCTCCTTGGAAGAAAAGCTATGACAAACATAGACAGCATAAAAAAAAAAGCTAAGGCATCACTCTGCTGACCAAAGTTCTTATAGTCAAAGCTATGATGGCTCAGAATTCACTTGCAATGTGGGAGACCTGGATTCGATCATGGGAAGGACATCCCTGTAGTCCAGTGGTAAGACTCCGTGCTCCCAAATTAGGGAGTCCTAGTTCTTTCCTGGTCAGGGTATTAGATCCCACACACTGCAACTAAACATACCAGAGTAAGCTAAGGAGGTATCTGTAGCTTTTCGGTATATATCCTCATGCAATTTGGTATCCTATATGAGAAGATGAAACTGGAAAAGAACATTTGTGGAAAAACTGGTAAAATTTAAATAAAACCTGGAACGTAGTTAAAGGTACCCTACTGAAAGATGCTGGAATAATTGTGAGGCTTAAAGGAGGTCATTTCACATATACATTTTAGACATTGCAAGTATTTTCTGTACATCACACCCACTTCATTTTGACTTCACCGGAATGGAAATCTAAAGTATGATATACTTAACTGAACGGAAATCTTCAAATACAAAGGATCAATAAAATTTAGGCTGTGTGATCTGACCATAATGCAATAATGAGAAATTGACAAAGAAACATCTTTTAAAATGCCATTCATTTGGAAAATATCAATAAATATACTAATACATAATGTGTATCTCCATGGAATTTTCAGGCAAGACTACTGGAGCAGATTGCCATTATTTTCTCCAGGGGATCTTCCTGACCTGGGATCAAACCTGGGCTTCTTGTGTCTCCTGCATTGGCTGGCAAGTTCTTTACCAGTTGAGCGACTAGAGAAGCCCATATAATATGTAACCTTTGTCTTAAGAAGAGAATATTAGGATATACTTGGAAGTGAATGATAATGAACATACTATTCGGCAAAAATTGTGGGACAATTTGTTAAATTTGTATGGGGAAATGATGGAAACAGTGACAGACTTTATTTTCTTGGGGTCCAAAATGATTGTGGATGGTGACTGCAGCCATGAAATTAAAAGATATTTGCCCCTTGGAAGAAAAGCTATGACAAACCTAGACAGCATATTAAAAAGCAGAGACATTACTTTGCTGACAAAGTTCGTCTAGTCAAAGCTATGGCTTTTCCAGCAGTCGTGTATGGATGTGACAGTTGGATCATAAAGAAGGCTGAGTGCCAAAGAATTGATGCTTTTGAACTGTGGTGCTGGAGAAGACTCTTGAGAGTCCCTTGGACAGCAAGGAGATCAAACCAGTCAATCCTAAGGGAAATCAACCCTGAATATTCACTGGAAGGACTGATGCTGAAGCTGAAGATCCAATACTTTGGCCACCTGATGTGAAAAGCCAACTCATTGGAAAAGACCTTGATGCTGGGAAAGACTGAGGGCAGGAGAAGTGGGCAGCAAAGGATGAGATGGTTGGATAAACTCAATGGACATGGGTTTGAGCAAACTCCAGGAGATAGTGAAGGACGGGGAAGTCTTGTGTCCTGCATGCAGTCCATGGGGTTGCAAAGAGTCCTACATGACTGAGGGAGTGAACAACAACAAATTAAGGTAAATTTATAGCATTACATATAAGAGAAATGAGAGTTACAAATAACTATCTCAAAAAGTTGTAAAGATGAGCAACAGAACAAACTTATAGCGATAAGAAGGAATGAAATTAATAAAGAATGAAAAATGAATATAATAGAGAAGAAAATATTGTAACAAAACCAAAACTTTATTCCCCCATATGACTACTAGGAGACTTCCAGCAGAACAGGGCATTTAACAAAGACTCTGTAAAGGGCCAAAAAAGAAATACTTTAGCCTTTGCGAATATGATCTTTGGCGATTAATCAAGTTTGCAGCCATAGACAGTAACCAAAGGAACTGGCAAATCCCTGTTCCATCTTTAAGGACTCTGAAAATTGAATTTCACACAGTTTTCAAGTCAGAAAATAATATTCTTTTCGGTTTTCCTCAGCCATTAAAAAGTGTAAGGATCTAAAATTAAAAAAAGAAGTAAAGCTCATTTTCAGCTCAAAAACAGGGGCAGGCTGCCCTGCATCGATCCAAATGGAATTCCAAGAGGAGGGGCTTCAAGACCCAGGTGTACGGTCAAGTTCCTTAAGCAAGGGGCAGGTCACCCCTGAGGGCTGTGAGTGCTGGACACCATCACTGGACTCCCCTGGCAGACTCGGATGCCGCTCTCAGCCCTGTGCCCTGGAGACTGTGCAATCTGTTTTTTGTTTTCTTCTGTGAGCTGCGCAGTCTTGACAGACCCAAGACCCTTGAGCTTCAGGTTCAGCCTGACCGCGCCCCCAGCGGTTGCCGCCAGAGGTGCTAGCGCGCGCGCATGCGCCCAACTCGGCCTCGCGGCCAATCAGATGGCAGGCGCCGACACCTGGCAGCCAATCATCGGTGGCAGCGGGCGCGCCCGTAGGGGCAGCTGCGGCGGCGCCCCGGGCCTGAGGAGGCGTCGTCGCCTCAGGCTTAACCCGGGGACCGCCTAGGGCCAGGTGAGCAGCCGGGAGTTCTGGCACCGCCGCCAACGGGGACCGGTAAGGACTGGGGCGTGGTGCGGCCAAAGCGGTGCCTGAGGGCCGGGGGGGAGGGTTTCTCGGGTCCCCACGCGCGCGGGGCCTTGCTCGGCGGGGCGGCCTGTGAGGGCCCGCGGGCCCTCAGGAGGGAGCGTGCGGCCGGGCCCACAGACCCCGAGGCCCCTCTCGCCCTCTCCCCTTTCTAGTCTGGGCGGGCGCTGCTCTCCGGCAGCCTTCCTGCCCCGGGGGTGGGACGAGCCAGCTCGGGGGAAGGGCCTGTCGGCCCCCGGCCCCCGCCCAGGTCTCGAACCTAATATATTTAAATCCACACACAAAAATCTTCACGGCGGGTTTGTGACTCGGGCCCAACCCGGTTCTGGACCCAGGCAGTCAGGCGGGCGCAGCAAAAAAAAAAAAAAATCGATCTAGTGGCCTCTTCACTGTCGTTTTCCTGGTTGCTCTGCCTCTCCTCGGACTCCCCGGCCGCCCCTGTCCCTGGGGGCCCCGAGATTCAGGCCTTTGGTTCGGGAAGTTGGCAGATGAGGTATTTGTTTGTTACTGAGAGAAGGGAGGTGGGAGGAAGAAGCCCAGGGAAGAGGAGTTCACTCACTTGCTCTGGTTGAGTGTGAGACGCCTGGTCAGCATCCATCCCTAGGGTAGGACCAGGTAGGGCCTGGGGGGTGGAACATTCCCGGCACACGTGACTCACTCTGACCGTTCCCTCTGCCCGCCCCCAGGATGTGACCTTCTCCTGCCTGGGAAGTCTGAAGCGCTCGGGTTTTCAGTGTGCCTCTGAGGTAAGGTGACAGACGTCTTTACAGTAAGGGACAAAGTTGTGTCTTTCTTGCCTTCCGTTTTTCTCCTTTGATTCATGGGCTGACACGTTGCTGTTGAGAGAGAGTTCTCCTGATTGGGGATTAGCTGACCCTGATTGCGGGTGGTGACTTCAGGGCAATCCTGGTTTCAGGTCAGCCTGAAGCTCTCTCTGAGTTGAAACCTTAAAAACAGGCAGGGAGGCTGGTGGCTTGCTTTCTCCTGCCGTCTTGAAAGAAAAAAAGTAAGAGCACCGTGAGTTTTAAGCTGTGTAGAGCTGACCCCTACCACTCGGTGAGGCTAAAATTGGGCAATGCACATATCCTAAGGTTTTAGCTACAAAATCAAAGTAATGAAGGTGTGGGAGTTCCCTGGTGGCCTGGTGGTTAGGATTCTGGGCTTTCACTGCAGTGGTCTGGGTTCAATGTCTGGTCAGAGAATTGGGATCCCATAAGCCGAGCAGCATGGCCAAATGAATAAATGAATCAAGTGGTTCATTCAGAGAAAATGTGTTGTGATTTAACATGTTTACCAGGGATTACTTGCTCATTTCTGTATCCTTAAGGGCTTTATTTCATTAAGTAATTGAATTCCACTGGATGGCGGCGGGGGACCATCTGACTTCATTTCATGCCAGTAAACAAGATCATAGGTAGCTCTATGCCCAGCAACTTGTGCCTACAGCTCTGTTGTATAGTTATCTATTGCTGGTACAGCTTTGAACTTCACAGCATATCAATGTTGCCATGTTTTGTTTTGGTCACACCATGTGGCTTCATAGGATATTAGTTCCCCAACCAGGGTTCAAACACAGGATCTTGGCAGTGAGAGGGCTGAGTCCTAACCACTGGACTGCCAGGCAACTCCTGTTTTTACGTGTTTTGGTTTGTTTTGTGTTTTTTAATTTTTGCCATATTTATAGGAGAACTATTCTGTGTGTAAGTATGATGTGAATATTATAACTCGAAATGTTTGTGTTGTACATATTATCTCAAAATTGAATAGTTTGAAAGAACTTACATTTATTATCTCTTGATCTAGAATCCGGTTGGGTAGTTTAGCCTCAGGGTCTCTCCTGAGGTTGTAGTCAAGCTTTTATCTTGTTTGGCAACCTCTGAAGACTTGGCTTGTTGAGTCTAAGCTCTCTCACTTGGCTGTACTCATGAGGCCTCAGTTCCTCCCTCTGTGGGCCTCTCCAAGGGGCTGCTCATCTGGAGGCTGCTGTCTTTTCCCAGAATGAGTAATTCAGGAAAGAACTTCCACCCAAGATAAAGTGCAGAGTCTTTTTCAGAAGTTACACATCTTCACTTCTGTATTTGCGTAGTCTTACAGGTCAACCCTGTGAGAGTTTGAGAGAGAACTACACAGGGGTGGGAATATCAGGAGATGTGATTCACTTGGGGTCATCTTGAAGGCTGGCTACCATACCCATTAATCCAGCATGCCAACCTTTCTTCATATGATCTCAGTTCTGTTACTGTGAGCAAATTATTTGGCTTGTGTACACTTCTTGTGTGCTAGATCTACTCAATTCTTATTTATTCACTGATATTCTAGCAAGTCTCTTCTTTGTCCTGGATTAAGTTTTCTGTTTCTCTGGATGGTTCCCATCAGCAAACAGACTGACTATGATGTCACCTTTCGTTAAAAATCAGTCTTTTGGTGACACATCCTGCTTCTGCTTATTTATTTCATATTTGCTTATTATAGACTTCTACAGAGTTGTTTGTAGAATTTTTTATCTCCAATTCTCTCATTTTCCTTTAAATCCAGTCTTGTCAAGGTCACTAGTGAATTCCAAATGTTTAACTCAGAGGTCAATTTTTTAGTTTTTATTTTATTTAATTTATTAACAGCCTTTATCAGAGTAGTTCATTTCCTCCTCCCTGAAAAAAATTTTTCATTTTGGTTACAGAATGCTTCTCTTTCCTGCTTCTCTTCTACCTAAGTTTTCCCCCATACAATGTGTGACCTTTGTGTCTGGCTTTATTCAGATATCATATTTTCTTTTTAAATATTTATTTAGCTATGCAGCATGTGGGATCTTAGTTCCCAGCACAGGGATGGAACCTGTGCAGAGTCTTAAACACTGGGTCTCCAGGAAAGTCCCATAGTTTGTGTATTTTCAAGATTCATCCATTTCATGGATGTATAGCAGTGCATGTTTTTTTATGGCTGAATATGGTATATAAATATGGTATATGGCTTACATGTAGTCCATTGTGAGCATATACCACAGTTTATTTATCCATTCATCAATTAATGGGTAATATTTGGATGGTGTACTCTTTGTGGCTATTGTGAGTAATGTTGCTGTGAACATTGTTTTTTGCATGGACTTAACATTTTCAGTTTTTATGGATATATACAAAAGACTGAAATTGCTGGCTCATATGGCTACTCTATATTTCATTTTTGAGGTACTGACAAGCCACTTTTCCAAAGTGGTTGTACCATTTTACAGCAATTATATCAACAAAATATGAAGATTCCTTTTCTCCACATCCTCTGCAGCACTTGTTATTATTCCTCTTTTTGATTATAGCCAACCTAATGAGTGTGAAGCAGTATCTCACTGAGACTGATTTACATTTTCCTAATCATGTTAAGCAGTATTTTTTGTGATTGTTGGCCATTTGTATATCTTCTTTGGTGAAATGTCTATTCAAATTCTTTTCCTGGTTTTTAAATTTTTTTTCTTTTATTGTTGTGAAAAACATGTAACTTAAATTTTACCATTTTAACCATTTTTACATGGTAAGTATTTCACACACTTTGATCAGCCATTTTGGAGAAGGAAATGGCAACCCACTCCAGTATTCTTGCCTGGAGAATCCCATGGACAAAGGAGCCTGGTGGGCTACAGTCCATGGGGATGCAAAGAGTTGGACACGACTAATACACACACACACACACACACACACATAGTCACAGTGTTGTTTTGTTGTTGTTGTCATTGTGTTAGCTGTGCTGTGCAGCTTGAATGACAGTTCCCTGGTTGAGGATCATACCCAGGCCCCTGATAGGAAAGCGTGGAATCCTAACCTCTGAACTACCAGGGAATTCCTTATCACATTGTCATGAAACAGATCTCTCTCTATACCTTTTCATCTTGCAAAACTGAAACTCTATACCCATCACCTGTCCCATTAAACAACAAAAACTCTTTTCTTCCCTGTTTCCCTAGACCCTGGAATCCATCGTTCTTCTTTGTTTCTTTTCTATTGCTTGACTATATTAGATATTTCATATAAGTGGAAACATACAGTATTTATCTTTTTTATGACTGGCATATTTCATTTAGCTTGATGTCTTAAAGGATCATGCATGTTGTAGAATGTGGCAGAATTTCTTTTATATTAAATAATGTTTCATTGGATGTATATATCACACTTGATGGACATTTAGATGCTTCCACCTCTTAATTGTTGTGATTAGTGCTGCTGTGAGCATGGCTGTGCAAATATCTCAAGACCCCATGTTAACTTCTTTTGAATTTATATCCAGAAGTGGAATGGCTGAATCATGTGGTAGTTCTAGTTTTAATTTTTCAAGGAGCCTTTATACTCTTTTCTGTAGCAGTTGCACCATTTTAAAATCTATCCATAACACACAAGGATCCAGTTTCTGTACGTGCTTGCCAACAGTTGTCCTTTCCCTTCCTTCACCTTTCCTTTCCTTCATATGTAAACACACACACATGCACGCACAATTTTTTTCATATCCTTTTCCATTATTGTTTATCACAAATTATGAATATAGTTCCTTGTGCTATACAGTAGGATGTTTATATATTCTCTGTATTAATATTATAGTTTGCATCTGCTAATCACCAGCTCCCAGTCTATGCCTGCCCACCCTTCCCCTCTTGGTAATCACATAGTCTGCTCTCTATGTCTGTGAGTCTGTTTCTGTTTCATAGATAAGTTCATTTGTGTCATATTTTAGAGTCCACATGTCAGTGATACCATACGATATTTGTCTTTCTCTTTCTGACTTCCTAAGGATTCTTTTTAATGCTAGTGTAGATTGAAGTGTTTACTTAACTTCATTTTCAGAACATTTGTTGCTGTATAGAAATGTGATTGATTTTTAAAATATTTATCTTGTAGTCTGCAAGCTTTTTATTAGTTGTAATACTTGTGGTTTCTTCAGGATTTTCTATATACAAAAGTATGTTATCTCCAATATACTTTTACTTTTTCCTTTCCATTCTGAATGCTGTTTTTGGTTTTTTTTTAAAAACAACAGCAACTCCTTTTTCTTGACTGATTGCCCTGGTTATATAACTGCCAGTATAATATTGAGCCAAGGTGTGGAATAGACATCCTTAGAGGGAAAGCTTTCAGTTTTTCATTATTAAGTATGATGTTAGCTGTGGGTCTTTTACAGGTACCCTTTGATTGAGAAATTCTCTTCTGTCCTTAGTTATTAAGTGTTTTTTTTAACCCCTATTATGAAAAGGTGCTAGATTCAGGGAAATGCTTTTTCTGCAGGCAGATGTGGTTTTTGTCCTTTATTAAAATGGCATAATGTTGATTGACTTTCATATAATGAACCAACTTTGCATACCTCCATAAATCCCACGTGATCATGGTATATAATCTTTTTTATATGTTGTTAGATTTTGTTTGCCAGTATTTTGTTGAGGACTCTTGGCTCTATATTCATAAGGGATATCGGTTGTATGTGTGTGTGACGTCTCTGTCTGATATTGGTATCAGAGAAATACTGGCATCACTTTGCCTGCTATGTGGGGAAGAAACATGTGGAGTGAAGGATGAAGCATTGTTAGATTTAAGTTTAGTCAGGATTAGAGGGAGAAATTTAGGATATATCAGTGTGGAATTGGGGTAAGATTATCAAGAGAGTTCATTCTCAATTTGCTAGGCCTGTATTAAGTGCTTGACATTGAATTATGCTGTTTTGTTGACTATGTATAGATACTTTATACTTTGAATTTGCTACCTATTTTCTGTATTAACATTTAGGAAATTAGTATTTGTGAATCAGTTGTGATGTGCATTTAAGATACATTTTCTTCCAATTTTACTACAAAACAAGATACAGTTGAATAGCTGATGCTTTTTAAAAAGAGCTGTTAACCCTAAGTCTAAGAAATAAGCATTTTTGTCTTTAAGATACAGAAACACACTTATAAATTTGCCCAAAAAGATGCAGCTGGTGTGTGGTTAACTTAGAATTCCAGCTTAATCTTTTTTGACTCTGAAGTCCATGTTTCTAAACACTGTACAATAGTGCTTTTGTAAAAATACTCGTCCTTTACATGTGATTTCACCTAATGATCAGTGGTGGTGGTTTTTTTATTTTCTTTTTTTAAATAGAAGAGATTAAAGTCAGCATGGGACAAAGCTCTGATTCTAGAGTCATGTAGACTTGTAGTCATAGGTTTTTCAGCTGTCATTTTGTCTCTTTGACACTCAGTGTCTTTGTAAGATAAGGTTGTTTATAATTACCCTAGAGTTTTGGAGATAATCAAATAGCTCGTTTTTCTGTACTTAACTAATATGTAGTATGTTTATACTTAGGTGGCAGTTTGTATAAAGGAAGCACTGGGACTTGTGGCCACACCCTCCAAGAATAAAAAATATTTAAAATATGGAACCACCATGTATGTTATGTGAAGAAGACCAACAGCCAGAACCACAGAAAAGTGTAGGAGAAACCAAACAAGTAGATGATGAAGATGCTGAACTGATCTTTGTTGGAGTGGAACATGTAAATGAAGATGCTGATCTGATCTTTGTTGGGATGACCTCAGCTTCAAAACCAGTCGTTTCAAACATACTGAACAGAGTCACCCCAGGTTCATGTTCAAGGAGAAAAAGGTATGGTCACTTCAGGAAAGATAATGCTCACAAATTACAGCCTGTTAGTCATGTGACTCCTACATCAGAAGCAAAGACTGTCTTGCCAGTTTCTGACTCTGAATCAAGATCAACAGATAGTCCTATTATTATTGAGCCTTTGTCTAAACCTGATTATAAAAATATTTCGCCACAAATAGTGCCTAATAGCTTTTCAGAGTTACGTTCTTCTTTGATTACCTTCACAAGTTCATTGCAGCATCCAGTAGTAGAAACAGCAGTTTCTGCAGGAGATATGAATAAAAGTCCTCGTGTATCAAAGCGACTTTCCAGTTCTGAAACAAATAGCACAAATCCCAAAAGGCCTAAACTCAGTGATGGAATTACAGGGAAACATTCTTTAGCTTTGTCCCCTTCAGGTATTTTTCATACAGTGACTACTGAGCAGAGCACACCACACAGTGTTCATACCTCACTAAGCCATGTTCAGAATGGAGAACCTTGTCCAACAGCTTTTCCAAAGGACAGTGTTCATTGCAAGCCTGTAAGTCCTTTAGGGGAAAATGGACTGACAGAAACTGACTTTCCTAGTTTAGCAAGTCCAAACAAGATTGTTGATGCCACAGGAGGAAATCTGATTGTGTTACTTCGTGACTTCTACTATGGACAGCATATAGGAGATGGGCAGCCAGAACCGAAGACTCACACAGCCTTTAAATGCCTCAGCTGCTGGAAAGTTCTAAAAAATGTCAAGTTTATGAATCACATGAAGCACCACTTGGAACTTGAGAGGCAGAGAGGTGACAGCTGGAAAAACCACACCACCTGCCGGCACTGCCACCGCCAGTTCCCCACCCCGTTCCAGCTGCAATGTCACGTTGAAGGCGTCCACACGCCCCAGGAGCCCTCCGCAGTCTGTCAGATCTGTGAATTGTCCTTTGAGACAGATCAGGTTCTCTTGGAGCACATGAAAGACACTCATAAGCCTGGCGAAATGCCCTATGTGTGCCAGGTTTGCAATTACAGATCATCAGTCTTTGCAGATGTGGATGCACATTTCAGAGCATACCATGGAAACACTAAGAATTTGCTTTGCCCGTTTTGTCTCAAAATTTTTAAAACTGCAACACCATACATGTGTCATTATAGAGGGCACTGGGAAAAGAGTTTTCACCAGTGTTCCAAATGTCGGCTACAGTTTTTAACTTTCAAAGAGAAAATGGAGCACAAGACCCAGTGTCATCAAATGTTTAAGAAGCCTAAGCAGCTAGAGGGATTACCTCCTGAAACAAAAGTTGTTATCCAGGTATCACTGGAACCTCTTCAACCGGGATTGGTGGAAGTAGCATCCATTACTGTCAACACAGCTGATTCTGAACCATCACCCCCCAAATCTAAAAGTAGGAGTTCAAAAAAAACCCGTTAATTCTACTTTCAGTAAGTCTGAAGCAAGTATTTCAGTCAAAGTTAAAAACCCAATTAAAAACAAAAAATCCAAATTATAGCATTATTCAATAGTATCAAATATAGTGAAACCAGTGGGTAATTTGTGTGTGTTTTTTTTTTAATTAATGAAGTACAATTTTGTTTGATCTAAATGTTGAGATGTTATTTAAAAATATATTACCTGTTTTTCATATAATTGTCTTAACACATAAAAAGTATGTGTGTGTGCGTGTGTGTGAGAGAGAATGAGAAGGGGAGAGAGGAAAAGTAACAACCTATTTATTTTGGTATTTCGTTATTTGTATGTTCGAAAGCACTACTATACATATAATCTGTAGAGTGTTTTAGCAACGTGATTTTCAACTGTTTTCATGCCTTGAAGATCTCAGTATTAACTATATAGCCAGATTGGAATGGCTTTGTTATGGTATGGTCCTGTGTGCTGCTGAACTCTCCGAAGTGCCTCTGTTATGCTGATCTAAGATAACCTGGCTCCGAAAGCCTGGTGTGGAGAAGTTGATGGAGAAGCTGTGATGTGAGTTTGGACCAGACACAGGGGATTTAGTCAGCGGAGAGCTGTGGCTTCTTGTCCCAGTTGAGTAAGAGACACATATTCACTCCAGGCATGGAGCTGAGGCAGAAGGAACACTGTCTCAGAGTGTCTTTACCTAGCCCAGGGACAGCTAAGGAAGCCAGCCATTAAAATGCCTGTGTTTGGTGAGGGGCCCCTGCAAGCATCAAGCAGGCCCTGTGTATTATTGACTGCAGTTGGAGAAGCAGAGATAATAGAATGAGGCCTGGTGCCCGTGGACCTCCTGTTGAGTGATCAAAAGGGGAATTTGATTCATTCCGTCCCCTTTCCCATTTGGCTGGCCTTTAGTCACAGTGAAGTAGCCATATCTATCTCAGACACAGTAGTAAAGCAAGTTAAGATTCCCAAGGAAAAAAGCCTTGACGTCCAGTTTGATTTGTACTGGACCCATAGTTTTAACTGAAAAGGATCAAACACAGGGAATCTGTTCAGTTTATGAATTGGGGTAAATTTAGTTGTCTTACCCTTAAGCTACAATGGAGTTGTCCAAGAATAGTAAATGTAGTGGATAAAAATGGTCCAGGGTGATTAAACCCTTTATAGAACTTTTCCTTACCTTTTCCAGTTACATGTGTCTTACCCTGGTTGAACATGTGAAGATTTCAGTTTTGTATCTTATCTTGCCTTGGAGACAAATGTATTACAGTTAACAGTTAATTCTTTGAGTGTGTAATTTCCCAATTTATCAAACTAATACTGAGTTTCGGCCTTACTTGACACAGTCTGATGTGCAGGAATTGTCTCGTTTATTTCAGTAATTATCAGGTCATAGAGTTATTATCCTTCCTCTAATCTATCCAACTATCTAATCTGTGATTATACTTGTGGACACCTTTTTTCTTGCGGTCTCCAAGGGCTCTTTCACAGACCTGCAGGGTACCCTCTAAGTACTGGTTCCTGAACATCAGCACACTTGGCTGCCTCCGTGGGTTCCTGGAGTTGAGTCTCCTTAGGCATGTTTTAATGCCATCCCTTCTCCACTCTGGCAGATACCTAGCAATCTCTGTGCACCGTTCAAGGAACCTGGGATCCTGGCTGTAGGCCTGTGCCAGGAGAAATCTCTCCGTTTCCTCTTCCTCTTTTCCTCTTCCTTTCTCTGTTTCCTCTTTCCTTTTTGTCTCTCCCCACTTTTTTTTTTCTCCCTCCTCAATTTATTTAAATTCTCTAAGCTTTCACAAAATGCTGGAAAGTGATAATCACCAAGGGGTTAGTGTCCCTCTCAGAGCTGGAGAGGAAGGATGCAGATGACTAAGCTGTAGTTAGCATATTGTCTGCATTTTAGGTAATTTAGAGTATAAATTCTATTGTATTTATTTACTCAGTGCTTGATTGATTGATTTGCACTTTGAATATTTAGGCCTTTCCAGTTAGTTTGCTTGGGCCAAAGCACTTTGCTAAGTGTCAGCTTAAACCACTTTCTTTAGGTGTGTAGAAAGAGTGTGTGTGTGTTCTGGTCTCAGGTGAAAACTTCTATGTATAAATAAATGTGCAGACTTTTGCATACTTACCTCCTTTATTCTATTTCTGTAGTAAAAATATGAAATGTTTTAGTTACATGTTTTTATTGTTGCTTAGTATTATCAACACTGTTACTGTTGTTTGCTCTGAAGTATGCTCCTAAGGAGTACAAGTTGTTATTTATTGCCAACTAAAAACGTTCCAGTGATACGGTCCCTGACTACCTCCTCTCTTCCATTCTCTGTCCTTTTACTCTACTATTTTCCCCACTGGTGCACTGTTGTTGACAACACTGCCCTTGCTTTTCCTCAAGCAAATTCCATTTCTTCCCAATCCAAAGACTTTGCAGCTGCTGTTCCTCTGGAAATGCTCTTCCCCTAGGCCTGCATGGCTTGCTACCTCCCTTGTTTGAACTTCACCAATGTTAAAATCACACAATGAAATCTCCAACCTCCTCCCTTTCCTCCTCCTCCTTAAAGGCACTTTAAGTCTCTACCCTCTTCTTCCCTCTCCAGCCTAAATTTCCTAGATTTTCACACACACACACAAAAAAAAACTGAGAAGAGATAATAACATCAGGGCTTTGCATCTTAGAATTAACTTGAGTCAGTTTCTGTGCCTGCAAATAAAAGATAGTTAATAGTGAGTTCTTTCAGGAGCTTTCTCTGTTTTTCTATTGATACCTCTATATTTTTTTAAGGCAATGTCACTTTGTTTTGTTTACAAATGTATTGATTATCTGTCAAGATTACTATTTTGTTATTGCCCTTTGTGAATTTCCTTGTCTATTTTGCTTGTTCTTTCAGATAAAATTTATTATTTTATTAATGTTGCCAAAAAATTGTAAGTAAAATTAGTATTTATAGAAATAAAATGTTTTTTTTAAAATTATTTCTGCTGTCTTTTTACAAATAACATGGCATATTTTTAGATTTTTTATATAATCTTACTGTGTTGGCCAGGACTTCTAAACAGTGATGTGTAAATGGGTTTTCTTGTTCTTAGTACCATCAAAGGCAATGAGTATATGGCTTAATAAATTTCTATTTCTGTTTTTAGAATTTAAAGAGAATTGTTTTATTGGATAGTTTACAACATCTGTTGAGACATTTACTTTTCTTTCTTTCTCTCTTCCTTTCTTTTTCTTCCTTTCTTCCCCTATCTCTTTTCTTCTTTCTTTCCTTCCTTCCTCCCTTTCTTTCCCCAGGTTTTTGCTTGACTGGACCTTTCCTGAAACAAAAGTAATTCCACTCAGGGTTGAATATTATCCTTTTAGAATCTCATTCCATTTCTCATTTCTAGTATTGGAGTTAACTTCCTCTTCCCCTTATTAGATTTGCCACAGTTGTATCGATGTTTCTGATTTACTTTTTCCAAGAAGCAGCTCTTGTTTTATTATTCCAACAGGTTTTATTTTTGTTGTTTTCTGTTTTTGTTTCAAGTCATATATACCTTCTACTTTCTTTAAGATTTTTTTTATTGCCTTGTATTTTAAAAGCTTTCTTTACAGATTTTTATGGAAATATATTTGATTTACAATGTTGTGTTTCAGATGTATATCAGTGATTTAGTTATGCAGATACATATCTATTCTTTTTTAGGTTCTTTTCCATTATAGGTTATTACATGATACTGAGTATTTCTTTTTTTTTTTATAAAGGGTTTAGGACTTGACCTACCTTTATTTAAACAGCAGTTTTGTCTGAATCCCAAATATTTTTATGTATACCTTTTTTTAAATTAAAATTTCATTCACTATGATTTTTGGCAAGTTAATTCCAAAAATTTCACTATTTGCAAGCTGAATGTTTTAATTTATAGTTTATTGAGAATTCAATTTTCTTTGGAGCTCTGAGGGTATGTGTGTATATACACTGACATGTCTATATATACATCCTTCTCAGATTACTGCATGGGTTTTTTTTTTAAGATATATAATTATTTTAAAAGATATTTTCTGTTTGTATGGTAAAAACGTGAAAATGTTTTAATTCTAGAAATCTGTTCCCCAAAATTAATACAGTATAAAAAGTAAAGGTATAAACATATTCATTTGAGAGTAATTCCTAGTAACAGAACTTGGAAATGTTAAAAAATTATCCATAACACTTACTAAAGGTGGTAAGAAAAACTTTATTCAAGGTAAGAGTACTACACTGGGGTCTTATAATTAGGGAGAGATTGAGCTTAAGTCTGACTCCAGCAGGGACACAGCTGGGATTTACAGCTAAAGAACAGGGTGGGTCCACAGGGTTGCAAAGAGAGACTGGGAGCCTGAAAAGCAAGGAACAGCAACAGGGTGGGTGTCAGTGGATGGAAATTTACTAAGAGGACCCTAAGGGTGAGGGTGGGTTCTGGCTAAACTGAGGATCATTGCTGAGGCTAGGCAAGGCTGATAAGATACTGAGGTGAGTGATAAGGAATTTGATATGATACTGAGGGTGGTCAGATCAAGGGTGGGGTATTTTTTCTAAACTGACTTGGCAGATTCTGGCTAAAATTGGACTAAATGGACAGGCGCCCCTGGATAAAGACATTGCCCAAAGTTGGCAGTGCATTAATGAACTACTGCTGCATAATAAATTACCCCAAACTAACAGCTTAAAACAATATTATCTCATACTACTGCTGAAAGTTGGGAATCCAGGAGTAATTCAGCTGAGTGTTCTGGCTCAGGGTTTCATGAGATTTCTGTCATCTGAAGCCTTGACATGGGCTGGAGGATTTCCTTCCAAGATGGCTTACTCACATAGCTGTTGAAACCAGCTTCCTTGCTGGCTGTTGGGAGAAAGCCTCAATTCTTTCGCCTGGGCCTCTCTACTGGGCTACCTGAGTGTTCTCAAGATATGACTAACCTGGCTTCTAGAGTGAGTGATCCAAGAGGATGAGCAAGGAGGCTGCAGTGCCTTTTATGACCTAGTCTCAGACACTTCATTTTCACTTTTGCAATATTCTAACATTAGAAGTGAGCCACTAAGTCCAGCCCACATGTGAAGGGGAGTATAAGGTCCACCCTTGAAGGAAAGGATTTGTGGACATAATTTAAAACCACGTGGACACACATGGCCACAAACTGTTTACATACTTCTATGTCCAAAATGCACTTTCCTGCCAATGTTTTCAAAGATTTTATCCATTATAGCATTAACTTGAAGTTCAGGACCTTGTCATCTAAGTCATATCCAGATATGGATCAGGGTCCAGTTGTGCAGTATCTCAAGTCTTCAGTCACTCAGTTGTGTCTTACTCTTTGTGACCCCATGCACTGCAGCACACCAGGCTTCCCTGTCCATCATCATTCCAGGAACTTGCTCAAACTCAAGTCCATTGATTTGGTGATGCCATCCAACCATGTCATCCTCTGTCGTCCCCTTCTCCTCCTGCCTTCAATCTTTTCCTGCATCAGGGTCTTTTCCAATGAGTCAGATCTTCGTATCAGGTAGCCAAAGTATTGGAGCTTCAGCTTCAGCATCAGTCCTTCCAATAAATATGCAAGACTGATTTACTTTAGGATTGACTGGGTTGATCTCCTTGCAGTACAAAAAACTCTCAAGAGTCTTCTCCAACACAACAGTTCAAATTGTACAAGTGTAGTTCCTCTAGACCTGAGGATCTGTGAATAAAAGAGATGAGTTAATCTGCTCACTTTCCCAGCCAACATACAGTGGTGGGTCAGGCATAGATAACCATAGACACTCCTGTTCCAGAAAGGGGAGGGGAGATGGGAGTCAATAGTAGCAGTTCTGAAATCCCACAGGTTCTTGTTGGCAGTCTTTGATTAGGATTCAAGGCCTGGAAACTTCCTAGGCTTCAGTCTCTGAATTTTTAATTCTGCCCTCTGACATGATTCCTGTCCAAGGAGCGGTGATCAAAAACAACAGAGTGATCTCTGTTCGTTTCCAAGGCAAACCATTCAATATCACAGTAATCCAAGTCTATGCCCCAACCAGTAACGCTGAAGAAGCTGAAGTTGAACAGTTCTATGAAGACCTACAAGACCATTTAGAACTAACACCCAAAAAAGATATCCTTTTCATTATAGAGTACTGGAATGCAAAAGTAGGAAGTCAAGAAACATCTGGTTGCTGCTGCTGCTGCTAAGCTGCTTCAGTCGTGTCCGACTCTCTGTGACCCCATAGATGGCATCCCACCAGGCTACGCTGTCCCTGGGATTCTCCAGGCAAGAACACTGGAGTGGGTTTCCATTTCCTTCTACAATGCATGAAAGTGAAAAGTGAAATGGCTCAGTCGTGTTTGACTCTTCACGACTCCATGGACTGTAGCCCACCAGGCTCCTCCGTCCATCAGATTTTTGGAACTCTGCATTCACATGCTTATATCTTTTCATGGAGGTAGCAGTACTGGAGTGGGCTGCCATTGCCTTCTCCAAGAAACACCTGGAGTAACAGGCAAATTTGGCCTTGGAAGGTGGAATGAAGCAGGGCAAAGACTAATAGAGTTTTGCCAAGAAAATGCACTGGTCATAGCAAACACCCTCTTCCAACAACACAAGAGAAGACTCTACACATGGACATCACCAGATGGTCAACACCGAAATCAGATTGATTATATTCTTTGCAGCCAAAAATGGAGAAGCTCTATACAGTCAACAAAAACAGGACCAGGAGCTGACTGTGGCTCAGATCATGAACTCCTTATTACGAAATTCAGACTCAAATTGAAGAAAGCAGGGAAAACCGCTAGACCATTCAGGTATGACTGAAATCAAATCCCTTATGATTATACAGTGGAAGTAAGAAATAGATTTAAGAGCCTAGATCTGATAGATAGAGTGCCTGATGAACTATGGATGGAGGTTCATGACATTGTACAGGAGACAGGGATCAAGACCATCCCCATGGAAAAGAAATGCAAAAAAGCAAAATGGCTGTCTGGGGAGGCCTTACAAATAGCTGTGAAAAGAAGAGAAGCGAAAAGCAAAGGAGAAAAGGAAAGATATAAGCATCTGAATGCAGAGTTCCAAAGAATACCAAGAAGAGATAAGAAAGCCGCCTTCAGCGATCAATGCAAAGAAATAGAGGAAAACAAAAGAATGGGGAAGACTAGAGATCCCTTCAAGAAAATTAGAGATACCAAGGGAACATTTCATGCAAAGATGGGCTCAATAAAGGACAGAAATGGTCTGGACCTAACAGAAGCAGAAGATATTAAGAGATGGCAAAAATACACAGAAGAACTGTACAAAAAAGATCTTCACGACCCAGATAATCACGATGCTGTGATCACTCATCTAGAGCCAGACATCCTGGAATGTGAAGTCAAGTGGGCCTTAGAAAGCATCACTACGAACAAAGCTAGTGGAGGTGATGGAATTCCAGTTGCACTATTTAAAATCCTGAAAGATGATGCTGTGAAAGTGCTGCACTCAGTATGCCAGCAAATTTGGAAAACTCAGCAGTGGCCACAGGACTGGAAAAGGTCAGTTTTCATTCCAATCCCAAAGAAAGTGCCAAAGGATGCACAAACTACCACACAATTGCACTCATCTCACATGCTAATAAAGGAATGCTCAAAATTCTCCAAGCCAGGCTTCAGCAATACGTGACCCGTGAACTCCCTGATGTTCAAGCTGGTTTTAGAAAAGGCAGAGGAACCAGAGATCAAATTGCCAACATCCACTGGATCATGGAAAAAGCAAGAGAGTTTCAGAAAAACATCTATTTCTGCTTTATTGACTATGCCAAAGACTTTGACTGTTGGATCACAAAAAACTGGAAAATTCTGAAAGAGATGGGAATACCAGACCATCTGACCTGCCTCTTGAGAAATCTGTATGCAGGTCAAGAAGCAACAGTTAGAACTGAACATGGAAAAACAGACTGGTTTCAAATAGGAAAAGGAGTACGTCAAGGCTGTATATTGTCACCCTGCTAATTGAACTTCTATGCAGAGTACATCATGAGAAATGCTGGACTGGAAGAAACACAAGCTGGAATCAAGATTGCCGGGGGAAATATCAATAACCTCAGATATGCAGATGATACCACTGTGATGGCAGAAAGTGGAGAGGGAACTAAAAAGCCTCGTGATGAAAGTGAAAGAGGAGAGTGAAAAAGTTGGCCTAAAGCTCAACATTCAGAAAACAAAGATCATGGCATCCAGTCCCATCACTTCATGGGAAATAGATGGGGAAACAGTGGAAACTGTCAGACTTTATTTCGGGGGGCTCCAAAATCACTGCAGATGGTGACTGCAGCCATGAAATTAAAAGATGCTTACTCCTTGGAAGAAAAGGTATGACCAACCTAGACAGCATATTCAAAAGCAGAGACATTACTTTGCCGACTAAGGTCCGTCTAGTCAAGGCTATGGTTTTTCCAGTGGTCATGTATGGATGTGAGAGTTGGACTGTGAAGAAGGCTGAGCGCCGAAGAATTGATGCTTTTGCACTGTGGTATTGGAGAAGACTCTTGAGAGTCCCTTGGACTGCAAGGAGATCCAACCAGTCCATTCTGAAGGAGATCAACCCTGGGATTTCTTTGGAAGGAATGATGCTAAAGCTGAAACTCCAGTCCTTTGGCCACCTCATGCTAAGAGTTGACTCATTGGAAAAGACTCTGATGCTGGGAGAGATTGGGGGCAGGAGAAGAAGGGGACGACAGAGGAGGAGATGGCTCGATGGCATCACTGAGTCGATGGACGTGAGTCTGAGTGAACTCTGGGAGTTGGTGATGGACAGGGACGCCTGGCATGCTGCGATTCATGGGGTCGCAAAGAGTTGGACATGACTGAGTGACTGAGATGAAATGACATGATTCCATTGCATGAAAGGTGGGTAGTATATGGTTACAATGAAACAGACTGCCTAGCCTGCTTCCTGCTTGTAGAAGGGAGAAGTTCAAAGCTTTCTTATTTTGTACTATTGCTGGTCCTTTCAGTCCAAGCTGAACTTAAATATGTTATCTTAAAAACTTGGTTTGTCTCCTGATAATCTTACTAGTGTCCGTGCCAAAGCACCCCACTCCAAAGCCACAATCACACATGTCTTCATAGTAAGGCCTACTCTGTCTTGGTTTTCTGCTGAGATAGCTGAGGGATAACACCCTGAAACTTGGTAGAAGTCCTATTGTGTGACTGAAATGATCTCTGAGTGACACCCCTAAACTCTTTGGAGGGCATTGGCCTGACTATATAATGCCATGAAGCATCACCTTCCACCTTTCTGAGGCTTAAAGAATTTTACAGTCACACTCATCTTTAGACCACCTTTATTTAAAAAGAATTTTTAAGAACTGACGTATAGGTGATGTACAATGTTATATTTAGACTACCTTACCTCAATGCCCTGGATATGATCTTTGCTTGAGAGCCATTAATTTTAGTGTCTTCTGTCATCTTAAAAGACTGGAAAATTTCCAAATCAAGAAGTTCTGTCTCCTTTTTAAAAAGGCTTTCTCTTAAAGCTTCCCCCCCGCCCCCCTTCATATTTTACTATAGGCAGCAAGAAGAAACCAGGCAGCACTTTTGGCTGTTTGGCTGGAAATCTCCTTAGCTAGATAACTCAATTATTTAGGTACAGTTTCTCCTTCCAGCTCATTAGGTACATTTTCTACTTTTCATAAACTGCAGGTGTAGTGGACTTTCCTGGTGGTCCACTGGTTAAGAATCCGCTTGCCAGTGCAGGGGACATGTGTTTGATCAATGGTTTGGGAAGATTCCATATGCTTGGAGCAACTAAACCCATGCACCACAACTACTGAGCCCAAGCTCTACAGCCTGAGAGCTGAAACTACTGAAGCCTGCGGACATCAAGCCCGTTCTCCACGAGAGAAGCCAAAGCAGCGAGAAGCCCGAGTGCCTCAACAAAGAGCAGCCCCCACTTATGCAACTAGAGAAAGCCCTGACAAGGCCGCAAATACCCAGGACAGCCAAAAATAATAAAGTTTAAAAACAGCAACAAAAAACAACTCTCTCTGATTCTTTAAAAGAAAAAATTGCAAGTGTAGGATTACTAAACTTTCTGCTACTCCATACCCCCTTTCTTAATTTTCCAGTAAGATGTTCATAACTTCCTTTTAAGCCATGCCTTCTCAAAGTCGAGTTTTGTTTTTGTTTTTCTTCAATTTGGTTCAGTCACTCAGTCATGTCCAACTCTGCGACCCCATCAATCGCAGCATGCCAGGCCTCCTTGTCCATCACCAACTCCCGGACCTTACTCAAACTCATGTCCATCGAGTCAGTGATGCCATCCAGCCATCTCATCCTCTGTCATACCCTTCTCCTCATGCCCTCAATCTTTCCCAGCATCAGGGTGTTTTCAAATGAGTCAGCTCTTCGCATCAGGTGGCCAAGGTATTGGAGCTTCAGCTTCAGCATCAGTCCTTCCAGTGAACACTCAGGACTGATCTCCTTTAGGATGGACTGGTTGGATTCCCTTGCAGTCCAAGGGACTCCCAAGAGTCTTCTCCAACACCACAGTTCAAAAGCATCAATTCTTTGGTGCTCAGCTTTCTTTATAGTCCAACTCTCACATCCATACATAACCACTGGAAAAACCATAGCCTTGACTAGGTGGACCTTTGTTGGCAAAGTAATTTCTCTGCTTTTGAATATGCTGTCTAGGTTGGTTATAACTTTCCTTCCAAGGAGTAAGCGTCTTTTAATTTCATGGCTGCAATCACCATCTGCAGTGATTTTGGAGCCCAAGAAAATAAAGTCTTCCACTGTTTCTCCATCTATTTCCCATGAGTGATGGGACTGGATGCCATGATCTTCGTTTTCTGAATGTTGAGCTTTAGGCCAACTTTTTCACTCTCCTCTTTCACTTTCATCAAGAGGCTTTTTAGCTCCTCTTCACTTCCTGCCATAAGGGTGGTGTCATCTGCATATCTGAGGTTATTGATATTTCTCCCGGCAATCTTGATTCCAGCTTGTGCTTCCTCCAGCCCAGCATTTCTCATGATGTACTTTGCATAGAAGTTAAATAAGCAGGGTGACAATATACAGCCTTGATGTACTCCTTTTCCTATTTGGAACCAGTCTGTTGTTCCATGTCCAGGTCTAACTGTCGCTTTCTGACCTGCATACAGGTTTCTCAAGAGGCAGATCAGGTGGTCTGGTGTTCCTATCTCCTTCAGCATTTTCCACAGTTGATTGTGATCCACACAGTCAAAGGCTTTGGCATAGTCAATAAAGCAGAAACCGATGTTTTTCTGGAACTCTTTTGCTTTTTCAATTATCCAGTGGATATTGGCAATTTGTTGTCTGGGCCTCTTCCTTTTCTAAAACCAGCTGGAACATATTGCTGAAGAATTTTGAGCATTGAGATGGGTGCAACTGTGCAGTAGTTTGAGCATTTTGGGGCATTGCCTTTCTTTGGGATTGGAATGAAAACTGACCTTTTCCAGTCCTGTAGCCACTGCTGAATTTTCCAAATTTGCTGGCATATTGAGTGCAGCACTTTCACAGCATCATCTTTTAGGATTTGAAATAGCTCAACTGGAATTCCATCACCTCCACTAACAGTGTTTGTAGTGATGCTTCCTAAGGCCCACTTGACTTTACATTCCAGGATGTCTGGCTCTAGGTGAGTGTGAGTGATCACACTTACTAAGGCACTAACACTCTCCTCAGAGTCTTTCCAACTTTTGTCCCCTGCCCAGTTTCAAAGCCACTCATATTTTAGGTATTTGTTACAGCAGTGCTCCCCTTCCAAGTATAAGTTAGTATAAGTTAGCTATTGATGTATAAAATACTACCCCAAACTTATCAGTTTAAACGAGGAACTTTTATTATCTTATGGTTTCCAAGAGTCAGGAATTTGGAATTTAGTTGAGTGGTTTTGACTCAGCTTCTGCGGTCACAATTAGGATGTTAAATGGATCTACGGTCATCTGAAGACTTGACTGGAGCTGAGGATCCATGCTACGGTCTGAGTGCTTTTTTCCCCCCAGGTTCATGTTGAAATCCTATCTTCCCAAAGTGATAGTAGCTGGACTTTTGAGAGGGATTGGGTCAGGAGTAGAGAGCCTTCTTAAGTGGGATTGTGTGTGCATGTGTGTGCTAAGTTGCTTCAGTAGAGTCTGACTCTTCTTGACCCTATGGACACTTGCATGCCAGATTCTCCTGTCTGTGAGGATTCTCCAGGCAAGAATACTGGAATGGATTGCCATGCCCTCCTCCAGGAGTTCGTCCTGACCCAAGGATTGAACCTGGATCTCCTGCATTGGCAGGCAGATTCTTTTTTATTTATTTATTTATTTATTTTTAATTTTTACTTTACAATTCTGTATTGGTTTTGGCATAGATTGACATGAATCGACCACAGGTGTACAAGTGTTCCCAAACATGAACCCCCCTCCCACCCCCCTCACCACAACATCTCTCTGGGTCATCCCCGCGCGTCAGCCCCAAGCGTGTCATATCCTGCATCAGACATAGACTGGCATTTCGATTCTTACATGATATTATACATGTTTCAATGCCATTCTCCCAAATCATCACACCCTCTCCCTCTCCCTCTGAGTCCAAAAGTCCGCTATATACATCTGTGTCTTTTTTGCTGTCCTGCATACAGGGTCATCATTGCCATCTTCCTAAATTCCATATATATGTGTTAGTATACTGTATTGGTGTTTTTCTTTCTGGCTTACTTCACTCTGTATAATCGGCTCCAGTTTCATCCATCTCATCAGAACTGATTCAAATGTATTCTTTTTAATGGCTGAGTAATACTCCATTGTGTATATGTACCACAGCTTTCTTATCCATTCATCTACTGATGGACATCTAGGTTGTTTCCATGTCCTGGCTATTATAAACAGTGCTGCAGTGAACATTGGGGTACATGTGTCTCTTTCAATTCTGGTTTCCTCTGTGTGTATGCCCAACAGTGGGATTGCTGGGTCATAAGGCATTTCTATTTGCAATTTTTTAAGGAATCTCCACACTGTTCTCCATAGTGGCTGTACTAGTTTGCATTCCCACCAACAGTGTAGGAGGGTTCCCTTCTTTCCACACCCTCTCCAGCATTTATTGCTTGCAGATTTTTGGATCGCAGACATTCTGACTGGTGTGAAGTGGTACCTCATTGTGGTTTTGATTTGCATTTCTCTAATAATGAGTGATGTTGAGCATCTTTTCATGTGTTTGTTAGCCATCCGTATGTCTTCTTTGGAGAAATGTCTATTTAGTTCTTTGGCCCATTTTTTGATTGGGTCGTTTATTTTTCTGGAATTGAGCTGCAGGAGTTGCTTGTATATTTTTGAGATTAGTTGTTTGTCAGTTGCTTCATTTGCTATTATTTTCTCCCATTCGGAAGGCTGTCTTTTCACTTTGCTTATGTTTTCCTTTGTTGTGCAGAAGCTTTTAATTTTAATTAGATCCCATTTGTTTATTTTTGCTTTTATTTCCAGAATTCTGGGAGGTGGATCATAGAGGATCCTGCTGTGGTTTATGTCGGAGAGTGTTTTGCCTGTGTTCTCCTCTAAGAGTTTTATAGTTTCTGGTCTTACATTTAGATCTTTAATCCATTTTGAGTTTATCTTTGTGTGCGGTGTTAGAAAGTGATCTAGTTTCATTCTTTTACAAGTGGTTGACCAGTTTTCCCAGCACCACTTGTTAAAGAGATTGTCTTTACTCCATTGTATATTCTTGCCTCCTTTGTCAAAGATAAGGTGTCCATATGTATGTGGATTTATCTCTCGGCTTTCTATTTTGTTCCATTTATCTATATGTCTGTCTTTGTGCCAATACCATACTGTCTTGATGACTGTGGCTTTGTAGTAGAGCCTGAAGTCAGGCAAATTGATTCCTCCAGTTCCATTCTTCTTTCTCAAAATTGCTTTGGCTATTCGTGGTTTTTTTGTATTTCCATACAAATCTTGAAATTATTTGTTCTAGTTCTGTGAAAAATATCGCCGGTGTCTTGATAGGGATTGCATTGAATCTGTAAATTGCTTTGGGTAATATACTCATTTTTACTATATTGATTCTTCCGATCCATGAGCATGGTATATTTCTCCATCTATTAGTGTCCTCTTTGATTTCTTTCATCAGTGTTTTATAGTTTTCTGTATATAGGTCTTTAGTTTCTTTAGGTAGATATATTCCTAAGTATTTTATTCTTTTTGTTGCAATGGTGAATGGAATTGTTTCCTTAATTTCTTCTTCTACTTTCTCATTATTAGTGTATAGGAATGCAAGGGATTTCTGTGTGTTGATTTTATATCCTGGCAGGCAGATTCTTTACCATTAGCACTACCAGGAGTTCCTGGGACTTCTCTGGTGGTCCAGTGGTTAAGAATCTGCCTGCCAATTCAGGAGACATGGGTTTGGTCCCTGGTTTAGGAAGATCCCACATACTGCAGAGCAACTAAGCCTGAAAGCCACAACTACTCAAGCCTGCATGCCCTAGAGCTTGTGCTCAGCAACAGGAGAACCCACTGCAATGAGAAGCCTGCACATCACAAGGAAGTTTCAAGATTACTGCGGCTGTTCTAGGTGCATTACATGTCTAGTTCAGTTCAGTTCAGTCACTCAGTCATGTCTGAGTCTTTGTGACCCCATGGACCACAGGCCTCCCTGTCCATCACCAACTCCCGGAGCTTACTCAAACTCATGTCCGTCGAGTCAGTGATGCCATCCAGCCATTTCATCCTCTGTCGTCCCCTTCTCCTCCTGCCCTCAATCTTTCCCAGCATCAGGGTCTTTTTGAATGAGTCAGTTCTTTGCATCAGGTGGCCAGAGTATTGGAGTTTCAGATTAAGCATCAGAAGAAAAAAGCTATGACCAACCTAGACAGCATATTAAAAAGCAGAGATATTACTTTGCCGACAAAGGTCCATCTAATCAAATCTGTGATTTTTCCAGTAGTCATGTATGGATGTAAGAGTTGGACTATAAAGAAAGCTAAGTGCCAAGGAATTGATGCTTTTGAGCTGTGGTCTTGGAGAAGACTCTTTAGTCCCTTGGACTGCAAGGAGATCCAACCAGTCCATCCTAAACGAGATCAGTCCTGAGTGTTCATTGGAAGGACTGATGCTGAAGCTGAAACTCCAATACTTTGGCCACCTGATAACATGTCTAAGTGACTTTGAAATCATTTAGTCATTTCTGTCAACCTTCTGGACTTTTGATTGGGATTGGTTTGAATGTCTGTACCAATTTTGAGACATTTAATATCTTAAAAACATTGAGATTGTAAAATTTTAAATAAAATGAAGCATTTTATTTCTTCCAACCAGTCCATCCTAAAGGAGATCAGTCCTGAGTGTTCATTGGAAGCACTGATGTTGAAGGTGAAACTCCAATACTTTGTCCACCTGATGCAAAGAGCTGACTCATTTGAAAAGACCCTTATGCTGGGAAAGATTGAGGGCATGAGGAGAAGGGGACGACAGAGGATGAGATGGCTGGATGGCATCACTGATTCGATGGACATGAGTTTGAGTAAGCTCTGGGAGTTGCTGGTGGACAGGGAGGCCTGGCGTGCTGTGGTCCATGGGGTTGCAAAGAGTCAGACACGACTGAGTGACTGAACTGAACTGAATTTTTATGTTCTTTCCTCTCCTTTTTTGGAACTACATTTAAATCTCTGTTTTAATTCAGGATTTAACTTGATTGAAGAATATTAGGTGATATTAGTCTCTTACATAAAAATGTTTCACAGATTTTCCTTGGTAACATTTTAATGATTTTTCAAAAAGGAAGTTTCTAGTAATATAAATTTTACTTTTTGCATAGCAATGTCATTAGACTGTGACAACACAAACTGGCACTTTCTGGGAAGGTATATATAATGACATTGATATGTAAAAGGTGTATACATATACACACACACACATATACACACATATGCACACATATTTGGGGCTTCCTAGGTGGCACTAGTGGTAAAGATCCCACCTGCCAATGTAGGATATGTAAGAGACGTGGTTTCATAAAACATGTGGGTTCGATCCCTGGATCAGAAAGATCCCCTGAAGGAGGGCATAGCACCCCACTCCAGTAATCTTGTCTGGAAAATCCCATGGGCAGAGGAGCCTGGTAGGCTGCACTCCATGGGGTCGCTAAGAGTCGGACACAACTGAGCGACTTCACTTTCACTTTTCACTTTCATGCATTGGAGAAGGAAATGACAACCCACTCCAGTGTTCTTGCCTGGAGAATCCCAGGGACGGGGGAGCCTGGTGGGCTGCCATCTATGGGGTCGCACAGAGTCAGACATGACTGAAGTGACTTAGCAGTAGCAGTAGCAATAGAGTAATTAACATTAAATAGAATATTTTCATTATACCTAGGTTTAATATAAGTAAAATATTGTATGTGTTACAAGTTTGTCGACAAGGAAATTACCTCCAGTGAAGAAACTTATAAAAAATGTAAATGAGATATGAGCTTTTATATAAACTCTATTAAGAATAATTATTCTTTAGCAATACCTGTCTAAAATCGTCTCTCCAGATCGGCGTAATTTAACTTTCTAAGGGTTGTGCAAGTGTGCTAAGTGTTAGAAGTCTATTGAATAGTTAGGTCATTTCCAAATAAAATAAGGTTTTGAAACATTTACTACTAAATACTGATTTACTTTTACAGAGAAACAAAGAGATTTGGGACTATAAGTGAATAATGTTTGGTGCCATCCAAAAATGTTCTAAGAAAGCAAGGGTTTTAGAAATTATCACTGGCATTTATGCTCACCAAATTATAAAATGCTAATATGAAAGTTAGCTCTTGGTTGTTAAAGGAAGGTAGGAAGTGTGTTTTCAGTTTTTAAAAAAAGATGTGAAAAATACTAAAAGAGTTATGCATGATCAGGATTTTCTAAAATTGGATTACAATTAGTTAAATAAGTAGATTTTGTTGGGAATGACACAGCCATAAGAAAACTGGTTAGAGCCAGCTGGGTTCAAGATGGCAGAGCTGACTTTCACTAGACCTTGAGCCTCGGTATTCACACCCATTGTGACATATCAACAAGGTATTTACACCCATTGTGACATATCAACAAGCTAAATGATATACCCATCAACATTGACTAAATCTGACCAAATGTTCTAAACCCTTTTAATTCATCTTTTTGATAAAACTTCCTAAATCAAATTCTTTTGAAGTTCTTTTGACGTCTAGCTAAATTTGGGGTGCTTCAGAGGGCCCCTGAAACATCCCAAAGAGAGATATTAAACGGTGTTTATTTGGTTGGTTACATTACATGAAAAAGATTATCAAATGAGTAATAAATCCACTCAAGTTATAATGTATATAGTAAAATTACTAATACAGTTCACTTCAGTTTAGTCGCTCAGTTGTGTCTGATTCTTTGCGACCCCATGAATCGCAGCACGCCAGGCCTCCCTGTCCATCACCAGCTCCCGGAGTTCACTCAGACTCACATCCATCGAGTCGGTGATGCCATCCAGCCATCTCATCCTTGGTCGTCCCCTTCTCCTCCTGCCCCCAATCTCTCCCAGCATCAGAGTCTTTTCCAATGAGTCAACTCTTCGCATGAGGTGGCCAAAGTACTGGAGTTTCAGCTTTAGCATCATTCCTTCCAAAGAAATCCCAGGGCTGATCTCCTTCAGAATGGACTGGTTGGATCTCCTTGCAGTCCAAGGGACTCTCAAGAGTCTTCTCCAACACCACAGTTCAAACGCATCAATTCTTCGGCGCTCAGCCTTCTTCACAGTCCAACTCTCACATCCATACATGACCACTGGAAAAACCATAGCCTTGACTAGATGGACCTTAGTCAGCAAAGTAATGTCTCTGCTTTTCAATATGCTATCTAGGTTGGTCATAGCTTTTCTTCCAAGGAGTAAGCGTCTTTTAATTTCATGGCTGCAGTCACCATCTGCAGTGATTTTGGAGCCCAAGAAAATAAAGTCTTCCACTATTTCCCCATCTATTTCCCATGAAGTGATGGGACCGGATGCCATGATCTTCGTTTTCTGAATGTTGAGCATTAAGCCAACTTTTTCACCCTCCTCTTTCTCTTTCATCAAGAGGCTTTTTAGTTCCTCTTCACTTTCTGCCATAAGGGTGGTGTCATGTGCATAGAGTACCTGATAAAAAAGTCCTTCCATCCAGGTTGGAGACAGTCCCTTAAATTATGTCTTTTTCCAGTCCTGGTTGCAAGTCATGAGGCATCTGATCTTCATCCAAAGACAGATTACTGAGATAAGCTTCAGAAACAAACTTAGGGTGTTCTTTAAGAATTCAATTAAATTTTTTACATTAATATCACATAACAGCAAAGAACTATCCAATAAATGAGTCTTACTACTTCCATTGGTAGACTTCCATTAACAAACTGGGATTTAACATTTATTAAAACATCTTTTTCTCCCTAAAAGTACCCTCATTTTTATCAAATATAACCAAATAAAAGCTAGCTTGTTTGCAAAATAGGTCTGTTCTCACTAAATTTGGGTCTGGTGATTTATATAACCATAATTGATTATAGACTTTTTATTTTGCTGAAACATGTATAGAGTCTCAGACTGAACTTTTAAAATAAAACAGGGCTGGAAAACCCACACCAAAGGCTTATCACAGATTTTGCCTAACAAATCTAGGTGAATTCTTCCCTTTTTAAGGTCTCAAAATTTCCTTGAGATTTTTGTACCTGTTAGTGAGATAACCTTCCTAGCTCATTTGATAAACTTACTGGAAACCTAAGAGTTTCAAATTTCTGGAGGAGTCAGATAGAGAGAAAGTATAATTGTTATGTTTATAACGTGTAATTTTACCAAATTATTTTCATAATTAGTTTGAGAGGAAGGTTTTCTCTACTGTGGGAAAACACAAGATTCAAACATGTAATTTTTCACATAAAAACCATAAAAGTTATAAGCATATTCACTGGTTCATTCAGTCCCTTGTTAACTTTTGTGAAGTCATCAGGTTTTCCATTAGAATACCAGGACATATCAGAGTGTTAAGAACTCCATATAATTTCTAGGATATCTGCCAAAGCCTTTGACTGTGTGGATCACAATCAACTGTGGAAAATTCTGAAAGAGATGGGAATACCAGACCACCTAAGCTGCCTCTTGAGAAATCTGTATGCAGGCCAGGAAGCAACAGTTAGAACTGGACATGGAACAACAGACTGGTTCCAAATAGGAAAAGGAGTACATCAAGGCTGTATATTGTCACCCTGCTAATTGAACTTCTATGCAGAGTACATCATGAGAAATGCTGGACTGGGAGAAACACAAGCTGGAATCAAGATTGCCAGGAGAAATATCAATAACCTCAGATATGCAGATGACACCACCCTTATGGCAGAAAGTGAAGAGGAACTAAAAAGCCTCTTGATGAAAGAGAAAGAGGAGAGTGAAAAAGTTGGCTTAAAGCTCAACATTCAGAAAACGAAGATCATGGCATCCGGTCCCAACACTCCATGGGAAATAGATGGGGAAACAGTAGAAACAGTGTCAGACTTTATTTTCTTGGACTCCAAAATCACTGCAGATGGTGACTGCAGCCATGAAATTAAAAGATGCTTACTCCTTGGAAGAAAAGCTATGACCAACCTAGATAGTATATTCAAAAGCAGAGACATTACTTTGCCAACTAAGGTCCATCTAGTCAAGGCTATGGTTTTTCCAGTGGTCATGTATGGATGTGAGAGTTGGACTGTGAAGAAGGCTGAGTGCCGAAGAATTGATGCGTTTGAACTGTGGTGTTGGAGAAGACTCTTGAGAGTCCCTTGGACTGCAAGGAGATCCAACCAGTCCATTCTGAAGGAGATCAGCCCTGGGATTTCTTTGGAAGGAATGATGCTAAAGCTGAAACTCCAGTACTTTGGCCACCTCATGCGAAGAGTTGACTCATTGGAAAAGACTCTGATGCTGGGAGAGATTGGGGGCAGGAGGAGAAGGGGACGACCAACGATGAGATGGCTGGATGGCATACTGACTCGATGGACACGAGTCTGAGTGAACTCCGGGAGCTGGTGATGGACAGGGAGGCCTGGCGTGCTGCAATTCATGGCGTTGCAGAGTCGGACACGACTGAGTGACTGAACTGAACTGAACTGAAGTGAACTAGCTCATGCACAATGAAACTGAAGGGAAATTAACTCTTAGATTAATTCCCACTTCCAAAGTCCCTTACACTGGATTGGGCTATAGAGAAGACAGCTGACCTGATCTCACCTTAAAATGATGCTCAAGCAGGAGAAACTATACTACACCAGGATGAGAAGACAACGACATCAGAGGTAAACAGCTTGCCCAAGATGCTAGACTTGATTCGTATGATCATTTATGTTTTCTTGACTTCTTAGACCTTTGCATATAAATCAAATGCTTTTCTATCATAGGCCTGATTCTATGCTGCTGCTGCTGCTAAGTCACTTCAGTTGTGTCCGACTCTGTGTGTCCCATAGACGGCAGCCCACCAGGCTCCCCCATCCCTGGGATTCTCCAGGCAAGAACTCTGGAGTGGGTTGCCATTTCCTTCTCCAATGCATGAAAGTGAAAAGTGAAAGTGAAGTCGCTCAGTTGTGTCCAACTCTTAGCAACCCCATGGATTGCAGCCTACCAGGCTCCTCCATCCATGGGATTTTCCAGGCAAGAGTACTGGAGTGGGGTGCCACTGCCTTCTCTGATTCTATGCTAGTTTTAGAAATCAATTCAATTGTTGGGTTTGTGGCCAATTACCTGTGTCTAGTTCTGGCTTACCTTGGTAAATTTTTCTCCTGCAAGACTCTAACTGGTTGGCCCTGAGAAAATTTACTTAAAAAAAATTTATAGTCATATTCAGGTCACTGTGATATTACTAGATGGTATCCCCACCCCGGGCCAATTAATAATGCCTGCTCTGACTCTGGCCATAAATTTGAGCTTTTATTTGTTGCTCAAGCTCAATCACTGCAACAAGAAAAGTTTCAGCAAAGGAGGAAAAACTCTCCCACAATTATGGGATGGATTTATATAGATAACACCAGGCTATGGCAATTTAGGCTTAAAGTCTCCTCTGTGTTGGAAACAAATCATACTAAGGACAATCAGTCTAGTAACACTAGAAAACTGGGCTATGTGCCTTATAGACGGTGCCAATATATAACTTCCCTAGAAGATAAAGATTCTACAGAGCAGACTAAGTCAGATGACCTGAGATATGCTGGGCTACATCCAATGGAAGCTCTTAAGTCTTACTTGTGACTTTACTAATACTGCTGGCTATGTTATTTGTATTTCACCCATTTTACAAAATTGTTGTTTCTTACAAGTGTATGTCTGAGGCCTCTAATAAAATAATATATAGTCCCATATGAGATCGATGATGGTAACAGTGTAACTCTAGATATGGGAAGAAGCAACAAGAGGGAATATTTTCCTGGACCAAGAGGCTAGTAAGACAAGTGGTCCAGAGAATTTTGGATATTGTTTTATGGCCTGATCCAGTAACAGCACATTGAGTAGCCTGTCAACAAAAGCTTTGCCAAACCTAAGAAGGGACATTCTCAGCACCATGGGATAAAATGGTCATGAAATGCTCCCCTCAAAATCATTGTCAAGTTTATGAGCAAAAAGGGGCTCTGCCAGCCGAAGACTGACACTTGCCATCTACATCTACAAAGATTAAATCATGGCCACTGCAACTGCTGACTTTCAACTCCCCTGAAAGGAGTTCAGGGTGAAAAACAGGAATGAGGCACTCTGTGCTCTGGGAAAAACTGGCAGAACAGGCTTTCAGATAGTTAGATCTTTTCAGGAGAAGATTTTATGAATCCCAATTCTTGCATCTTCTCATACCTAGAGAAACACTGACGTCATTAATGGTGAAATCTGCTTTGGCTACTAAGGAAAAGTTTACAATTAAAAGTCAAAATAGAGTAGCTATGGTTCAGATATCCTGGGAAATAACTAGGTGATGCTATGGGTGTACTTTCAGATTAGACCTTGTATTGCTAAATGCCAGGGTCCAGCTTCAGCAGAGCCCAGGGATACCCTCAGGATGGATGACGGTGGTGAATGAATGAATGCATGACGTGGGGTGACCAAGCCTCAGTGAGCGAGGCCCGTCACTTTATTTTCAGAGGGAACTCTTAGACCCTGAGTTGTACATTGAGCAAAGTGAAAAATGCAGAGTCAACTCAACATTCCATCAGTATTAACTTTTATCAATACCAGGTTCCTTCCTGCAAGAGTCTTATTTTTTGTACATTATCTTCTGGCCCGAAGGCCTGTTGGTATTTTATGACCTCTTTTTGATAAGGTTGGTCAGCCAGAACAATAATTTTCCCTTGAAGTGTTTCTTCTTAAATTCCTAGCATGCGTCACCGTTAAAGTACAGAGTTACATTTTTATGGAGCAAAGATTTAGTGGATTACAGCAAAGAAAGAACTTGTTAACTCAAAGTCTAATGTTGCTAATGCTAAGGCTACTGCTTGTTTTTCCTACATCCTGACTATATGCACTCCCAGGAACACAATGGATAAGAGATGTGGGAACTTGGCAGCAAGCATTGGCTCAACAATGTTTCAAGAGTGGATAAACCTGCCAAATAAGCTGGAATGCTAACAGGGGGTTTGAATTGAAACACTCCTTTCATGCCCAGGAGATTTATCAACTAGAGCCCTAAGTTGATTTTTTTCCAGAGAAGGTGGTCAGGGATAGCCCCCTGTTAATGTCAAAAGAGTTGGTGAAAGGCATAAAATAGTAAGACAGACAAGATTCTGGTTTGGGGGTAGATGCTCGAGCAGGTGCAGGGGGTCCCTCGAGTCCTGATCCTCCTTGCTCGTCAGGTCTCTCCACATGACCTTGGCATGGGTGGGATCAGCCCAGGGAGTCCTTCGAGTCCTGCATGACCTTGGCATGGGTGGGATCTCCCATGCTGGCTCCCGGCAGCTAAACACTTGAGTTTTCTGAGTTGTGTCAGGCTTGGATGCCACCATTGTCAAAACAACGTCTGCTGGAAGCTAGTAACTGCATCCTTACTTTTTATAAAACTAGGCAACTGGCTACCTGGTTACAAGTCTCCCTGAAGTGCCAGGTCCAGACTGGATTTCAGGCCTATTCTTCTAAAAAGAAATGAGATTTATTTTGTCTACTAAATTCCAGTTATCACTCCTCAAACCACTTCTAATTTGGTCTGTTACACCAAAATGGCAGACCAAGGGATTGAGATTACAATCATACAAGACTCAGATCTAGAACTTGGAACTCAGAAATACTTCCAATTCAGTGTCTACACTCCAAGCTGAGGCAGTCCTATGCTCCATTTTGACAGGAAGTTATCACAGTCATAGTTGCCTAGTTCCCTAAATTAAAACTGAGTAGAACTCTGTGGGTCTCTGAAGTAGAGATCTGTTCTGTGTTCTCCATCTCTTGTCTGTAGGATACAGGCTTCATTCAGCCTCCTTGACCTTCCCTGAGTTCGTAAGGGTGGATTCAAACAATTGCTAATCAGGGAAGGGAGGAGATACAGAAACAGGATAAACAATCAAAGGATGGTACAGCCTCCAGACTGAGTCCTGGTTCCAACTCAAAGAAATATGCATAACAATGTCTTTGAGCCCCCACCCAGGTGAAGGATGGTAACTTCAGACTGAACACAGGATTCCTGGAGCATAGCTCTGTTGCCTCACCACCAACCAATCAGAAAGGGTCACAAACCCTGCAACCCTCTCCCCAAACGTTGCCTTCTGTTTCCGGGGACCAGAGATGACCATCCTGTTAGGTCTCCTGTTTGGCCCCTGTCTATTTCATCTCTGAGAGGGGCCAACTTTCAAACTAAATTTCTGTTATTACAAGGGTGAATGCTGGTTTCAGGCAAAAAATACCTTGACTTAGATCTGGTAGAGAGAGACTTCTGCTCAATGCAAAGAAATAGAGGAAAACAACAGAATGCGAAATACTAGAGATCTCTTCAAGAAAATTAGAGACACCAAGGGAACATTTCATGCAAAGATGGGCTCAATAAAGGACAGAAATGGTACGGACCTAACAGAAGCAGAAGATATTAAGAAGAGGTGGCAAGAATACACAGAAGAACTATACAAAAAAGAGCTTCACGACCAAGATAATCACGATGGTGTGATCACTCACCTAGAGTCAGACATCCTGGAATGTGAAGTCAAGTGGGCCTTAGAACGCATCACTACGAACAAAGCTAGTGGAGGTGATGGAATTCCAGTGGAGCTGTTTCAAATCCTGAAAGATGATGCTGTGAAAGTGCTGCACTCAACATGCCAGCAAGTTTGGAAAACTCAGCAGTGGCCACAGGACTGGAAAAGGTCAGTTTTCATTCCAATTCCAAAGAAAGGCAATGCCAAAGAATGCTCCAACTACCGCACAATTGCACTCATCTCACATGCTAGTAAAGTAATGCTCAAAATTCTCCAAGCCAGGCTTCAGCAATACGTGAATCGTGAACTTCCTGATGTTCAAGCTGGTTTTAGAAAAGGCAGAGGAATCAGAGATCAAATTGCCAACATCCACTGGATCATGGAAAAAGCAAAAGAGTTCCACAAAAACATCTATTTCTGCTTTATTGACTATGCCAAAGCCTTTGACTGTGTGGATCACAATCAACTGTGGAAAATTCTGAAAGAGATGGGAATACCAGACCACCTGACCTGCCTCTTGAGAAACCTATATTCAGGTCAGGAAACAACAGTTAGAACTGGACATGGAACAACAGACTGGTTTCAAATAGGAAAAGGAGTACGTCAAGGCTGTATATTGTCACCCTGCTTATTTAACTTCTATGCAGAGTACATCATGAGAAACGCTGGACTGGAAGAAGTGCAAGGTGGAATCAAAATTGCCGGGAGAAATATCAGTAACCTCAGATATGCAGATGACACCACCCTTATGGCAGAAAGTGAAGAGGAACTAAAAAGCCTCTTGATGAAAGTGAAAGAGGAGAGTGAAAAAGTTGGCTTAAAGCTCAACATTCAGAAGACGAAGACCATGACACCTGGTCCCATCACTTCATGGGAAATAGATGGGGAAACAGTGGAAACAGTGTCAGACTTTATTTTTTTGGGTTCCAAAATCACTGCAGATGGTGACTGCAGCCATGAAATTAAAAGATGCTTACTCCTTGGAAGGAAAGTCATGACCAACCTAGATAGCATATTGAAAAGCAGAGACATTACTTTGCCAACTAAGTTCTGTCTAGTCAAGGCTATGGGTTTTCCAGTGGTCATGTATGGATGTGAGAGTTGGACTGTGCAGAAAGCTGAGCGCTGAAGAATTGATGCTTTTGCACTGCGGTGTTGGAGAAGACTCTTGAGAGTCCCTTGGACTTCAAGGAGATCCAACTAGTCCATTCTGAAGGAGGTCAGCCCTGGGATTTCTTTGGAGGGAATGATTTTGATGCTGAAGCTCCAGTACTTTGGCCATCTCATGCGAAGAGTTGACTCATTGGAAAAGACTCTGATGCTGGGAGGGATTGGGGGCAGGAGAAGAAGGGGACGACAGAGGATGAGATGGCTGGATGGCATCACGGACTTGATGAATGCGTTCTGAGTGAACTCCGGGAGTTGGTGATGGACAGAGAGGCCTGGCGTGCTGCGATTCATGGTGTCGCAAAGAGTCGGACACGACTGAGTGACTGAACTGAACTGAAATGAACTGAGGCAGGCCTACGCCCATGCACAGCAGGAAGAAGATAGAGAAGAAAGAGACCTCTGCCCCAATTCCCAAGAAGTATCTTGACTATGAAGTCTCTCACGGGGGAGTTGTTAGGGGAAGCACACTGATTGAAACCACCCACCCTGGCCAGGCACCATAGTAACCATTTGCATGAGTTGTTTTATGACAGGAGATCCTGATAAGGAATACGGAACTAATAAGTCACCATCAACCGGAAGAGTTCGGGAAAGGTCAAAAAGAGACACCACATGTCTGTCCACTTCCGAGAATCCCTCTCGCTAGCATCCATCTTGGCTGTGCAATGCGTGGCACCACCAGGAAAGACTGGATTAGAATGATTGGCCAAAGACCACCCAGAAACTAATCCCATCACCATAAAACCTGTTATGTGGTAGAGCAGTTCTCCTGGGTTCCCTTACCCTACTGCTCTCCACCCGGGTGCCCTTCCCAATAAAATCTCTTGCTTTGTCATCACATGTGTACTTTAATCAGACAATTCATTTCCAAGTGTTAGACAAGAGCTCAGTTTTGGGCCCTGGAAAGGGTCCCCTGTCCTGCAACAAGTTGAGCAGAGTTCAGTGCTACCTTCAAATATTGTGAAAACATAATTCCCATACTATTGAAAACATAATTACCATATAAATAATGGCACATGCCAAATTTAAGTATCCCATTAAACCAAGTTTCCCAAATCAGGGTAGCAAAGCTGATTCAATAAAGATATAAAGAAGTAGGATTTATGTAGTCAACTATCTTATGTTGAAATAAGCTAGGTAGAGCAGATTGCTAAATTGAGTACAAAGCTGGTTAAAAATCCTAAAACTATAATTCTTGAGATTGTCTTTTCTACTTCTAATCTGTTTTCTATATGTTAACCTAAATTCACCCATTATTCAATACCTGGACCCTAAATCAATTCTGAGAAAAATGAAGTCATGAATTCTAATAAGATCAGATGGGACTATTTTAAAAAAATCTTGAGACTTCTCTTGTGGTCCAGTGGTTGAGAATCTGTGTTCTAATGCAGGGGATGTGGTTAGATCCCTGGTCAGGAAGCTAAGATCCCACATGGCTTGGGGCAGCTAAGCCTGCACTGCAACTCAGGAGCTACAACTCCTGCAGCAACAAAGACCCAGTGCAGCCAAAATTGAATAAATAAAAAATTTAAAAATCTCTGGTGTGACATTCTAGGGTCATCCAGTTAGTTTGTTGTATTTCCAAATTTTGGATTATATTTTCCTGAAAGATATTAAAAGGTTATTTTAAAAATAGAGTCACAAGAAGTTGCAAAAATAGTACATAGAGTCCTGTGTGCCCTTCATCCAGCTTCCTTCAGTGGTGACTTCATATCTATAGAACATCAAAACCAAGAAATTGATACTGGTACAGTACTGTTAACTAGATCCAGTTTTCACTGTATTTTGCTAAGTCACTTTAGTAGTGTCTGACTCTGTGCGACCCCATAGATGGCAGCCCACCAGGCTCCCCTGTCCCTGGGATTCTCCAGGCAAGAACACTGGAGTGGGTTGCCATTTCCTTCTCCAATGCATGAAAGTGAAAAGTGAAAATGAAGTCACTCAGTCGCATCGACTCTTCACGACCCCATGGACTGCAGCCTACCAGGCTCCTCCGTCCATAGGATTTTCCAGGCAAGAGTACTGGAGTGGGGTGCCATTGCTCACTGTATTTTACATGCATTCATTTGTGTGTGTGTGTGTGTGTGTGCATGCATGGGTACAGTCCTGTGCAATGTTATCCCATGTTTAGATTTGTGTAAGCATTGCCACTATCAAGCTATTCCAGCATAGCTAGGGGATTGCCCCATGCTACTCCTCTATATCAGCACACCTCTCCACCTCTGGCAACCTTAATGTGGTCTCCATCTCTTCAGTTTTGTCAAAAATTTTTACCATGAAAGAAACACATATTTATTGCTGACAATGTCAGAAATACAGAAAGCTTAAAGGAATGAAATAAACCCTTGGGACTACTTAGAGGCCCTGACTACTGTCATATCTAATAAGGCCTTTTTCAGACTTGGGTGGTATAAGATGTTTGGAGGATGGCACAAAAGAAGTGTTCTTCCCTAGGCCCAGGATTCACACAGGTAGTCCTGGAATCCTTCACCCTCGTGTACAGAGCTGCCCACTGAAATGGAACAACTGATGGGTGCACTCTGAGGGCAGAACCTGCTGGTCCAGTGGACATTCATGCCTGAGGCCACTCACTCCATGAATACTCCTGAACTGGCAGGAGGCAGCCTTCTTGGTGCCAGGGAGGATGCATCAGAGCGGATGGGCAGCAGAGCCTGCCATGACGGGGTTCTCCTCTAGCAGCACAGCCAGCCGCCTCTGCACATCTCTGAGATGAGAGCTCATGATGGTGTTGATTTTCCTGGAGCGCCTTGGTGTGATTCTAGGCACAGAGATGCCAGTTTGATAGAGCCTTTGGAAACTAAAGGATTTAAATATTCACTCAACTTTATTAAATTATTATTACCTATCAAATACAAGAGGAATTGAAAGCGTTCTACCCTCTTATAACTTATAGTCTATTTGAGAAAAGACACTGGAAAATATATGCGCATATAGGTCAGAAAATATGTTGTTGTAACACATGAGTAGGTGGGGGTAAGTCTTCCTGGAGAGGTCAAGGAGAGCTTTCTAGAGGAGGGAAAATCTGAAAGTTGACCTTTGAGAAAGACCAGACATAGTGGGAGTGTGGGGAGGGAAGTTAGTCAGACGGTGCTTTCTGGACAAGAGGTCCTCCTGCATAAAGGAAAAGTGTTGTCTGATAACTAAACGTGACTTGACTCGACTGGGCCATAACGTAGGGCTGAGAGTTTGGCTTACCGAGGCTGAAAGGGCTGAAAATATGTCAGGAGTTTGGATGTGATGTTTTAGCTGGTGTGTATGACATCTGAAGGGGCAAACGTCAGGAGCATACTCATAGTTTAGGATAACTCAGGGTTGGATGGGTCTGGACAGAAGAAAAGGCAAAGGGAAGTGGAGCGCCTAGTTCAGAGAGAAAGTGGGACTTTCCCAGGACTGAAGGAAAAGATATTTTCAAGAAGGAAGATGTCAGTACTTTGAATGGATGGGGAGGGGAAGGTTACTTGAAAAGTGTGTGTGTGTGTGTGTGTGTGTGTTAGTCGCTCAGTCGTGTCAAACTCTTTGTGACCCCCATAGACTGTAGCCCCCCAGGCTCCCCTGTCCATGGAAATCTCCAGACAAGTATGTTGGAGTGGGTTTCTATTCTCTTCTCCAGGGGATTTTCCTGATCCAGGGATCAAACCCTGGTCTCCTAAATTGCAGGCAGATTCTTTACCATCTGAGCTACCAGGGAGGCCCACTTGTAAAGTGCACCTATGAAGACACCAGTGGAAGATTCTTCCTGACATTAGGGAGAGCCCCTCAAGGGGTGATGGGAAGGGAAGTCCACCTGCAGAGCTGGAGGGGCAAGTGGGAGGTCCAAGGCGGAGCAGCAGACACACCCCCAACCACCCGTGGAAGATCCCCCTGGAGCAAGCAACTCATCTGCGCAAATAACGCTGAAAAAGGACAGGCGGCCAGGACAGAGAAGCAGGGCAGCAGATGCCTTGTTTATGCACGGGAAGCGGCATTCTGGGGCATCGGGCTACAGGACCAGGCTTCTTGCTGAGGCCAGAGTTAGCAAAAGAGCTTTTGACTTCAGCTCTTTCAGTTGCTGCCCTGGCCGGATTGCTGCCTGTACTTTCACCTCGAGAGACTGAAAAAAACAGTGGGGCCACAGGGATCAACAGCCCAGCAGGCCACCCATGTTTCTTCACTCAGCAACCCTCTCTGAGCCCTAAATTTACAAGACAAAGAAGATAAACTCCATCTCAGGAGAAGGCAAAGGGGTGGGGCCTATAGTCACCTCAGTTCAGTTCAGTTCAGTCGCTCCACCGTGTTCAACTCTTTGCAACCCCATAAACAGCAGCACACCAGGCTTCCCTGTCCATCACCAACTCCCAGACCTTGCTTACCTAGCAGAGGCAAAGCCACAGAAGAGCACGGAGTCCACCACACTGTAAAGCCTGGGCTCTGTTGCTGGGCAGATCACACCTCCCTGTTTAGATTCAACAGGAGTAACACAGGTTGAGCCTCAGTATTCAGTGCCCTGTTCTTGTAGCTGAATAACTGACAAATTGTGGGATGGTCACAAAGGGAACAGGCACCCACAGAGATGCACACACTGTAAGAAGGCATCCACTCAACATTTCAGCAACAGGAATTAGAATCAATGAGACAAAAGATCAAAATTTTTAAGTGTCATGTTATCTGAGATACAAGGAAGAAGAATGCTAAGAAACTGTTAAGAGAATTTTTTGCATCAAAGGAGATACAACTGTCCTCAGTGCCTTGTGTAGCTTACTCCCTCACCTCCTCAAATATTAGCCCAAACATCATCTTCGTGTTGCCAACAGACCAGATAATTTAAAATTGTGCCCCCATGCCAATCCTTGTTCCTTTTCACTGCCTCATTTTTATCCATAGCACTTTTCACCTTCTCACATGCTGTACAATTTATCTTTCCCATCTGTTTCACCCTCCTACAATGAATTCTCTGTGAGGTCACTTGTCGGAGTCCAGCTCTGTTATGCCCAAGTCGCGAAATCTCCCAATGACCACCAGGGAGCCGATATCCGATGCAAAAGCAAGAGTTTTAATTACCAAGCTCGAGCTGGGGCTCCCACCGATACCAACGCAGCAGCTATAGGGAGGAGCCCTGAGCTCTGGGTTACATTGCTTATATACGGTATTATCGCATGAAAAATTTGGAAAACGGGAGTCTCCGGGTCTGATTGGTCACCTTCTGGTGAAGGGTTAGGTGTTGAGTTCTGATCGGTTCTCCTTTCTGGGCTTGATTCGAATTTCCCGGGCTGGCCAAGGGTTCTGATTGGTTCACAGGTGGTGGGGTGAGGTCAGGGGATTTCCAAAGGCTCTTTTCCTGGAACCTTACAAAATGGAGTAGCTTTGATTCTTTAGCTCCAGCAGCCAGGGAATCAGCCTGAAGGGATGAGCGGTGTTGGAGAATGATGTAGTCTCTGACTCAAGGTATGGGACTACATGTTTATTTTAAGCATCAGGTCTTTTTTTATATTTTGACAAAAGCATTAGGTCAGAGGTTTTACATTTTCAGCTCCCCCTCACCCAGATTTATTATTTCTTTGTTGTCCTTCAAACAGAGTTCTTGTTTCAGCGATTCTCTCAGAATCGTGTTTATTTGTGATTACATTGTAACTCGTGTTTATGTCTGGGCTGTATATCACATTCTTCAGTTTATTTTTTATCTTTTTAAATCCTGTTTGTCCCTAGTATCTTAAGCTCACTATTTCCTAAAAAGCCTTTTAGCTATTTTTCCCTAAGCTCAGCAAACTTCTCTTGTCATAAACATTTCCCTCAAAAAACAGGTCTCAGAACAATTTTTTCCACGGCCTCAAGCTGTGGCCTACCTGTTCATCTTGGGACATTTTTTGTAAATATCTTTGAACAAATGTCAATGGTTACTTTATAGATTATTTTTTGGGGCACAACTGCAGAAGGCTTTGTGCTTTCTCATGTTTTTCTCAAGAACAATAAGCACCTTAACATTCTTTCCAGCCAACTCAACCGAAGAAAGGAAAGAACAAGTCAGATTCACAAGACCTAACTCCTTCATCTTGGGACCGTGCCTACGGGATGAGGAGAGGGGGTTGGGGCCGTGCCTCCATTTTGTCAGTAATGTCTAACATGGCTCCCGACGTCTCCCCCTTTCTTATTTTTTAGAGCATAAGTATGAAACTCAGTAGATAAAGCAGAAACACTTTGGTTGACTATTTTGAAAAGGCAGGGGGCTATTACACAAATCAGAACCAACAGGCATAAGCACATGGCCGCATTAATCATTCTTGTAAAAAAGGATCCATGGGAAAGATATCCCTCCAGATTTTTAAAAAGGGAATTAGAAAGCCATTGAGAGGAAAAGTCAGACTCCACCTGCTTCATACTCTGAATGTCCTGATATAACTTAGAAATATCAATACGAAAATCTGAATGATTTTAAACGCCTAGAATATGATGCCTAATGTGTTCCCAAGAATGTACGGAACCATTCACTTGTAGAGGGGTAATGCACATCCATTAAATTCAGCATGGCACTTTCAGTTCAGTTCAGTTCAGTCTCTCAGTCATGTCCAACTGTTTGCAATCCCATGAATGGCAGCACGCCAGGCCTCCCTGTCCATCACCATCGCCCGGAGTTCACTCAGACTCACATCCATCAAGTCAGTGATGCCATCCAGCCATCTCATCCTCTGTCGTCCCCTTCTCCTCCTGCCCCCAATCCCTCCCAGCATCAGAGTCTTTTCCAATGAGTCAACTCTTCACATGAGGTGGCCAAAGTACTGGAGTTTCAGCTTTAGCATCATTCCCTCCAAAGAAATCCCAGGGCTGATCTCCTTTAGAATGGACTGGTTGGATCTCCTTGCAGTCCAAGGGACCTTTAAGAGTCTTCTCCAACACCACAGTTCAAAAGCATCAATTCTTCAGCACTCAGCCTTCTTCACAGTCCAACTCTCACATCCATACATGACCACTGGAAAAACCATAGCCTTGACTAGACGGACCTTAGTCGGCAAAGTAATGTCTCTGCTTTTGAATATGCTATCTAGGTTGGTCATAACTTTTCTTCCAAGGAGTAAGCGTCTTTTAATTTCATGGCTGCAGTCACCATCTGCAGTGATTTTGGAGCCCCCCAAAAATAAAGTCTGACACTGTTTCCACTGATTCCCCATCTATTTCCCATGAAGTGATGGGACAGGATGCCATGATCTTCATTTTCTGAATGTTGAGCTTTAAGCCAACTTTTTCACTCTCCTCTTTCACTTTCATCAAGAGGCTCTTTAGTTCCTCTTCACTTTCTGCCATAAGGGTGGTGTCATCTGCATATCTGAGGTTGTTGATATTCCTCCCGGCAATCTTGATTCCAGCTTGTGCTTCTTCCAGCCCAGCGTTTCTCATGATGTACTCTGCATAGAAGTTAAATAAGCAGGGTGACAATATACAGCCTTGATGTACTCCTTTTCCTATTTGGAACCAATCTGTTGTTCCATGTCCAGTTCTAACTGTTGCTTCCTGACTTGCATACCGATTTCTCAAGAGGCAGGTTAGGTGGTCTGGTATTCCCATCTCTTTCAGAATTTTCCACAGTTGATTGTGATCCACACAGTCAAAGGCTTTGACATAGTCAATAAAGCAGAAATAGATGTTTTTTGAAACTCTCTTGCTTTTTCCATGATCCTGTGGATGTTGGCAATTTGATCTTTGGTTCCTCTGCCTTTTCTAAAACCAGCTTGAACATCAGGAAGTTCACGGTTCATGTATTGCTGAAGCCTGGCTTGGAGAATTTTGAGCATTCCTTTACTAGCATGTGAGATGAGTGCAATTGTGCGGTAGTTTGAGCATTCTTTGGCATTGCCTTTCTCTGGAATTGGAATGAAAACTGACCTTTTCCAGTCCTGTGGCCACTACTGACGTTTCCAAATTTGTTGGCATATTGAGTGCAGCACTTTCACAGCATCATCTTTCAGGATTTGAAACAGCTCCAATGGAATTCCATCACCTCTACTAGCTTTGTTCGTAGTGATGCTTTCTAAGGCCCACCTGACTTCACATTCCAGAATGTCTGGCTCTAGATTAGTGATCACACCATCGTGATTATCTTGGTTGTGAAGATTTTTTGTACAGTTCTTCTGTGTATTCTTGCCACCTCTTCTTAATATCTTCTGCTTCTGCTAGGTCCATACCATTTCTGTCCTTTATTGAGCCCATCTTTGCATGAAATGTTCCCTTGGTATCTCTAATTTTCTTGAAGAGATCTCTAGTCTTTCCCTTTCTGTTCTTTTCCTCTATTTCTTTGCATTGATCGCTGAAGATGGCTTTCTTATCTCTTCTTGCTATTCTTTGGAACTCTGCATTCAGATGCTTATATCTTTCCTTTTCTCCTTTGCTTTTCGCTTCTCTTCTTTTCACAGCTATTTGTAAGGCCTCCCCAGACAGCCATTTTGCTTTTTTGCATTTCTTTTCCATGGGGATGGTCTTGATCCCTGTCTCCTGTACAGTGTCATGAACCTCATTCCACAGTTCATCAGGCACTCTGTCTATCAGACTAGGCCCTTAAATCTATTTCTCACTTCCACTGTATAATCATAAGGGATTTGATTTAGGTCATACCTGAATGTGTCTAGCAGTTTTCCATACTTTCTTCAGTTGAGTCTTAATTTGGTAATAAGGAGTTCATGATCTGAGCCACAGTCAGCTCCTGGTCTTGTTTTTCTTGACTGTATAGAGCTTCTCCATCTTTGGCTGCAATGAATATAATGAATCTGATTTCGGTGTTGACCATCTGGTGATGTCCGTGTGTAGAGTCTTCTCTTGTGTTGTTGGAAGAGGGTGTTTGCTATGACCAGTGCATTTTCTTGGCAAAACACTGTATGTCTTTGCCCTGTTTCATTCTGCATTCCAAGGCCAAGTTTGCCTGTTACTCCAGGTGTTTCTTGAGTTCCTACTTTTGCATTCCAGTCCCCTAGAATGAAAAGGACATCTTTTTGGGGTGTTAGTTCTAAAAGGTCTTGTAGGTCTTTATAAAACCGTTCAACTTCAGCTTCTCCAGTGTTACTGGTTGGGGCATAGACTTGGATAACTGTGATATTGAATGGTTTGCCTTGGAGATGAACAGAGATCATTCTGTTGTTTTTGAGACTGCATCCAAGTACTGCATTTCAGACTCTTTTGTTGACCATGATGGCTACTCCATTTCTTCTGAGGGATTCCTGCCCGCAGTAGTAGATATAATGGCACTTTAAAGACAACTTAATTTTTAAATTTGTAATTTCTTGTCCTATAAGCAGGACTGCTTCTTCTAAAGCATTGACCTTATTTTTTATTTTCCTATCCATAATTTCCTGTGTAGTAAGAGCTACGGAAACATTTCTGGACAGCTGATCAACAAATGAGGCAGTATGCACTTCTTTTGACAGGGCAACAGCAGAAACTGCAACTGAAACAATTATGGCAGTCAAGGCAGTGATTCCCACCATCAGAGCTGCATGGAATCTGCTAGGTTGAGAAATTAAGCCATTAAGTTCATACAAAACTTTCAATGCATAATCATCAAACCATCGTCCCTCTAATTTTACAGGAACCATCAAATATGGTGGTTGTTTTACAATCATCACAGCCTTATAATTACTATAATCATTCCCTTCAACACAATTTGATATAAAACAATTCACACATTAGACATTATAAACAATTTCTCCTTCAAAATCTCCCAAATCATTCCGATTTCTGGCCAGCAAAAAGGCACAGGGAGAATGTGCGCAGGCCCATACAGTGTATCTTGTTCATTTAAAGGTCCATGTAAAGTCTCAGGTGCCATGGCAGCCAGTGCTCTCCATAACTCAGGCTGCGTGGGACCCGTTCCACCGAAACTCACTAACGGAGGAACCCATGCTTCAACATGCCACCTAGTGATTGCTGAAGGCTAGGGGATGAATGAATCATTCTATATGGATCTATAAGGTTCTTCAAAAACCAAGTTTAATTGTTGATCCAAAAGATAGGGGCACCCCCATTTGATCAGAGAATGTCTGGTGGCAACAATGGGAATAGATAACTTTAAGGTATACATGAATTCTTTCCAACGAGGAAAGACAGAAATTTAGCTTATGGTTTCCCAGGCCTGTAGTCCTTCTTCATCAGAATCTGGAGCGGGGAGTGCACAGCTTGGAAAGTCCTTTAAATGAGGGGCTGCCTGTTTTATTGTTTTTCTTGTGCCCCCGGCATCAGCAGCTGTAAGGACCAAAAGTCTCTCTTGCTATTGCTTCTCGGAGGATCAGTAAGCATGCCTTTCAAGGAAGTGTTAACACATCCATTTAAACCCAGAGCTGATCCTTGTAAGGAGGAAGGTATGGCAAAGCAAATAGGTGGATAAACGGACATGCCTGAAAAACTGAAGGGAGTACTGGCCACTGTTTTAGCATTATTAGGCTAGATGGCATTGGCACCCCACTCCAGCACTCTTGCCTGGAAAATCCCATGGACGGAGGAGCCTGGTAGGCTGCAGTCCATGGGGTCGCGAAGAGTCGGACATGACTGAGCGACTTCACTTTCCCTTTTCACTTTCATGCATTGGAGAAGGAAATGGCAACCCACTCCCGTGTTCTTGCCTGGAAAATCCCAGGGACAGAGGAGCCTAGTGGGCTGCCGTCTGTGGGATCGCACAGAGTCGGACACGACTGAAGCGACTTAGCAGCAGCAGCAGCAGGCTAGATGGAAGCCCCGCCCAAAAGATGAGTATCATTAACAAAAGCACGAATGGGCTCATTCATCCAATCAACAGGCTGGAAAGAAAGTGGATTACGCAAATAGGCCCAATGAACTTTTTTGCGCTGGAGGGCCTCGACTGACAAGCCAACACAGCAAGCGTAGCCACAAACATTACCACCGGAGCAGCGTTGTGTCTCCCCCTTTCTATTAGTTCTTCAGCCTGTTGAGTGAGATGTTTTAGTTGGCCCCATGTTGGCGCCGTGTTGGAGGTAGTTGTTTGAGTGCGATGCGGTGATGATGGAGCAGAATACGGTTGGACTCGACAGCATGTCGTTCTTGAAGAGCCAGGTATCTGAAGGGTACTAGCGGTGAAGCCTCAGGGGAAGGGTCACTCGCCATTTGTTTTTGGTTTTTTTTGACTCTCTCAGGTCCGGAGTCGATGAGCTTTTGATCTCTCTATCTTCCCTCGGTCCCGGACTCTAGGACTCCAGGGTGTCTTTGTGATCTTGGAGATCTCATAGGACTGGATATGTCAAATCAGTCTGTCAGGAATCTAAACAGGAGAAGTGGAATCTTGTGGAAACACACAAGCATACCCTCTCTTGCAAGTTAACAATACATCTGGCCCTTTTTACTCTCTGGTAAGGAGGGTCTTTTCACTTGACCAGGGGCTGAGTCATAGCCCCTTTAGGAATCTAGCGTCTCATCACTGTATTCTGTCCCTGTGTGTCTACGTTTAAATGATTAATTACAAACAAAGCATGACATGGTGTGGAGAGGAATATTTAAATTTTCTCTGTCTTAATTTAGCTATCTGATTTTTTAAAGTCTGGTGTGTGCCTTTTTTTTTTTTTTAGTATGGCTTGGCCTTGGGGATTATAAGATATTTCTGTTGAATGCACTATAGAAAATTGTTGACAAAATCTCTTAAAAGCAGCAGAAGTATAAGCTGGGGCATTGTCTGTTTTTATCTGTTTAGGGAGTCTTATTTGGGAAAAGCACTGAAACAAGTGTTGAATTACATCTTTTGTTGTTTTACCTGATCTAGCAGAGGCTGTAATAACATGAGAAAAGGTATCCATAGCAACATGCACAAAGGACAGGTTTTTAAAGGCCGGGGTGTGAGTTGTGTCTGTTTGTCAGAGAGCGTTAGGCCTAAGGCCTTGGGGATTTACTCTTAATGGTAGAGATGGATTAGATGTTGGGCAATTTGGACATAACTGTCTGTCTATGCTTTTGAACTGTGGTGTTGGAGAAGACTCTTGAGAGTCCCTCGGACTGCAAGGAGATCCAACCAGTCCATTCTAAAGGAGATCAGTCCTGGGTGTTTTTGGAAAGGAATGATGCTAAAGCTGAAACTCCAGTACTTTGGCCACCTCATGAGAAGAGCTGACTCATTGGAAAAGACTCTGATGCTGGGAGGGATTGGGGGCAGGAGGAGAAGGGGACGACAGAGGATGAGATGGCTGGATGGCATCGCCAACTCAATGGATGTCAGTCTGAGTGAACTCTGGGAGTTGGTGATGGACAGGGAGGCCTGGAGTGCTGCGATTCATGGGGTTGCAAAGAATCGGACACGACTGAGCGACTGACCGGAACTATTTGTCTAGCTGTCTCCCTAGGGATATGAAACTCATATCTTAAACCAGTTGTATTTTGATGGTGAATTTTGTGAGAATTTTTGGCCTTGTCGGCCTTTTTATGTAAGTTTAAAGCAATTACTTTAGTTAACGTATCTGCCAAAGCATTTTTTTTATGTAAAGGGCTGGGCAAGCCAGAATGGGCTCTAATATGTCCCACAAAATATTTTTTATCTCTATATTTAATCTCTTTTTGTAAATCAAATAACAAGGAGAAGATGGTAGTCTTATTCTCCGGCATATTAGCCGTCTCAATATGAGGAAACAACCCTACAATATATTGGGAGTCAGTCAAAAGATTGAAGGTACAGTCTCTTAAATGTTGAAAAGCCCAAATAACTGTTCTTAACTCAGCTCTTTGGGCAGATGTCTCTTCAGTTACCTGAACATGGGATTTTCCATTAATAATTGTGACTGTTTTACCAATAGAGGAACCATCTGTGAAAACTAAAGTTGCCCCTTCCAAAAGTTGAATAGAAAAATTTTTGGAAAAATCACAAAATTTGTTTTTAAAAAATGTAAAAGGGGGCTTGAGGGCAAATGAAACAAAATTTGACCCCTGAAATCTATCAGGGCAATTTGTCAATCATCACTATTTTGTAAAAGAAATTGTAGTTGATCATTATTCAATGGAATCGCTATATTTGTTACTTCTTTTTTAAAAAGTTTTACACTTTTTTTTTTTCCTTTTATAATTAATTGTGTCACCAAGCTGGGATAAGACAAAACTATTTTTGGAGGGGTCACTGGTAGATGGAGCCATTCTAATGGGCCTTTTTGTCACAAGCATCCTGTAGGTGTATGTTTTGTGGTGAGAATAATTAAATCCCATCTTCTGGTAATATAAATCTTAATTAACTGATCATTTAAAGCCTCATTCACTTTAACAAGAATCGACTCTGCCTCACTAGTCAATTTTTTTAAAGAACTGGGATCAGGATCGCCCTTTAAGCAATCAAACAAGGGCTTTAAATCTGTAGTTCAGTTCAGTTCAGTCGCTCAGTCGTGTCCGACTCTTTGCAACCCCATGAATCACAGCACACCAGGCCTCCCTGTCCATCACCATCTCCCGGAGTTCATTCAGACTCACGTCCATTGAGTCAGTGATGCCATCCAGCCATCTCATCCTTGGTCATCCCCTTCTCCTCCTGCCCCCAATCCCTCCCAGCATCAGACTCTTTTCCAATGAGTCAACTCTTAGCATGAGGTGGCCAAAGTACTGGAGCTTCAGCTTTAGCATCATTCCTTCCAAAGAAATCCCAGGGCTGATCTCCTTCAGAATGGACTGGTTGGATCTCCTTGCAGTCCAAGGGACTCTCAAGAGTCTTCTCCAATACCACAGTTCAAAAGCATCAATTCTTCGGCACTCAGCCTTCTTCACAGTCCAGCTCTCACATCCATACATGACCACTGGAAAAACCATAGCCTTGACTAGATGGACCTTAGTCGGCAAAGTAACGTCTCTGCTTTTGAATATGTTATCTAGGTTGGTCATAACTTTTCTTCCAAGGAGTAAGCGTCTTTTAATTTCATGGCTGCAGTAACCATCTGCAGTGATTTTGGAGCCCCCCAAAATAAAGTCTGACACTGTTTCCACTGTTTCCCCATCTATTTCCCATGAAGTGATAGGAACAGATCGTTTTCTGAATGTTGAGCTTTAAGCCAACTTTTTTGCTCTCCTCTTTCACTTTCATCAAGAGGCTTTTTAGCTCCTCTTCACTTTCTGCCATAAGGGTGGTGTCATCTGCATATCTGAGGTTATTGATATTTGGTGTTCGAGAAGACTCTTGAGGGTCCCTTGGACTGCAAGGAGATCCAACCAGTCCATTCTGAAGGAGATCAACCCTGGGATTTCTTTGGAAGGAATGATGCTAAAGCTGAAGCTCCAGTACTTTGGCCACCTCATGCGAAGAGTTGACTCATTGGAAAAGACTCTGATGCTGGGAGAGATTGGGGGCAGGAGGAGAAGGGGATGACCGAAGATGAGATGGCTGGATGGCATCACTGACTCGATGGACTTGAGTCTGAGTGAAATCCGGGAGCTGGTGATGGACAGGGAGGCCTGGTGTGCTGTGATTCATGGGATCGCAAAGAGTCAGACACGACTGAGCAACTGAACTGTACTGAACTGAACTGAACTGGCAATCTTGATTCCAGCTTGTGCTTCTTCCAGTCCAGCATTTCTCATGATGTACTCTGCATAGAAGTTAAATAAGCAGGGTGACAATATACAGCCTTGACGTACTCCTTTTCCTATTTGGAACCAGTCTGTTGTTCCATGTCCAGTTCTAACTGTTGCTTCTTGACCTGCATACAGATTTCTCAAGAGGCAGGTCAGGTGGTCTGGTATTCCCATCTCTTTCAGAATTTTCCACAGTTGATTGTGATCCACACAGTCAAAGGCTTTGGCATAGTCAATAAAGCAGAAATAAATGGTTTTTTGGAACTCTTTTGCTTCTTCCATGATCCAGCGGATGTTGACAATTTGATCTCTGGTTCCTCTGCCTTTTCTAAAACCAGCCTGACCATCAGGAAGTTCACGGTTCATGTATTGCTGAAGCCTGGATTGGAGAATTTTGAGCATTACTTTACTAGCATGTGAGATGAGTGCAATTGTGTGGTAGTTTGAGCATTCTTGGGCATTGCCTTTCTTTGGGATTGGAATGAAAACTGACCTTTTCCAGTCCTGTGGCCACTGCTGAGTTTTCCAAATTTGCTGGCATATTGAGTGCAGCACTTTCACAGCATCATCTTTCAGGATTTGAAATAGCGCAACTGGAATTCCATCACCTCAGGTGTAGTAGTCTGTCTTAAATGTGGGCATATTCAATTAATATCCCCTAATAATTTTTGAAAATCATTTAAAGTTAGTAAACGATCTCTCTGAAGCTAAAGGGACATGACTCACAGTATGGGTATTTAACACCCTCCCTAAACAAGACAAAGGAGGATTTACTTGTATCTTATCTGGAGCTATCTTTAAACCCCAGTTTTTTAAGGCCTTAATTAATTTAGATAAGATTTGTTGTAACAGGGCTTTATCCTTATGGGCAGCCAAAATATCATCCATATAATGAATCAAATATAGATCTTTATATTTTTTCTAACATTTTGTATAGCTTGATCCACAAATTTTTGACAGAAGGTGGGGCTATTTTTTATTTTCTGAGGTAAAACCTTTCATTGAAACCTTTTATAGGGTTGTTTAAAATTAGCTGAAGGGAGACTGAAAGCAAACCTTTTACCATCCTGAACAGCCAGGGGGATGGTAACGAAACCATCTTGTAAATCTATGACTATCGCATGGTATTGAAAGGGCACAGCTCCTGGGGACGGGGGACCAGCTGAAGGCCCCTCATGTCTCCATAGTTGTGTTTACAGCTCTCAAATCTTGTAACAATTTCCTTTTTAAAAATTTTTTTTTAAATGACAAAAATAGGAGTATTTCAGGGACTATTAGAAGTCTCTATATGGCCGGCTGCCAGTTGTTTTATAACTAAATCTTTAGCTGTCTGTAGCTTTTTAGCTGTTGAGGGCCATTGTTCCACCCATACCAGATCGTCAGATTTTTAGGTAATCGGGTAAGAGCAACAGCCTCTAGAATAAATTTGAATATCTCAAACCGTCTCTATTTTTGTTAGGAACCATTTCTAATGGAGAAACAATTTCTTGTTGATGTTTACCAAGCCCCTTGTCAGGATTATACCTCATCTGTAGCATTTGATTAGTAACCTTTTTATCTGTGCTGTATAAAAGCATTTTCATCTGAGATAATATATCTCTCTCCCATAAAGAAAAAGGTAATGAAGGAATCACATATGGACAAAAGGTGTCTTGTGCCCCCTTCTCATCTGACCATGTCAAAATTTGTGAGCTTTTAGCAACCGAGGGCACTGACCCTATTCCTACTAAGTCAGCACTGGTCAAATGTGTTGGCCAGGATGAGGGCCAATCTTTTTTAGTAATGTAAGAGACATCTGCTCCAGTATCCAACAGCCCTGACATTTTATTTTCTTGAATTAAAAGACCTTTTAAAGGCCTTGAAGCTGTAATTTTTTGTACCCAAAAGTCTAGATCACTAGATCTAAATCTTTTGGGGCCCCTAGTTTGAAAAGTCAAGGTTTTTCCTGTCTAATAATAAGGTAAAAGCAAAAGCTGTGTTATTTTTTGACCTTTATTAATTTGTACAGTTTTGGCAGGCGGCAAGATCAAAACTTTAATTTCTCCAGTATAATCAGAATCTACTACACCAGGCGCCACCGAAATTTCTTGAAGGGAAAGCGAGCTACGCCCCAGCACAAGTCTTACAATGTCCTCAGTTAGGGGGCCAGCCACTCCCGTTGGAATCGGAGTAACCAGTACGTCAGAGGTTAATATTGCTGTGGTGGCAGAACTGAGGTCTAGTCCTGCACTACCTGGGGTTGTTTTGAGGAGTTCTGAGAGGGAACAAAGGGAATAAAGGAATTTAACGCGACTGCCCCTATTGTCGTCTGGGGCTGGGGCTGTCCCTGTTGCCCATTTCCGTGAAACTGGGAAGAATTACTTTTTTGTATTTGGGGGTGAGCATAGTCTCATCTTTATGGAATTTAGATCTACAGTCTTTTACCCAATGATATCCCTTTTGGCATCAGGGGCAAGGTGTCTTTGGAGGGTTGGTTTTAGTTTGTATTGGTACGGCTTGTTGTCTCTGCTTGGCAGGACACTGTCAGCAAAAATGTCCCATTTGGCCACAAGAGAAACACTTTTTATTTGTAGAATCATTTTCACTAGGGTTAATCTTTTTTCTTATTCCCTGAATAACTTAGGCAGCAGTTTTTCCTCTCAAGGCTGTGCCTAAGGCAACCCCCTGCATAAAGGAAGCTTTTGCTTTTTGGCAGGTCTGTATGTAAGTCCAAAGATTTTTTTCACTTTTAACAGGTATAAGCAATGTCTGACAGGTAGAATTGGCATTTTCATTAGCCAATTGTTTAAGAACTATCTCTGTTGGCTCAGTACTCTTAATAATTTTTTTATAGCAGTTTTTAATCTGGCCAAAAGTCTTTATATCTCTCATCAGGTCTCTGTTTGATATTACTCAAAGTGGATAACTTTTCATCTGAAGGGGGCAAAGATTTTCATGTCAAGATACCTATGGCCATAATCTGATTAAGTGTTTCTTTAGACAGCCTCGATTGGGCTATGTCAGATCTGTATTTTCCATCTCCTTTCAATGTCGCAGATCGCACTGTCTTGAGCTGTGTATCATTAGAGGTTTTGTTTTCCGCTGATTGTAGTCTAGTCAACTTACCATATTTTGTCAACCACAGGAGGAACTCTCCTCCAGGAAGGCAAGCCTTTGTAACTGTTTTCCAATCATATAGTGTCATCTATCTTTTAGCCAAGGCATCTAGCAGGGTGAGTGTATAGGGGGAGGTAGACCCATAATCATGACAAGCTTGTTTAAGCTCTTTTAGTAGCTTATATGGGACTGTTTCTTTCTTTCTTTCTTTTTTGCCTCTCCCTTCTGTTGTGGTAAAGACTACTGGAAAGGCCACAGAGAATTTCCAGTCCCCCTGTCATTTAGCATTATTTCTTAGCCTGGGTGAGGCCCCCCTGAGGGTTTTTCTTCAAGGAGCACCTCTGTATATTGTGTGTGTATCTGTTTCAGAAGCTCCTTTGTTTCAGAAAACTTATCTTCCTCAGCCTCAGGCAGTCTGTTTCAAGAGCTCCTCTGTTTCAGAAAACTCTTTATCTTTTTCAGCCTCAGGCAATGTTCTGGAAGGCTTTGGGGGCGAAGTGGGGAACTCTTGGGCCCTGGGAGGTGAAAGCAGAGGCGGCAGCGATTGCCTTAAATCAGAAAGTGATGGATAAATTTTCAAAGGTTTGTGTAGAGGAGGAGGGGCCTCGCTGCGGCGCCCGGCCACAGCGTCCTGCCCGTCTTTCCCCTCCTCCGGAGGTAGAGCACAGTCTCCCTCCTTTTCTTCACCGATGGCAGAAAACATGATCTGCGCAGAAGGCAGAGACCCACCATCCACCGCTGTAGCCTCTCCCATAGGCTGTCTAACAGCCTCATGTCGAGGGTCCAAGACATCCCTAAAGAGCAAAAGCATCTACAGGAACTTTTTTGGCCCATGCAAAGTATAAAACAAACGTGACTGATCGCCAACCTTAGTCCAGGTTTTTAGATTTACAGTGCCCTCCTCAGGAAACCATGGGCATTGTTCTTGGACAAAAATTACAAATTTAGACAGTCTTCCTTTGCTTACCTTAACAGCCTCTATGGGCTAACATGTGAAGTAATATTTCAATAAACATTTGTCTATTTTTGGATGTAGAGAGACCCATTTTTCTAGAGTATATTTTTATTTTTTTTGTATCCTCTTCACCCTGTCTAAACTGCAGAGGGGTGCCGGTACAATCCTTACTGCTCCGCATTGCAGTCATGAAGTTACTTACCCTTCAGATGCCCCTGGAGAAGGCAGTGGCACCCCACTCCAGTACTCTTGCCTGAAAATCCCATGGACGGAGGAGCTTGGTGGGCTGCAGCCCATGGGGTCGCTAAGAGTCGGACACGACTGAGCGACTTCACTTTCACTTTTCACTTTCATGCATTGGAGAAGGAAATGGCACCCACTCCAGTATTCTTGCCTAGAGAATCCCAGGGACGGGGGAGCCTGGGGGGCTGCCGCCTATGGGGTCGCACAGAGTCGGACACGACTGAAGCGCCTCAGCAGCAGCAGCAGCAGCTGCCCCACGTTGGGTGCCACTTGCCGGAGTCCAGCTCCAGCAGCCAGGGAAGCAGCCTGAAGGGATGATCAGTGTCAGCAGAGAGCGATGTAGCCTCTGACTCAAGGTAGGGGACTACATGTTTATTTTAAGCATCAGGTCTTTTTTTATATTTTGACAAAAGCATTAGGTCAGAGGTTTTACAGTTTCAGCTCCCCCTCACCCAGATTTATCATCTCCTTGTTGTCCTTCAAACAGAGTTCTTGTTTCAGCGACTCTCTCAGAATCGTGTTTATTTGTGATTACATTGTAACTCGTGTTTATGTCTGGGCTGTATATCACATTCTTCAGTTTATTTTTTATCTTTTTAAATCCTGTTTGTCTCTAGCATCTTAAGCTCACTATTTCCTAAAAAGGCTTTTAGCTATTTTTAATTATTCCTAAACCCTAAGCTCAGCAAACTTCTCTTGTCATAAACATTTCCCTCACAAACAGGTCTCAGAACAATTTTTTCCATGGCCTCAACTGTGGCCTACCTGTTCATCTTGGGACATTTTTTGTAAAGATCTTTGAACAAATGTCAATGGTTACTTTATAGATTATTTTTTGGGCACAACTGCAGAAGGCTTTGTGCTTTCTCATGTTTTTCTCAAGAACAATAGGCACCTTAACATTCTTTCCAGCCAACTCAACCGAAGAAAGGAAAGAACAAGTCAGAATCACAAGACCTGACTCTTTCATCTCGGGGCCGTGCCTGCGGGAGGAAGAGAGGCGGTTGGAGCCATGCCTCCATTTTGTCAGTAATGTCTAACGTGGCTCCCGACAGTCACTTGTATGTATCCTCAGCACCCAGAAAGTGGACTAACTCATAGTGGGCATGGAATCAATACTTGTTGAGCTAGATCAGCATGAAGTACAAGAGATATGGGGATTAAGGATAAGGAATGAACCTACAGATTTATAATCCAAAAAAGCAGGACAAACTGTAAAAAGGAAGGAAGGTAGAAAGGGAGAGAGCAAGGAAAGGAAGAAGGGAAGGAGGGAAGAAAGTGTCAACTACACATTGGCACTTACCAAGAGCATTGCCAACAACTGAACAACAAAGGCATTTGCCATCAGCCTCCACGGAGACTGAACCCTGTGTTGGTATAGATGTAGACCTTCAACAACCCCCGAAGGAGTTCAGGGTGGAGTGAGGCACTCCGTGCTCCAGGGAATCTGGTGGGACAGGTCTTTAGATAGTTGGATGTTTTTATGAACAAATTTTATTATCTCAATCCTTGCATCTCCTCATATCTAGAGAGGCACTAACTCCCTTCATGGTGACATCAGATCCTCATGACTAACAAAAAGCCTTTTGTAAAATGAGTGCTTCATGGTATTGAACTCCCCTTTCACCAAAACCTTATAATTGACCTTCCCCCACTGCCGCTTTGGAGCAGTCTCTCAGAGCTATCAGCAATGCTGCTTCCCGGGCTGCAGTCCTCATTTTGCCCCCAGTAAAACTTAACTCACAACTCTCAAGCTGTGCATCTTTTTTTTTAGACAAAAGGAAGAATAGAAAACCACATTGAGTCAACCTGGATTTGGAATAACAGATGACACTGATGGGGTGAGGTGCTCGGGACTGGGCAGTGGGAGTGGAACCGAAAGGACTGAGAGGTTGCCACAGTGCCTAGTGGGTTCTTCTTCTTTATGTTTAAAATGTTCTGGCTGTGCCCCATTGGTTGTGGGATCTTAGTTTCCCAACCAGGGATTGAACCTGGGCTCCTGCAGTAAAAGTACCTGGTCACAACCACTGGACCAACAGGGAGTTCCTTAATATCAGTTCAGTTCAGTTGCTCAGTCATATCTGACTCTTTGTGACCGAATGGACTGAAGCACACCAGGTTCCCTGTCCATCACCAACTCCCAGAGCTTGCTCAAACTCACATCCATTGAATCGGTGATGCCATCCAGCCATCTCATCCTCTCTCATCCCCTTCTCCTCCTGCCCTCGATCTTGCCCAGAATCAGAGTCTTTGCTAATGAGTCAGTTCTTCACATCAGGTGGCCAGGGTATTGGAATTTCAGCTTCAGCATCAATCCTTCCAGTGAGTATTCAGGACAGATTTCCTTTAAGATTGACTGGTTTGATCTCCTTACAGTCCAAAGAGTCTTCTCCAACACCACAGTTCAAAAGCATCAATTCTTCAGCTTTCTTTATAGACAATATACTTAAGCTTTAAACATTGCTGAACAAATTTAAAAGTACTGAAATTAAAAGATTTTATTATGTGATCACAAAGGACATAAAAGTAAATAATAGAAAGCTTTCTGAAAAACTAACCTCAAAGTATATGAAAATTTAAAAGAATCAGGGGAAAAAAACACAAATTTAGAAAATATTTTGAATTAATTAAAAATGTAAGCAAATTGTATCCTTATGTGTATTATGGACTATAGTTAAAACAGTGCTTGTAATACACACCTGTAAGGGTTTATCAGATAAGAACAGAGGTCTCAAACCCATCCTCTTAGCCTCGGTCAGTGAGTCACTTCAGCTGCTCAGTTGTGTCCTTTTTGCGACCCCATGGACTGCAGCACGCCAGGCTTCTCTGTCCATCACCAACTCTCAGATCTTGCTCAAACTCATGTCCATTGAGTCGGTGATGCCCTCCAACTATCTCATCCTCTATTGTCCCCTTCTCCTCCTGCCTTCCATCTTTCCCAGCATCAGGGTCTTTTCAAATGAGTCATTTCTTAGCATTGGTGGCCAAAGTATTGGAGTTTCAGCTTCAGCGTCAGTCCTTCCAATGAATATTCAGGACGGATTTCCTTTAGGATGGACTGGTTGGATCTCCTTGCAGTCCAAGGGACTCTCAAACAGCCTTCTCCAACACTGCAGTTCAAAAGCATCAATTCTTCAGCGCTCAGCTTTCTTTATAGCCCGAATCTCACATCCATACATGACCACTGGAAAAACCATAGCCTTGACTATATATGGACATTTGTTGGCAAAGTAATGTCTCTGCTTTTTAATATGCTGTCTAGGTTGGTCATAGCATTTCTTCCTAGGAGCAAGCGCCTTTTAATTTCATGGCTGCAATCACCATCTGCAGTGATTTTGGAGCCCAAGAAAATAAAGTCAGCCACTGTTTCCATTGTTTCCCCATCTATTTCCCATGAAGTAATGGGACCAGATGCCATGATCTTAGTTTTCTCAATGTTGAGTTCTAAGCCAACTTTTTCACTCTCCTCTTTCACTTTCATCAAGAGGCTCTTTAGTTCTTCTTTGCTTTCTGACACAAGGGTGGTGTCATCTGCATATCTGAGGTTATTGATATTTCTCCCAGCAATCTTGATTCCAGCTTGTGCTTCCTCCAGCCCAGCGTTTCTCATGATATACTCTGCATATAAGATAAATAAGCAGGGTGACAATATACAGCCTTGTCGTAGTCTTTTCCCAGTTCCGATCCAGTCTGTTGTTCCATGGGGCCACCCACACCTGTATTCTTGGGTTTCTCCTGTGGCTCACCTGGTGAAGAATCTGCCTGCAATGTGGGAGACCTGGGTTTGATCCCTGGGTTGGGAAGATCCCCTGGAGACGGGAGAGGCTACCCACTCCAGTATTCTGGCCTGGAGAATTCCATGGACTATACAGCCCATGGGGTCGCAAAGAGATGGACACGACTGAGCGACTTTCATTTTTACTTTCACTGTTGTTCCATGTCTGGTTCTAACTGCAGGTTCTTGACCTGCATATGGGTTTCTCAGGGAGGGCACAGGGGCGATTTAGGTCTCCCTTCCCTGTGGGTCTGGAACGCCATGTTAGTACTACTGTAATAGGTAGCAGGGTAATAGTCAGCCTCGTCCTCAGCCTGTAGCTGAGATGAGCAGGAGCGCTGCCTTCGCCAAGGTGTCTTTGGATCCAAAGAAGTGGCTGCAGACCCCGGAGCCCTGGTTCTTACTGGAGTCTGAGTAACAATACAGGAGGTACCGGGGAGGGCTCCCTGCCTTCTGCTGATACCAGTTTATGTAGTAGCTGCCAACACTGTAGCCACTGCTCAGGGTGCAGGAGAGTCTGGCTGATGCTCCCGGAGACGCAGAGGGGGAGGCCGGCTGAGTCAGCACAGGCTGGGAGAGGGAACCCGCAGACACAGACACAGGGAGACGGGGCAGGAGCTGCAGGAAAGGTTCCCAGAGTCTGCGCCCCCGGGGCTGATGAGGCTGGGGGCTGAGCCCTGGCGCCCGGGGCCCGTCCCTACCTGTGCAGAGAGAGAGGGGCGCCAGCAGGAGAGGAGTCCAGGCCACGGTGCTCACAGGACCCTGGTCCCCACAGTAGGCTGGGCTGCCCCAGGCCTCCTGTTCTCCGCCAGCCTCTGCCAGAGGAGTTCTGCCATGCAAATAGGGGTCCACCCAGTGCCTGCCCAGCCCCTCCCTGAGTCCTGCTGCTGGAGATCAGCTCACAGCCCAGACTCACGGGGTGGAGGGGAGTTCCCTCTTGGGAGGCCCTGGAGGAAGCCCCTGCTGAGACCACACAGGTCCCTGCTCAGGGGACTCTGCAGCCAGAGTGGACACACCGCTGAGTCCCCCCAGAAGCTCAGTCCCCACCCCCAGCCCAGCTCCTGAACTGAGAGTGCTCCCTGAGCAGCTGTGCCTGGACTCCAGGTCAGTCCTACATCGCCACCTGCTGGTAATATATGGGAAATAAAAAGCAAAACTAAACAAAAACAGCCTCTAGAATTGAGGTAAAATGCAAACTTTTCTACGATGATGGTGGCTCTAGTAGAGAAAACAAACAAGTAGGAAGATTAATTTCCCTAGAAAAAGATGGAAATTTTACTATTGAATTAGTCCACAAAAAGACAGAACATGTATTTCCTCACCTGAAATATGTAACAAACTCGAGCCACTACATTGTTCTAATTGATTTCCATTGTATGAATGTCTTTTTAAACACATTGAAAGAGATGTATATTTCCTAGTTCTTTAAGAATTAGTTAAAACTGTTGTACAGATCCCTGATAAAATATATGAGGAAAAATTACAAACCGCTAAAATTAAATATTGATCAAAATCTTGTAATCACAAAGTTAACAAAAAATTCCAATACCAAATTTAAAAAGTTGAAACTGATACCAAATGTTATTTTTTCCCATCTACAAGTTACATTTTGTATTAAGATGTATTAAAAAATAAATTTAGAAGCAATAATAAAATGAATGTAAAAATAGAAACACCTAGACACAATTGTAGTATTGCTAGTACATACTCATTTACATACATGTAATTTTGTACAGGAGGACTTAATGTCTCCATTAATTGGGAAAATTAAGGGACAAAAATAATGCTAATCAATGTAAAGTAGAATTATGGTTTTGTATTCAGATTAGATGTTCTGGTACAGTAGCTGTTTAATAAAATTCATACGGTTATTTTCTTTTCTCACATGTGTTTGCGAGATTCATCTCATATCAAACAAAATGTTCATACTAAATCGTTTTCCTATTGTTCCAATGCATGGATGCTTGTGTAGGGAAAAATAGGAAAACAGGTGAAGAGAGGAACTGGTAAAGGACAGAACCATCAGGACCAGCCTTGAAGGAGGGTGAGAAGGTGACAGGAAGCATGGATGCCCCACGC